>NC_064416.1:20875000-21205000 GCF_023375975.1 Astyanax mexicanus | reverse complement strand
AGATATATGAAAGAGTGAGAGTGATTGTGATGGACAGAGTTTGTCAGAACGAGCACCTATTACAGTAGGGGTGTCAAAGACGCTGCCCATAAGCCAGATAAAACCTGATAAAGGTTTTAATCAGGCCTGTCAATATATTTTGTCAAATACATTTGTGTTCTCAACTGGGACTGTAAGGAAAAGCTGTATTTATCTTTATTAAGTTAAATAATTAGAGTTTGTCTCTTCAACACAAAAAGAAAATCTGGCATGACCAAAAACTAAGCAGCAAAAATTTCAAACGCCCTAAAACTATTATGTCTCGACATAAAACATGCAGCCCAGTACAAAAAGAAGCTAGATGCTAAAGTTAGGCAATATGCAGTAGGGCTGACCCGAGCAAGCACCGTTGTGGCAGCAGATGTTGAGTGCTTGGTTAAATAAGTGGTAGCTTTGTGGCACACTGAAAAAAAGTTTAACACTAAACACTAAACATAGACTGACTGGAAAAGGCAGACTGAGTGCTAGTAGAGCAGAGGCGTACAGTAGCTAATTCTAAGCTAATAACTAACCTAGCCAATAATTTAAATTCAATCACAATGTTACATTGTTCATTTGCAGCTTTTTGATGTTGAATAGCATTAATAATGAATTATTAATGCAAAAAAATGATCCTGTAAATAGGTTAGCATGTGTGCTACTTCTGAAACATTACGACAGCAAGATCTGCAGCCACTAAAATGAGATTTAATATCCTATCACATGCCAAGCTTGATTGTGAACAAGTCTCTGAATGAAAAGTATAATATTAATAAGGATTTCACGTTGTAAATTTTATATTAAAATATATTTGTTCTTACAGAAATAGCATTCTTTCACTATTTTAAAATGTTCTGCATTGTAGATTAATAAAAAGAAAGAATAAACTTTCTTCAAAGTAGCACCTCTTGCTTAGATGATATCTTGGCTGGATTTTCTCAGTCAGCTTAATGAGATAGAGTCACCTGGAATGGTTTCAGTTACCAGCTATGCTGAATAGCTCTATTTGAGTAATGATCTAATCCATATTATGGCAAGAACTACTCAACTAAGTAAAGAAAAAAAAACTTGAAGAAATTAACTTTTTTTTTAAGAACTTTAAAAGTATCCTAAAATGCAGTCATAAAGACCATTGAAAATGTTATGATGAAACTGGCTCTTATCAGGACCATCACATGAAAGGAAGACCAAAAGTTTCCTCTGTTGCACAGGATAAGTCCATCAGAGCTACCAGCCTCAGAGTACTTTATTTGGTTTGTTTAACACTTTTAAGTTTCTATGATTTCATATAGGTTTCTTCATAGTCTGGATGACTTCAGTGTTAATTTACAATGTAGAAAAAAAAAACTAAAATAAACAAAAACATTAAATGAGAAGATGTGTCCAAACTTTTGACTGGTACTGTACTTAATGACTTTTTTTTGTTTGCAAAAATGTGACAGTGTGAGTTGGCCTTAACAGCCTTTACATTAATAAGGATTTTGATGCCCAAGATGAGAAAATATGTTTTTGGAGGTGAATATAATTTAAATGAATGTATATATATATATATATATATATATATAACATATATATATATATATAACATAACGATATATAGAATGTATAAATGTTAGATTACATTTGGTATGAAGTTAAAATTTTAATGTCCCTTTTCAAAAGTAGTGAACAGTATTGTTGAGTTTTTCAATAAATAAAAAAAAATATCTGTCGGCCCCCTTGACACTTGGCCCCCAGTGTAAAGTGGCCCCTCACCCCTCAAATAAGTTTTCCACCCTTGTGTGAGAGTGATAAAGTGATAAAATGATAATCAGCAATCGAAATGGTGAGAATCAAGACAAACAGAGGCGAGAGGAGAGAACAGCGGCAGTGAGAGCAGGTGACAGGCGGAGAAAATATAAGTGAGAGTGCAAGGGGAGAGAGAGAGAGAGAGTCAAAGAGGGAGAGAACGGTGTGTGTGTGTGTGTGTGAGAGAGAGAGCGAGAGAGGGAAATAGAGAGAGAGAGAGAGAGAGAGAGAGGGAGGGAGGGAGAGAACGTGATGGGCCGCGTGAGGCTGGCTCAGACACTGCGGCTCAGTTACGTAAACACATGCCCCCCACTCCGTCTCCTCATGGACTCAGCAGACGCCGCTCCCCTCCAATCCCTGGCTCTGCTGCTGCACAGTGCTCTGCCCTCACTCACATGGCTCCTCACATGCTCTCGCTCTCTCTCTCTCGCTCCCTCACTCGCTCCCTCTCTCGCTCAGTCTGTGGGGAGTTGGTAGTCAGCTTGAGGCTGCATGAGACTGCAGCACCACACTCAGGGCAACCAGGACACAGCACACACTGACACTGGCTGGAGAGTGCGGATATAAATACACACACCACACACACATATATATATATATACATACACACATATACATATATACAGTGCAAGGGCTGAGTACACACAGTATATTATTTGTTAATAAATGTATTGTGATTTTTTTTTATTCTTCTGATATGCAAACATCTGCACAGACTTTCACTGGGTGTTCCTGGTCAACTAATGCATTTATTATGTGTTCATCTGGATAAAACACTGCAGATCAGCCATAACATTAAAATCACCTGCCTAATACTGTGTAGATTTTCGGAACATGGACTCCACAAGTCCTCTGAAGATGTCCTCTGAGATGCTCTGATTGACCCAATCATCTAACCATCACCATTTTGCTCTTAACAGTGTCTATCAGATCCCTACGCCCATTTTTTCTGCTTTCAAACCATACATTTTTGAATGTTTAGAGCTCCATTATTGGCTTTTTTAAAGCTGCAATTCCTTTCAGGAGACTTAAGGTGAAGTATTTGGGGTTTTCCATACATCCAAAGATCAATCTTAGACGTTCTGAGCAGTTTCTGCTCAGTCCCATTCAAATAATACCAAACACATTCATTGATGTTGAGGTCTGATGTTTGGGAGGTTCAGGCCTTTGTCTTGAAAGCTCAGTTCGGTGTGTATTTCCCCTGCCTTTCAGATCTCCTACGTATTTTTGACCTTAGCATTTAACAGTAAATGTGTTTTCTGTCATATAAGCTTGTCATTATTGCATTTAAAAGTGCAGAAAATAATGCAGGCTCATATCAACATATTTGGGCAAGGTCTCAGTTTTTCAAGTGTAAAAAATGGTGTGAAAAAGGTCTTTAAAAACTTTAAATTAGGGCAGTGGTTTGACAAGAATCCAGGAGTATACTGAGACGAGTTGCAATACTGTAATCAAATTTTGTTTTAATCAAAATTATAAAAAACACTCTATCATACACTATCATATCAAGCTTGATGAAAGAAAAGTTTACTTTTTATGCAGTTGTAATAGTAGGCTCTAACAACAGAGTACAACACTGCCCTCTAGTGGTCGGGGTTCAAACACAACATTACATGATGCACTGCCTGACACCAATCTTTACAAAAGTTTTTACAAAAAATCAATTGTGTGTTTTTTAAACATCAATACAGTATTGCAAAACGCAATATCGCTATATGATAACAACATTTTCTTTCACCCCTACTGTACACAACTTTTTTCACCCATATTTTATTTATTTAATTTTTTTGACTTTACAAAACCTCCATGAACAGGGTTGGGAACCACTGCCATCTTACATTTGAACTCCTCAGAAACATCACTTAGAAAATGAATAACTTGTAATTAAAATTTGTTATGACTGGAAAACAGATGTAAAAAATGAAGAGGGGCCACTGACTCCTTTTGACTTTAAACTTCTTGATGTTGAAGTTTATTACAGAAGTCAACAACTCACTAATTGCTAATTTAATTCCGAGCCTCTCTCACAGTGCTGCTCTGGGATGAGCTTTAACCCTGTGCATAAATAAAGCTGCTCTAAATGACTGCTTCGTCTCTAATCATGACCTCAAAAGCAGAAGCAGCTGCTGCATGAGAACAGAGTGAGTGGAAGGTGTGGAGGAGAGGTGGGGCTGCAGTACTATTTCTGCTGTGTCAAAGCTTCAGTAACTCTGATCACTCTCTCACTTTCTATATCTCTCATCCCTCTCTCTTCTCTTTCTCTCTCTCTCTGGCTGCAGTCAGCTCTCTGCAGTATTGATTTGTTGTGCTGGGTGTTTTTAGGCTGCTGGTGTGCTCCTCTTCCCTATCTCTCTCTCTCTCTCTCTCTCTCTCACTTGCTCGCTCTGTCCTCGCGTGCCTCTGGCTTATGCAACGACTCCCCGCTCTGTCCACTGAATACTGATTAGCTGTCTGGAGCTCCAGACCCCGAGAGCTCATCCAGCCGGAGCCAACAGCACCAGTGAGGCCTGAGAGGAGGGCTTAGTTCATTCATCCCACACACACACAGGCGCAATACACCCCACAGCTTGCAGAAAAAAGAAAGGGGGGGGGGGGGGTCAACAGGTTCAAAAGCATCCCTCAAGTTTCCGCATCCCTCTAGCACCCTCTCCTGGTGGCTGCTGTCACCCATGGCAACCACACAGCTCCAGCCCTGACCTCTGGATATACTCTCGAGACTCCTTCACAAACCAGCCACTCCAGCACACGGCTCTGACTCATCACAGCTAGCCTCCACATCCCTGCTGCAGCAAACTTTACATCTACCACACAAACCGTAATGGAATCCACCAGCAACAACGCTGCGCATCAGCCAAGCAGATAAACAGTGCAGACGCTTCATAGTGCGCTATTTCTCACTGACGTTCTGTACCAGATGGTTGGTGTCAGAACTGATCTACTGGTCAAAAAAGGCTGAAGATTAGACTTTCCATACTGCACAGCTTCTAGAATTTCAACAAAGAACAGTACAAGTATTTGCAGCTATTAACGCGGTATTATCACTAACATAACCTTTAATAAGAAGTAAAAATGTGTTGGATGGGCAGCTGGATGCTATGGTGTTGCTAATGTAAGTGCCTTCTATGCTATTCCAGGCAGACACAAGGAGGCTTATAGTTTCTCTGGATGTTGGTGAGTGGTTACTAGGTGGTTGCTATGGTGTTGCTTAGGGGTGCTACAGTGTGGCAAATGTTTAAGATGTTGCTTAGGGGTTTCTAAAGAGTTGCCATGCAGTTGCTTTAATATCCCAGGTGGTTGGTATGGCGTCCCAGGCTGTGCCCCAGATGGTGCTGGTTAGGTGGTACAAGTGTTTTTTTTTTTCAGTGTTGCAATTAAAGGGTGCCAAAAGTTTTGCACCCAAACCATTACTATAGAAAAAAATGTGGAAAAACTGTTTGTGTCACACCAAACAATCAGACCAAATAATCTGGAACTGGAAAAGTGTCAGTATCTCAAAAGGTGTGGGACAAGCAATTCATTGCTCATGTTGTGGGTTTGATTTTTACTCTGGTCAGTGTGTCTGCATAGATAGTCTAGTTTACTCTCAACATCCCTGATACCCTGTGATGGACTGCAATCTTATGACCCTGTGAACAAGGAGTTCAAAAGATCCTTTCATTCATCCTTCTAAATGCCTAAGATCAAAACCATTAAAATATAATTTTTGAACCATTTAGATTATTGCTTAGGCTGTACAAAAAAAGCTAAGAATTAAAACGATAATCTACTGTTTAAAACAATTATAGGGAATAAAATATATGTATATAATATAATTTAATAATTTAATAACAGGGACAGAAAAGAAACAAAAGAAGAGGGACTGTAGGAAATGCCTCTCACTGACCCGATCATCGAAGGTCTCTTTCTTGTCCAGCATCTCCCGGAGCGTCTGCAGGATTTTAATACACAGCTTCTCCTCCTTCTCCATCAGTTTCTTCGTGTGTTTAATTAGCCTGGAGGCACAGAAATCAATCAATAAGTGAACAAAACCTAAAATCTGGGACACTGTCAGTATTTAACCCTTCAGACTGATTTAATTTCCTTTATTGTAAGCAGGAGAAACTATTAACACTTTGATATAACCTCGAAATAACTCAAATTAAATAGTCCTTATTGGAATTACATAAGAAAAGTAATACAGTAATGTGTGCAGAGCTACAGCAGGTGGGCTGCGCGCTGTGGCTTTCAGAGTGAATCATGCAGACGTGGTTATGCAATCATACAGGCACACTGTGCAGTCACAGACTCAGGTAAGTGCTGTTCTCATGCTCTCCGACAGACAAGCTCTTGGTGGTGCAGCTTCACCACCCACTCAAACCCCAAACACTGCCGTTATGACCTTACCAGGGTCGAACAAATCTAATGCAGCTACAAAAAAAACAATGACAATGACTAGGAGAGATTAGAAGAAAACGGCATTTCACAAATTAATGCCACATTTCTTTAAAAATGGCAGCAATAATAGCAGCTAGATGGTGGTCCAGGCCTGGTGATTGGTTTAATGCCCAGAACCGACATCCACAGCTGAGGTGTCCTTGAGCAAGGAACCTAACAGCGAATACCATAAGTGTGTATTCTCACTGCCCATACTTCTGTCTGTGTCACCGCCAAGGATAAGTTAAATGCAAGGTAAATGTGTCTAAGCAGAGTACAGACAGAGGAAGCATTTCAAATCTATACTCATTTTTAACACTTCACATAAATAAGACTATATGTGAATGTTTTAAATCACAAGAATGTTAAGATTCATCCTGGTGATTAGTGTTTAGAATTAGAATTAGTGACCTTCCTGTCTTAAGTATGCTTCTCTAACAAACTGTTTTTCTATATCTATATATATAGATTAGGCTTAGTATTAGGCTAAAGTACAACACCAACTCAAACTAGCTTTACCTATTAACAAGCCATGACCTGAATACAGGCTACAGGTGTAGATTATACAAAACTGTTATTCTCTGCAGTAAAGTAGGTTATTTACACTCTAAATCTTTAAAAGCTTTAAAATCTCCTACAGGACACTTGGAGAAGCTACCTGTTTTCTCTCTACTCCACTTAACAATTCCAGATCGGTAACAGGAATAAAACCCAAATTCTGCATGTTAGAAAATAGGCGTAAAAACTAGACAAACATAATCAAAAGACAGGTTTAGAGGCCATGAACTGGTTGGTTTTTATTTAAGAAAGTATTGATTTCAAATTTAACTTCAGGAAAAAGCCAATTTTATGATTTTATTCATTATATTTTATTCATCAGTTGCAGATTTACTTAAATATGTTTCTATACTTTATATTACAATTATAATTTTCAGTAACGTTCCTTATCAAACATGCAAGCTTTTTATGTAATGGTTAAATAGAAATACTCGTGATTTAAGGGTATAATGTCAAATGACAAAAATCTTGGTCGTTAAAGGGGTAAACCTAGAATAAAAATGGCTTCTCATTTTAGTTGAAGCTTAGACTCTATCTAGGCCTGGAGAACTAATCTATTAAAGGAGATTTTCATGAGAACTTCAAGCTTTTGGGCTACACCTTCAGTCAATAGCTGAAATTTACACATTTCTGGAAAAGCAACTGTCACTGAGAGAGAAATACGTATATGAAATGATGTGGTAGAATAATGTTACAAGATTTCACTGATTTGAATGTGCAGAGTTATGCAGTTCTACCTGCTTCACCAAAGTTGCATAGCGCAGAAACAGCACCTAAGCCCAGAGTAACAGGGCAGTAGATGCAGTTCTCCATATTATACATCTATGGGGCAAGTTGATCAAAATTTGAAGACAAAATGCTCCATACTGCATTTCAAAACAGGGTTTTCAGAATGAGTGTGCAAGTCTCACTTAGTCATGAAGGCTCCGCTCTCACAGCGCATTCGTGCTGCCTCTGGAAAAAGCAGCTCCGGACTGTGCAGAACGTCCACCAGCACAGAGAACTCAGCTTGAACTCGTGGACTGAACTGCTCCTTTAAGAACGAAACCACACCCTACCCACACACAGACACAGACAACAGAAATCACAGCAAAACAACGTTTCAGCACCTCGTACACAAGGTCAAAGTAATAAAGCTGGTACAGTGTGTAGGCAGGCTCTGTAGTGTGCTGATTTACATATTATCAAAGTGGTTCAGATTTGTAAGAAAGCACACTGCCACCATCCAGTGTACCAGGCCAGCATGGTGTGAGGTTTAGAATCCTAAATGATAGCAGTCATTATAGCTGTAATAGAGTGATCCACAGTACCTGCAGTTTCTCAATGATGTTCTTGTAATCCGGGGCTCCCAGGGGCTCTTTGCGGGGTCGCCGGGCAGACTGTCTCCAGTCTTTGGCTGCACGCTGCACCATGTTGGTGTGGGATTTCAGAGAGAATGTGTTTACCTGACTGTCCAGGTCCACTGGGATAGCAATGTTACGGTTCTTAGCTGAAGGAAAGACAGACGTATGCATATATGTGACTATAGACACAATGCAATACAAAATACAATGATCACTGTAATTGTGGAATGTAAAGATTTATGAAGAAAAAAAAAAACAGTTTCACCCTGTTAAAAAATAATTGTCCCAAAATCCCAATAACTGGTTGTGCCATCCGTAACAGTTATCATTTGAGTTTAGTCTTGAGAAATGTTGGCTCACTAATCTGTAACAGCACTGTTATAAAATACTATAGAGGTTTCAAACATCAACTGTGCATCAGTCCACAGAATACCATTTTAAAATATAAGGGGTTATCTAAATGCTCAAATGAGAAAAGTTGTGGGGGAAAAAAGGTTTTTTTACATTTACATTAATTTTATTGCAAACAGTAAGAACCCAAGATATTTTATGTTTTGACTGATCAACTTCATTTCATTTGTTGATATAAATCCATTCCTGCATTTTAGGCCTGCAACACAGTAGCAAAGATGGGCAGAGGAACTACACTGTGGCTGTGATTTTTATATTTTACACTTGTCCTTAATTTAAATCCAAGGACATTAAGTTTGCACTGTGTTTAATATAAAATAAGAAGAAAAAAAGCAATTAAAGCTGAAATCAAATGTAAAAGAAGCATCCTTTGCATTACCTTAAATGGTGATGCTTGTTTATAAATAAAAAACATTGAAGTTGTTATGTCTTATTGAGAATCGCTCATATACATCTCTGGAAAAAAATAAGAGATCACTTAATGATGATGTTTCTCAAACTGAAAACCTCTGGAATATACTCAAGAGGGAGCCTGATGATCACAAGCCATCAAACCAAACTGAACTGCTTACATTTTTGCACCAGGAGTGGCATAAAGTTATCCAAAAGCAGTGTGTAAGACTGGTGGAGGAAAACATGCCAAGATGCATGAAAACTATGATTAAAAAACAGGGTTAATCCACCAAATATTGATTTCTGAACTCTTATAATTTTATGAATATGAACTTTTTTTCTTTGCATTATTTGAGGTCTCAAAGCTCTGCATCTTTTTTGTTATTTCAGCCATTTCTCATTTTCTGCAAATAAAAGTTCTGAATGACAATATTTGTATTTGGAATTTGGGAGAAATGTTGTCTGTAGTTTATAGAATAAAACAACAATGTTCATTTTACTGAAACATATAACTATAAATAGCAAAATCAGAGAAACTTATGCAGAAACAGAAGTGGTCTCTTATTTTTTTTCAGAGCTGTATTTGAAGAATATCGAGATCATTTTTCTTTTTTGAGACCTTTCAGCCTGCTTTAGATTGGGTGTATGGCTAGTATATGTGGGTCCAACTGTCAAGTGAATTTGGTGAACTGGCTCACTTAGTGCAAATACACAGGTATTAACTTTTTAACACATGTGATTTAGTTCAGTTTAGACATCGAAATCTCAAATCCTTAAAAAAAAGTGGTGAATATCTGGGTTTTCTTTAATCCCCATGAGATGTCCTGGGGATAATAACTTACCAACATCAGAAAGGGTCTTGATGCAGGCCTCGATGTTGGACTTTTGCAGAGAGGACACCCAGGAGCAGTTATAGACTCTGAAGGCTGCCTGAAGCAGCTGGATAAAGATGGGCTGATGGGTCTGTGAGAGTGTGTGTGAGAGAACCAGAGTGAGAGAGTGAGAGAGTTAGAGATGATGATGATACCTGTGAAGGCTGAAAGTCAGTTTGAAAGAAAGACGGGGGCTAAACTGGTAAGTGAGATATTGGCAGCACACAGTCGCAGATGGCTGACAGGTTGGTAGGAGGAGGACCAAGGTAAAAAGGTGTGTAAACAAGTGAGTGTGCTTCTCTAAAGCAGCCGTGGATCTGCATATGCGTGTGCTGCCTACCTGCAGATTGGAGTTGTTGACAGAAAACTGTGAAGCGAAGAAGCCTTTGACGATGGCCATAATGGTCTCTGTGACGTACTTCTCCATCATAGTGTCGGCGTGCTTTCTGTCTGTGGTGCTGTTGCACACCTGAAAAAAAAAAAAAAAAAAAAAACACACTCACAGTTCCATCGACAACATCTGCATTTAGGTTACACTAATCAACCAACCACATAATATAAAAAAGGTTCATCCCAGGATTTCTTTTTTATTTTGTAGACAGACATCTGAAGCTTCTGGTCATGCTAGAGTAAAGAGTTTATAAGGTGTTCTTACTCTGTCCATATCAACGCGGAAGCTCTCAAAGAGCTTCCAGATGTGGTTGCTGGTGTAAATCTCCTTCATCTCCACCTCTGTGTCCACATAGCAGTGATTCACAAAATTCACATAGGCAATCTTTACCTGTAGAAAAGAAGAGGAAGAAAAAGAGGCAGAATTTTGTGATATATACTGTGGATATACTGTGTGTGTGGTTTCTGAGGTTAGATTTGTTTAACTGTAGACACTGGTGAAAACTCCACTATTTCTCTGAAAGGATTGTATCTGTGATGCCATGAAACCAGTCTGAATTAAAATGTTAAAACTCCAGAACGATCCATATTTTGTTGGTTGCTACAGTGTTTTTGTCAGGACACTGTCATAAGATGCTGCAGTTACTCGTTTAACTGCTAGGTGGCAACACAACACTCACTTACAGCTGCAGGAAAGGAAGTGTTGAAAGCAAAGCAAAGAAGCAAAGACCTTACTAACTATATACCCCTGTCAAGAGCACATCACTAAGCTTCGTTCAGTGAGTAACGACACCCTGACACCCCCTCTTTTCGAACTGCTGCTGATGCAGCATTGCCTAATAGCACCACAGCGAGCTCGAAGGAAAGCACAGCATCACAGGTCTGATACATCAGCTCAGAGACGCCTTGTGCTGAGTGGCATCACCCTTTGGAGTGATGTGGGGAGAGAGTGCCACCAACCCACTCAGAAATAGAAAAGACAATTGTGCTCTCTCAGGGCTTCGGCAGCTGATGGCAAGCCACATGACTGGGATTCAAACCAGCAATCTCCCGATCATAGTAGCCCCCAAGGTTTAAATAATTAAAATAATTTTAAAAATGATAATTAAGGATGAAATGTACTTTGCTTTTTGATCTCAGAGACGTGAACATTACAGAAGCCCTGCATGATGATGCATCACCAAATTGATGTGATCAGTCCATCTCTAGAGGCTTTTATTTTTAAAATACACTTGAAACACTTGAGTACCACACAAAAAGTGTATTATTTAAGGTTACAAATCAAATGGATCAAATTCAAAAGTCTCCCCAGTACCAGTACTCATTGTTACTGATGTCTAATCTTTGTATTTTTACTGTGGATTTGTAGTCTTTTCATTCTGACCCTTGAGTTTACTAATTCTTTTCTTCTTGGCATTGAAGTAAAACACATTACAATTCTCCAGGTTATCAGACTGCAGAAAGCTAAACCATCACAACATATGCCCTGCGAGAGAACAATTTAACCAACCTCAGGAATGCAGTCGTCATGGGTTACCACATTGACAATATCGTCCAGCGGCAGTAGCGAGTTGCATTTGATCTCCGTGTAGACGTTCTTGCCCTCAGTGCAGGCAGCCAGCAGCTCCACCAGGTTAATATGGTAGGACAGAGCACTGTTCTCATCATGGCGCTCCCGCTCTGAATTCATCAGCTGCAGCAGCGCGGGGAACGAGGCCCGGTCATTATAGAACAGCAGCACCTCCTCACCACCATTCACCAGCTACACACAATGACAGATATACACAGAGAGAATACACACAGGACGTTAGAGACAACAAGAAAATCAAATACAATATCAGACTCAAAGGTATTCAATAAGTAAGGTGCTCAGAGATAAAAAAATGATTACATACATATGTTTACAAAGACAAAATGATTTAATGGGGTGTCCAAATTGTATCACATGACTGTATATGATCTATTCTTTTAAGAACAGTGAGAGAGAACTCCCTTTTTTGCTCACCTCGGTCATCACTTTGTCCTGGCACTTCTTCACGTACTTGCCATCAGATTTTACTATGGTCTGCAGAAAGCGCAGGTAGTGGATGGAGCGGCCGTGTGTCTCGATGCAGTGCACGAAGTGGTGCACCACACGGTCACTGATTTCATTACAGAGGTGGTAGTTGTTTTGGAAGATGTAGTGCATGGTCCTCGCTTCCAGAATCTGCATGAAAAGATTAAAAAAATAAATAAATACTCTGAACATTCCAATTTTTACGGAATTACTACTACGAAGGAAAGCCACTGTTTTTTTATGTTGGTTTGTTTCAAAGAAATAAAAACAATCAATCAGTTACATTCCTTTTTTCTTCTTCACTGCCATGTTTGTTATTTATTTCATAAGAAATGCAAATTAAATCATACAACTATGCAATTAAAAGATACAATTACTATACAGGGAATACAGGGAATAGTAAACCTTCCATGCTGTGTACGGCCTACTAAAATTACATTGTGATTTACCTGATTCATATCTGATTAATATAGAAAAAGTATTGATAAGAAAACCAATAGCCTATTTCACGCGTCATTGCACGCTGGCTGGAAGGGTGAAAGTCTGCAAGACATTTAAAGCTATTATAGCCAACTGTATCTTTTTAAATTCCTTTTTAATGCAATTTAATTATAAAATAAAACACACTTGGAGAAGAACACTAATATTACATCAGCTAACTGGACTGGACTTTTAACTCTTGATTATCCAATGACATGGCCAGGCATCTCTACTTATTAGAGATTTAGATTGTCTTTAAACACATGAGGAGATTGTATTAAGAAGTTAAAATCAGATTAAAAAGATTAGTACATACTAAGAAAATTGCACCGGTGGGGTCCAAAAGACAAGTACTGGAAGCCCCTGAATTATACAGTGATCGACAAACATCATAAGCCAATTCCAGATTAATCTTTTTTTTATTTCAGAAAGGTTTGTTCAACAAACATGTCAAAATTTGGGCTCAGGCTACGGATCCAGTATGTTTTCTCATCAAAACTGTCTAAAATGTGTCCTAACATGAGACACCAACATACCCCAGGGGTGAGAAAGAGGTTGAGGTGTTTGTGAAGCAGAATCTGGTTCTGAGGGTTATCATTACAGAAGTTCTGCAGAAAGGTATGGGCCAGGGTCATGATCTCCAGCATTTTCTCATCTCCCTGAAGACAAGAGAAAAACAAGCAGGGAATACATCAGCACAGCAAGACAGAAAGTGTGATAATATATAAAAAAAATAAACATCTGAAGCTTTAGTGACTTGTAGAGCTGCTCACCTTCTCATATGGGATCTGAAGAAGGTCCAGCACCACAACGTGAGCTCCCATGTTCTTCAGCAGTCTCTGCTGTTGCACACGGCTCTTCTTAACAGAGTAACACAGCTTACTGAGCCGCTGTAGGATCTACTGACCAACACAATACAATTAGCAAAAATGGAATGGGTTTTGCGTTTGGTTTACACACTGTTCATGTCACTGTAACACAAAATGTGAAAAACTGGGCTATGGGAGCGATACCCACCTCTTTCACAATGATGTAGTTGTTGGCTTTGTTACTGTCTATCTGTGGCTTAATGTTTCCGTCTTGCACTGGACTGAGGATGCCTGCCTCCTGTTAAACATGCAGACTCTCTAGTCAGTTATTCATTCTGGCATTTTTAAACAGTAAGTCATACATTAAACATTAACACACACAACTGAAGTTTTAAATGTAGAAAATGTGTGGGCTAGGTGTTTCAACTGTAACCAACATTGTAGCTCCAGTTAAAAAAAAACTATAGGAAAAAACTTCAGCACATAAAGTACACCTTTATGTATATATATTGCAAATATAACAGTAGGAGGAGAAGCATTTTATGCAATACAGATATACTCATATAATCTAAGTAGTACAACAATCTGCAAAGCTGCGTTTACCCGCAATTATACAAGTAATTTGTTGTATCTGATGCTCTTACATGAAATATAAACCAATAAAAATAGATTAGTACAGCATTTTTTTACAGCGTTTTTTAAAGTTGTGTGACCAGGGGAAAATGGGTCCCCCCTAATATAATAGCCTTGATAGTACATGTGAAAGTACAAGGTACATGTGAGCCTTGGATCGTCTCAAGGTTCCTTCCTCCTCCAGCTCTGAGGTAGTTTTCATATGCTTCCGTTACTTACTGGGGGTTTTGTATTGTATGTTTTGTCTGATTCTCTGTCCTGCTAACACATTCCTGTAAAGCTGCTTTGCGACAACATCACTTGTAAAAAGTGCTATATAAATGAATTTGATTTGATTTGTATTTTATTATTTATTAAATAAAACCTTTCTATTTTTAGAGTAAACATTTTTGTGTAACTGACAACCTTTCCTTGTGTATCTACCCTGAAGCAAGCTTATGGTTATTATGATGCAACACAGTATATACCAGGACTGATAACCTTTTTCAGAGTCATCTCAAATCACTTCCCAAATGTACATTTAAAATAAGACTGATTGGCCTTTTGTATTAGGCAATATATGAAGTGGCAGGCCAGCAGGGGGCGTACCTCCATGATCTGATCCTTGTTCTGGTTTTCTGTCATGTCCTCATTGCCATAGCTTCCACTCTTCTCCACCCAAAGCTCAGACTTCTCCACAGTAAGACGCAGCTGGTCCAGATCTGCCTTTATCTGCTTGTAGTTCTCCACATCTTTTTCAGAGACCAACAGCTGGACCTACACAAGCACACCAGGCATCAGCAGAGGATTTTAAAAATATGAGAGAACATACATATTCTGCTACTTTTGTCTTGTGTTTTTATGATGGTTCAGAAAAAGATAAAACTATCCATGCTGCAGAGTTTGAGGGAGAAGGAGACCTGTTTGAAAGCCTGAAGAACCTCGGCTCTCTGACTGAAGTGCTTGAAGATGAGCTGCAGGGATCCAGAGACAAGGGGGGGATAGTCCTGCATGATGAGGTGAATCAGCACCCGCAGGAACGTCCTGCCACCTTCATCATCCAGAGCCACCAAGTCTCTCTCCACACCACTGATAAACAAAAACAAAAAATAACCCATGCTAAATAAAATTAGAGGAATAAATAGGACCCCATTTACACCTGATCATTATATCTGATGAGACTCTGTATGTGCTTACACTGTTGAATGTGTTTTTAAAAGGATGGATGTCCTTGTATATATAAAATCTGGCATAAACACATCTTAGATATGTGTATACACTCCCATTTTTGTGCTTTGGCCTTATCTAGATATTATCCTGTTATTCAAGGTGTATGAAGTGACCAGATGCCCACACATTCCAGAGGTCACTTGCCAGCAGAATAAGCAAACAGTACAAAGCGTCAGTAAAGACTAATGAAGAAATTAAAGACGTCACAGCATTCATGTATGGCTTGAGTGTGCTAAGAAGTTCCCAAAATGTGTCAATTACAGAGAGTTGACTCACCTCCCAGTAAACATTATCTCTGCCTTTTCAGCAATTTCCTCTACATTGGGCTCTATAGTCAGAAATGACACAGAATTAAATGACATCATAGACAAATTAACTAAAATATAAAAATAAATTAAGGTATTGTGTAACATATACAATGTACTGTATAGTAAAGAAATATTTGTCTAATTATGGGCTTTTAACAGCTAAAACTAGACTAGAGTGTGTGAAAAACATTTCATAGACATTGGAACCAGGCTCTCACCGGACTGTGCTGGGGGGAAGTCTGAGACTGAGAGAGTATTGTCTGTCACATTTTGCTCCCCAAACTCTTTCTTGTAGATGGAGAGGAGGTAGGTGATCCGGTAATCCAGACGCACACTTAGAATAAACTGTTCACAAACAACATAAGACCAGCATTGATGTTATTTAGCAATATTTTCATAAATATACAGCTCTGGAAAAAATAAGAGACTATTTAAAAATTAGTTTTTTGAGTTTACCAAATTGAAAACCTCTGAAATATGATCAAGAGGAAGATGGATGATCACAAGCCATCAAACCAAGCTGAACTGCTTGAATGGTCCACCAGAAGTGACAAAGTTATCCAAAAGCAGTGTGTAAGACTGGCGGAGGAGAACATGCCAAGATGCATGAAAACTGATTAAAAACCAGGGTTACTCCACCAAATATTGATTTCTGATCTCTTAAAGCTTTATGAATTCGAACTTGTTTTCTTTGCATTATTAATTTTGTCCAGAGCTGTATGTGAACAATATGAACAACCAGATGTCCCAATAATTTTGTCCTTATGCTGAATGTTAATGCAGTTTATTAAATAATTTTCTTAATACAAATACTGCCATAAAATTAACACTACTTTTTAGACAGCAACAATATACACAGTAAACAATACATAAAGCTGTTAATAGCATAGCAAACTGACAGTGACTGAGGCATTATGTTTATGTCCAGTTTTACAGTGTGTGTCTGTATTGTTTTTCTCCTCTAGCAGAATTGACATCTCTCTCAGCTTCCGTTCACTCAGTGGTCTAAAGCGAAGTGAGGTTCTCACCTGCAGAATCTCAATGATCCTGAGCTTAGTGTCCATCACCATCACATCCTGGTTGTCAAGGACACAGAGTGGTTTTCCATGGCCCATCATTGGCTGAGAGTCAGGAAGGCTGTGGGGCAGCATAGAGCCTCGGCTCAGAACCATCTGAGTCATCATCTCACCCACGCCATGGATGGTGCGCAGGACGTTATTACCTACACACATACAAAATGACACATGATAATGACATTTAGTAACATCTTGAACATCTTGCTAACTTTACCAAATAATCAGAAAGTTTCAGATGTCATTTGTTGTACAACTTATGCGGTGTCTAATCCCTAACAAATGTTTCCCACAGTAATCTCAGAGAGGAAGGCATCTAGTCATGTTTAAATAGAACGATTGTATGAAATGTTGCCTGCTGATGTCGGTTTGATCTTTTTTGAAGGCTGCAAATATATTTATTCTTCACATCTGTACAACCTCTGGTGGTCATCCAGCATTTATAGAAGCACAATTACAAAAAAAAAATTACACAAGGGGTGCCAAGTGGTCCAGGGAAAATTTTTGGGGGAAAAAAAAAAAAATGTACACAATAATATTAAATATATGCAATAAAAATTGCAGATGATGTACATATAGAAGCAAAAAAATAAGTAGAAGCAAACGAGATATTCCAAAATGAATAGATTTTAGCAGCAAAATCTACCAAAAATCTACAAAAACAAGAGGAAGAGGAAACAAAAAAACCTGCAAAAAAATAATAAAGTAACCAAGTACATAAAAAAATCTATTTTCATTTGCAACACACCTTTTTACCTTACATTTTTTACATTTTGTCAGCCGATAATTTTTTTTGTGAAAGATTTTATTATATTTAATCGTATAAACATGGTGTTTTCATAAATAAGCAGCATTTCTGAGGGGATAATGTAATGTAAAAATACAATAAAATATAGAACTAAATAATTAAAGTATTATTGCACTTTATATCTGTGAGAGATTGAGCTGGATGTCCAGAGGTGCACTCTGTGTGCTTTGCTAGCGGTGAAATCCTCTGTGAAGTACATGGACCAAACCTTCAAAACAACAGTAGGTATATAGGTAGGTATATTTATACACACACAGTCACACTCAGCACACTACTGTACATAACCCTGGATGATTCATTTCTCTACAGAGATGGCCAGTCCGTTTCGGATCTACTCAAAATGGAACAATGAACTTCAGTGTACCCCAACCATGAATACTATATGAATGTCCAAAGCAAACTGAATATAAATGACTAACAAATAACATGCTAAAAATAATCAGCCACAATATCTTATTGATGTATCATGTCTGACCTCCATCAGGGCCCTTGGAGAGTTTGGACATGAATGTGAGTGGGTGCTGCACGATGTCTAGGATGGCCAGCAGGGTGCGTGTGAGACACAGCAGCTCACTGAAGCTGTAGAAGCCAAAGTACACCAGGTTACGTGCCAGGTTCACCACCTAGGACAGAGAGAGAGAGAGGAAAGAACTTCTCAAACGTCTTCTCATTAGTGGTTGATGAGCTGATTACTTTTACAAGATGGAACATAAGTTATAGGAAAAAACATGGCACATAATGTATTTCATTGCAAACAGTAGAAAAGCATGAAATATCAGGGCCTGGCAGATGTTTCTTTCAGAAAGGAAAGAAATTTTCAGGGTCTTACCTCCAGAGTAAGTTCATTCTTCTCTTCATCTCCAAAGGGGAAAGGTTGGCTCAGCACATCTTTCAGGTATTCGTCTACAAAGTCCATGGTGGGTGCAAACTTCCTCTTCATATCCGCTCTGGACGTGTCTCTGAACTCGTACTCGTAGCTGTAAAACATATTGACATTCAAGAAAAAAGAAATAAAACATATGAAAGAGAATAAAATGTTTTATATTTTATTGTAATGGACAAATCCCACCCTGGACATCATGTTTTTGAGCTGTTACCATCAGAAAAAAACTAGAACAAAGCAACTTAAAAACAGTCTTTATCCCACTGCAGTACGAGCACTAAATTGCACAATATAGGACCAATAATACAACATGGGGCTGTGAAATATTTTTAATATTTGTTCATTCTTTATAAGTGCAAAATGTTTCATTTTAAACAGAGCAGTGTGCAATTTGTAATCATTTGTATTGGGGTTTGTTTTATGTCATTGTTTTTTTGTTTCCTGGAGAGGATTGCACTTCAAATTTCGTTATACTTGGTATAATGACAAAAACAGATTTTCTGTTATACATTATGATTAAATCATATTTGGCAACAATATATACTACATGTCCAAATGTTTTACAACGGATAATGTGCAAATACACACAGCCTGTTTACAGTCTTGTCTTTCTAGAATAGTACTGCCAATAGAATATGACTCTCTGGAACTGATAAACATTACATTACATTAGATTAGATTACATTTGGCAGACTGGTTTGTCCAAAGCGACTTATGCCAGGTTCACACTACATGACTTTTTAATACGGTCGTTGTCGGTCGTTGTGCTGTTCACACTACACGACTGATCGGCGACACGATTTCTCAACGTGGGAAATCAGTGACTCACCTCACAGCTCTCTAGAAACACATTTCATTATGAGAATACACCTGAACTACACACACAAAAACTAGTGATGCCTTGCCAGAGAGTCTCTTCAGAGGGAAATCTGCACTTAAGTGAGTCCAACATGAGTTTATAAAGGTCTGATCAGTTTTATACTGAAATGTTATAAATGTTTTATGAAAATGTGTATATGAAATGCTATATTAAATGTTTCAGTACTGCAGACATAATTTTCTATCGATTTGAATTCCAATTATAAACCATTAAAACATAGCCTTTTAGCTTTTAGCTCCTTTCACCCCATTTATAGAGAACTCACTCGCTGGCTTCCTCTAGAGTTTAACAGTCATTTAACAGGTAAAACAGAAAGTGGTTAGGCTCTCCAAAAACGGCTCTGGTAAAGCAGGAGATGTGTTTTGGACCTGTGGTTCTCTTTCTGTGATCCCATTGGCTGTAGGTAGCCGCTGCTCCTGACTCCCTGTCACCGACTGAGTCAGATATTAAATATGTTGAATATGTGTGAGGCGTCTGCAACTCATCTGCATCAGGTCAGCAAGTGTCTTTCAGTAGTTTACACTACGGAACTGAGTGATCCCCGACTTGCCTCCAAAAAAAACTGGCCCAAAATCATGTAGTGTGAACCAGGCATTACAAATAACAATGTAAATTCAGTAATAGAGGACATAGAAAAAAAAAAACCTTTCAGAAAGGACCTAAAGGGGGCCAAAGGGAAATATTGACATAGAGGAGGAAAAGAGAGGAAGAAAGAAATTAGGTTAGAATTAGTTATCTTTAGCCTTATGAAATGATCAGCTCCACACCTAATTCCAGGTGTGGGCTAAAGGAGGTATGAAGAGGGATCTAACAACAGTTTGGAAAAGAAGACTGTAACTGTAACTGGTCCCCTACAGTCCACAACTGAACAGTGCACTCACTCTTTGACAGAGATCTTGGAGGGAATCTCATTCCAGAGGCGGGCATAGCGCACGGGCACCACTGCCTCCTGGGGGTCGCGGTCCACGTGCATGTGCAGCATGAGTCGACAGAATGAAGCACGCAGGTTGTAGGGCAGGCAGTCATCAAACATGCAGCGCAGGATCAGATCTACAGGCAGCTGCGTGGAAATCTGATTAATAGCCAAGTACTGCCGATCCAGACACATCTTAGCAAAGAGATTTAGTTGGCATCTGTGGAGCAGAAGAGGTGAGAAAAAAAGGCCAAAAAAAAAAAAGGCCAAAAAAGGCCAAAAAAATTGGAAAACAATAAAAAATAGGATGCAATACTGTGATAAAAGAACGAACCTGTAGTAGGTGATGATGTCAATGTCTAATTTGTGGTTGCCCTTAGAATCCTGGGCCAGATGGCGGATGGACTTCCCATGGGGCTCTTTATTGTGGTCAATCCAGTACAGCCACACCTCCTCCTCATCACCTTCCTCATGCATCAGAGATGAGTCCATAGAGTTTTCAGTGTGTGGGATTAGCCTGAAGGGACACACATACAAACAAACCAGTGTTACATAAGAAGGAACTCACTGTGATGTTCAGGCACTTGGCTATTCTCTCTGTATTGTGGTGCAATCCAGTCTTACTTGGTCTGGATGAGGATGTCTGCATTGGTGGGGTTAAGCATGAACTTGCAGATGAGCTCCTGAGTCACAGGGATGGCGGTTTTATTAGATACGCACAGGTCCGAAAGGTAGTCCAGAAACCTGAGGAGAAACAGGAGAAATGTTTAGTTTAGTTACGGTGATCAATGAGTTTTCAGTCAATAGAGGAACAATATAAACAAACATTATAGACATTATAAATAAATACTCTGCAGTAGGGGTGGGCGATATGGCTCTAAAGTAATATCATGATATTGTATGGTATTTTTGTGATAATGATACTCTCGGCGATATGACAAAACATTGAAAACATATAATAATTGAATTGAAAAAAAAAGAAAAATCAATACATTACTGCACTAAAATTAACATTAAATGATATTATTGCATATGATATGGTTTGGCAAAACCCCAACTGAGACAAAATACATGAATTTATCAGATTTATAACAGAGGTCAATGATCCAGAATGTCATGACACTAATAATGCTCTCCAAATATCTCCATATATCCAGTATTCAATACAATAAATGATACTGACATATATAATCTCTAGAATAGTCTCTAGTAGATATATAATGAAAAATGAGAACAGTTTTTCTTTTGCTAAAAACAGCAAAAAAGTAGTACCATAATGTTATAATTGGGGTGGGTGATATGATATTATACCCTGAAATATCATGGCATACCATGATATTAAAAAAATGTACACCACGATATGGCACAGCAGTAAAAGCTTAAAAAAACTTAAGATGTCTGATTTTGAAAAACTGAGTACCATGAAACTTCAATTCATTTCAATTCAATTTAATTTATATAGCACTTTTTACAACAAAGGTTGTCACAAAGCAGCTTTACAGGAAAAACAGGTCCACGCCTCTTATGAGCAGCACCACAGAGATGCCAATTGTATGGTGACACAGTGGCAAGGAAAAACTCCCTTAAAGTCTTAAGTCTTAGACTCCCTAAAAAGTTCTTATTTATTTAAAAATATATTAGTTATTACATTTTTTATTAAAGTTTTTCATGTAAAAATAATATCTAAAACCCTGTTTACACCTGGTCACTACATGTAATATAAGGCCAAGCCACATTAAGGCTAGATTCACAAAGGAAATTTTTTGACTTAAGACTTAGACCAGCAATATTTCACTTAGGCCCAATCCCATTTCTACTTTCTACCCCTAAAACTTGTTTTCATGTGTAACCCTGGCAAAATTATGCCAATATCCATCAAAACCCATCTGCTAGTATTTGTATTTGCTCCTGTCTGATAGGTCTACTGAAGATTGCCCTCTTAAATTATAAATGTTCTTCAAAAGGTTCTTCAATCAATGCCATGAAAAAAAAAACACATTTTGGTTTAATGCTTTTCACATAGCATTACTTAAAGAACCTTCTGAAACAGCTTTATTTGTAAGTGGGGTGGAGAGATCTGTAAATGTTCAGGGCATCAGACCTGGGCTCACGATTCCTGCGCAGCAGCTTGACAAAGGTTTCGATCTCACGAGCTGTGATGTGTTTCTCCAGTAGTTTGCGGTTGTTGTGCAGCAGGGCGGTGATGGTGTCCTCTGCAAGGATCTCATAGCCGATCTGAGACTGCATGATGGAGAACTTCTTGGCAATATACTCCTGTCAGAAAAATAAAGCAGGTAAGCATTAATGAATTAAAAGAAACATACTTTGAAATATTTTTCCAAAAGCAAACCGTGATTTAACAACCACAAAATAGATCTGATTTTTACGTTATCATGCAGGACAAGCAATCTGTAACTTTCTGAGAGCAGGTAAATGGATGAGTGCAGGCTGTGTTAGCGGGGTGGCAGATCTTGCCTGGTTTTTGCGGTAGTCCTGCTGTGAGTGCCGCAGGATCCTGTAGCAGAGCTGCAGCATGTATTTGAAAGGAGCATAGCGCTGGTCTCCCAAATCCTCCAGTTTCAGTATAGGCCCATCCTCTCTGTCTGCAAACGGAGCTTTCAGAATACCAAAGATCTGACAAAACACACACAGAAACGCAGTTCTGAAAATTATCCAAATAAATCAACCTTTATTTAGTCTTCTTTCACACACAGCAAGCAATCCCAGATCCCTGAATCATCCCCTGAGGCCTGTATGAATATGTTTGTTTATGATAGTTTTGAGTGTATGTATGTGTTATAGCAAAAGATTCCAGTTTTACTAACCAATAAAGCAAAGCATGTTGTCAAAGTCACACAAACATTGCCAACATTAGAACAAAATGGAGCGAATTTTTGCTCCAAATAGCACTTTTCGTAAACGTCTATTATCTGGTCTATTTTCATACATAAGGCACACTGGATTATAAGGCGCCTTACACTACACTAGTAAGGAACAGAGGTGTCACCATGTTTCACTTCTAATTTAGCAGGTCGCACCCCTGAGTGGTGGTAGGGGGAGCAACTAAGTTAATGAAAGTTGAGCTAGGTAAACACAACTGTATTTCTTAAAAAAAAAAAAAAAAAAAAGTCAAACGTTAATCTTCACAGATTTTTTTCCTGCTTTTTCTCCTGTTTATTTGAGTAAGTAAAGCCCTTCTTTATTTACAGTAAGCTTAGATTTCCACATTTCTAATAAGGCTGGGAGGCAACACATTAGCATTAGCCGCAGTCAGCGTTAGTAAATGAGGCCTGATAGTGCTACACTGAGGAACCCTGAGTGTTCCAGTAAGCCAGGGCGATATTAGCTAGCGGTTCGTCCCACAGAGCTTATTTTAACACAATAAACATGCAGACTACAGTCCCATATACTTGCCATAATAGCAAGTGCTTAGCACAGTTAGCGGCTAATGCTAATGTTGCTCCAGCAGTGCTAACAGAGGTTACCAGCAGACTACAGTCCGATATACTCGCCTCTGAATGCTGAATGTTAATCCTGCTCCAGCCTCGGTGTTGGAGAACTAAACTGACACTTTAGTATAACACTGTACTTTCGCAAACTGTCTTCACTGCTCCTTACAACCTGACTGGTAAAATTAATACATAAGGTGCTCCGGATTTAATGTGCTCCTTATAGTGTGAAACATACAGTAGTCATTTCATCATGAACAGGAACTTGGAGATGCTCTGATAAAATGACGCTGGCAGGTCTTGCTAAAACTCCAATAATTCACATCATCTTGGCACGTTTTCATCTTGACTTACAAGATAACATCTCACAACTGAAACATACATTCAAGCTATACCCTGAGGTAATCGATTTACATACTCCTCATAATCGATTTACATACTGCTATCCCGTGAGTTTTGGCATGTCAAAGTATATTCTACTGAAGTATGTGAAAAATGGTATTTCTTGCTCCTCGGCTGCAACTACAGTCGGGAACGCATCTCTAAGGAGTGGCGTTATTCTTTTATGATAGATGAGCTACCAATGCTGTTTTAAAGAAGGCTTTAAGTGTGTGTATGTGGGTGTGTGAATATGAACGCACCTGTGCAAGAATGTTCTGTTCTCTCATGAGTTTCTGACGCTCTCGGTTAGGGTTGGAGATGACCACAGATAGCACATCCTGCCCATTGTTGGGCACCTCACACACAAAGAAAACCAAATCTTCCAGCAGCTTAATCACAAACCTACACACAATACAAATTACAGACTATAGATCCTTTTCTCATGAGAATATAATTTTAATCACAATATACCATTATATAAGAGATTCTACTGTACAATCTATACCACAGTCTGTCAAAATCAAACAATAAACCACACATTAGACGAAACGTCTACCTGCGGTCATTCTGAGCGAAGGTATTCTTTTCCAGCTTGCGCACAAATGCCTCCAGGACTTTGTTGGCATCGTTAGCAAAATCCAAGTCTCTCACTTCAGACAAGGGCACAGAGACAATGGCAAACGCCTCTTTATCCTCCTTGGTGGGACACGTGCCAATCTACAAGGAAAAGTAACACCACATTACAAGCCTCATAAAACAATTTAGTTTTTTTTTGCTCAGATTGGATCTTAATGGTTCACATTCATACTTATAACAGTGATCTGTATCTGTCTGTACTGCATTGTGCATTCCTAATGTGGCAAAAATTTGAAAAAATAAATAAATAAATAAATAAATATGGCAGACATAACATATAAATCTTAAAAATAATAATCTGATTCGGGTTAATCTGAGTAATGTGAACCTGAACTATATATATATATATTTAATCAGATCTAAAGTGCAAACCTTGAGCATAACAGGTCTCTCCTCCTCATGATCGATAGAGTTGTTGGTGCTGGTTACCCAGGTGTTGGTACACAGGTTCCTAAGCCTGACATAGGAGTTCCTGAAAAACAAAAAACAAAGCACTGTTTTAGCACTGAACACGTTGAATAATCACATAAGGATCTAACAGTTCTGTTTTGGAATTGCTCCTAATTTCCAATTCCCAACCAGAATGTTTCCAACTACCCCTACAGCAATCAACATAATTGGACAGCTCAACACATTTAGAGGAGACTAAACGCTAACTGCCAGGTATGTTACATCAGCTAACACGCACATACACTGGCTGAGGGAGTGATAAGGGAGAAGGAGGGTCATCGTAACTAACCAGAGTTTTCTATTCTAATCAAACGTTTACTTCAGCAGTGCTACTTAAGTCACATGTGAGTAAAATTTACATTGTGCAAAGAAGCCACACTTTTAGTAAACAAACAAATGTGATAAGGGCTGAGATTTACATCAGACAGTTTGTAAAGAGAAAGTAAAGTCAAACAAAGAGTATAAATTAGAATATTTTTATTTTGTTAATTTTACTTTATTTTCTTTAATTTATGCAAGAGTGTAATAATGAACTGTTGTTTGCCAGCTCTTCATACCAGGGTTGAATGTGATTATCCCTCTAATAGTAGAGGAAACACTGCAATATGACATTTGTTCGCCATTGTTTGTTAAATTCTTTAGTTTTTAAGAGTCTTTTTAGAGACTCAATCATTCCCTTTAAACTTGTGCACAAATAACTTTAATGCCCCCTTAAACAGAACAATGAAAAAAAAAACAGGCTGATGGCACAACTGTCATAAAAAGAAAAGTTAGGACATTTTCCCAATTATCTGCTGCCTAAATGAAACGTGTGGTTTTGAATGTTATGTGTGGGATAATATATCAGACCTGGGCACCAGGCAGTCGGCCCGCTGCAGTGTGGTCGCATCCAACTCAAACAGGGAGGCGATGTCGTTACCATGCGGGACAGAAACCAAAATGTAGGTAATCTTCTCTACTGGTCGTTTCTTCTTAGAGTACACAGCGTCTGACTCAGTCTGCCAGGAGAAAACAGGAACAGTTAACTTTTAAACCAACCTTTTAAAATATTTACATTTTAAAATCATCCAGGGCCATTTCTTAACAGTTTGAGATCATAAGCACCATCCCACTCACAGTACTGAATGTATTACCTAATTTTGATTAGTTTGTTCATTTATTTAGTGTTTCCTCTGCCTCCAATAATTCATGTTACTCCCTTATTAATCCCCAATTTAACCTACAGGTACACGCGAAATCAGAAAAAGTTGGAACAGTATAGAAAATATAAATACAAAAAAAATGTGTGTATATTACATTTACTTGTATTTGATTGCCAACAGCATCAATATCCATATTTCAGATTTTTTTGTTCAGATTGTAGGTTTGTTTTTTTCATATTATCCCAGTATTTCTGATATGAGGTTGTAGAAAAGTTAACTGTCAAATTTAGTCTTTTTTTCAAGACAGTGTTCTGTTAGAATCGATGACGGCATATGCAAATGAGGGAAAGTAGTGCAACATACTATGCATTATTAAAATATTAAATAACACTAAGCAAATTTGCTGCCTCAATTAGCTTATAAAATCCTTGAAAAGCAGCAGTAGGTTTGGACGATATGGAAAAAATTACATATCACAATGTACTTTTTTCACTAATTTTGGTTGATGTGATATGTTACACAGATAAATAAAGCTGAATAAAAATATTATAGTATGATAAAGATTATATATTTGGGTTCTTTTTGCAAATGATTTTTGTTTGTTAAGAAGATGAGCATAGGGACATGTCTGTAGAAATAGTAGATGACGATGTAAATATACCTAATATATATAGTATTATAGCAACATATAAGATAATAGATTAACAGATAATGGATATGATAATAGATGGTATATTATTCTATACCAAGATTGATAAAGGGGGAAGAAAAGAAACAAATAGATAATTATAATCTAAAAATAATAACCCTTTAATATAACTCCCTGAAGTCAAGCGCATGACCGTTCATAATTTAACACAATGTGTTGACAAAGATTCTTAAAAACTGCCATTCAAATACTTGTTTATGCATAATACAATGTTTTTTATTTATATTTTAAATTAAAGACAATTTGTTATGAAAAATACAGTTGGGTCAGTCTTCTATAAGCACTGATGATATTCCTGATATGCTTATTAAATTACTTTGCCAATACTATAAGAACATTTATTACAATACCATAAAATATTTATATATATTGTCCAACTTTAGTCAGAAAATTCATTAAGCCAAACCCGTTCTGTGGAATTGGAGATGATGATGTGCCTTTAGGACAGTTTAAAAACAAGTCAGACTTTGAAGTTCCTTGCAGTGATTTGCATGTACAAGTATTTCCACCACACCTTTCAGTCTAGACCTGTTCTGGTAATTCATGAGCTGCAAGAAGCACTACCTGCTTTCATAACTCCCTTTTCTCTCTCTCTCTTTCTCTTTCCATCTCTATCTTGCTCCTTCAGCAGCATGTCTGCCCGGCTCCCACAGGGCACCCCCAGACTCAGACATTATGTAAGAAGTCCCCGCCGTGCGAGCGTGAGTGCAGTGTGTGGGTGTTTGTGCATGCATGCGTGAGGGTGCGTCTGGAATCGGCAGGGCTGAATACCAATAAAGCAGAACGGTGCAGAGGAAGATAAAAACACCAGAGAAACCCCCCAGAGACCAAAACACAAGCAGAGTGCGGCTGTCTGTGGCAGGTAGACGGGGAGGGCGAGCTAGAGAGTGTGTGTAAGTGGGAGGGAGATAGAGAGAGAGATATAAAGAGAGAGAGAGAGTGAGACACAGACAGAAAGAGATTACATAATGGTGATGGTGTGAGTGGGCAGAGGAAGTGCTGGGAGACGCAGTGCTGTGAAATAGTGCCAATCAGGCACCACCTTGGCATTCACTCTCTCTCTCTCTCTCTCTCTCTCTTTTTCTCTTTCTCTCTCTCTCTCTCTCTCTCTCTCTCTCACACACACACACACACACACACACACACACACACACACACACACACACACACACACACACACACACACTGTTTGAAAAACACACACTCCATCAACATATAAAATTGTATTACTGCCACTCCTCCTGTTAACCCTGCAACTTCAAGCCCCTTACTTCTATATTATGTGAGATCACTTGACTTTGTACCATGTCAGATTTATTCACTCTTCTATAGTGCTGAAATGCCATTGTTTTTTTAATGGCGGGTGTTCCAAAACTTTTGACCAGCAGTGTATATGGGCGCACACTCTAGAAACTCCAAAACTACATCATTTACAGAGCTTATTTTCAGCTTGTTAATAGTTAATTGTGATTTCTTAGTATGGGCAACTCTGCCCCTATTGTTAGCATTGTAAGCCTTTTGGGAGCATCGGCTAAAAGCACTGTATTTTAAAATGATGGGGGTGAATGGAGATTAGCTATTCGACAAAAGTTTGTACTTACTTATCATGTTTCACTACAACTCAATTCCATTTCACACCAGATTTTTCCTTTAAATGTGACAATATGAAAATATACTTTAAGAACACAAACCCATTGTCACTGTGCCTAATGACAGACATGTGCTAAAGGGGTACAAAGCCCCCAGAACTGAGCTTTGGAGCTGTGGTAGGACTGGGTTTTCTGAATTGATGAAGATATAGTGGGATGATGATTTTTACATCATCTTGTACTTAAATCCTGACAGCAGTGCTCCATAATCTAGCTGAAAGCCTTTCCTTTAATATGGAGACATTTCTTAGAAAAAAAAGCAGGACAAACTCTTATTAAATACATTGATTTTAAAAGAAATTAAGTATAAACAGATGTCCCATTCATTTTTGACCCAATACATTTGAGTATACTAAAATATGAGTGAATAATGAGCTCAGGGTTTAGAAGGTGAAGGTGTGAGCTGGTGAACTTTACCACTCAGATGAAGAGCAGCAATGCAGAGGCACAACTCAAGACAATAATAGGAAATATCTGGACTTTTATGGCATCAGATGGGTGAGGAAAGGTGCAAAGAATGCATCGTCTCAGCAGTATTGATCTGCTTACCTCATTTTTAGTCTCTAGACTCTCATCCCGGTAAGCAGGATTTACCTAAAACACACACAAACACACATACAAAAATCTTACAACTTTTTTAAAAGTATCTCTCTGTCATGGTCTAGAAACATGTGGCCATTGTCACTAAGTCTCCTTAGCAGTGAGAATAAGATTGGGAAGAGTGCCATCTGCAGCACAGCACCTGAAAACTCACTCTCTAAACCTGAGACCTAAAACCTCACGCTTCATTCTGCGTTCAATATGTCTGCTGTCAGATACAAGCACATACCTCTGCCGCCAGGTATTTGCCTGTGGCCAGATGTTTGAAGCGGAACAGACTGTTCCACTGGCCGGCTCCACCTCTGCAGGGGTCATAATGCACCACCTAACAAGACACGGGCACATCAGATGTTATCAATCATTTTGATGTATTCAAACAGAGCTCAGTGTTGTTGCAGAGTGCAATATTCAGTTCCCGCTTAAAAAACATATCTAATTTTTGTGAGAAGGAAAAACGGAGTAATTTGTAGCTGATAACATCAATATAAACAATAAAATAGTATACAAATAATAAAACTGATCAGACAGTACATCTATATTTATTATAAGTGAGTCTTAGCTTTCTGTAGTGGGTATTTACTGATATTGTCAATTAAATAATGATGATATTTGGTGCTGCCTCTATTATTGAGAGATAACTTTTCGAATTCCGTTCATGTAGCTGGCCATCAGTTGCCAGAGCCCTGAGAGAGCACAATTGGCCTACACTGTCTCTGGGTAGGTAGTAGGGCTGCAATTATTGATTATTTTGGCGGTTGACTAACCTAATGATTATTTTTTTGATTAGTTGATTAGTCAAAGATTATTTCTGCCATGTTATGAGATTTGAAAAGCATTTAAACGTGTTTAAACGTGGAAAGTACTCATATTCATGGATTAAATATTTAATCTGTTTTGTTTGAGCACTTTTGGAGACAAAGACTAAGTTGAGTGCAACCCGTGTGAGTAAACCATTTACCCATCTCCAGCACTTTGTGTAGAGAGGTACTATTACAAACTAAAGATTACTCGACAATGAAATCTGTAATTTAAAATATTCAACATTGTCGATTATATCGACAAATGGTTGCAGCCCTAGTGGATAGATGGCGCTCTCTCCCCTCATCACTCTGTGGGTTATGATGATCAGCACAAGGCGTCTGTGAGCTGATATATCTGAACCGAGATGCTGCGCTTTCCTCTGAGTGCGCTGTGATGCTGCTCGGCAATGCTGTATCAGCATCAGCTCAAAAAGAGGCAGAGGCTGATTTCACATGTATCAGAGGAGGCATGTGCTAGTCTTCACCCTCCTGGTGTGTTGGGGCATCATTAGTGATAGGGGGAGTCCTAAAAAAGTAGGTTGGGTAATTGATCGTTTAAATTGGGAAGAAAATGGGATTAAAAAATATATATAATAAATAAAAATAATGCTGATTATAAACATAGCCACAAATAGCAATCTGTGAGTTCAAGCTAAACTGAGGACTAATGCAGTTCTGGTCAACTAGGACCAAAATAATTGAATAGAATTGATCAACAGGTGTCCATATGTTATGATTATTCTTTAGCAGCCTTCATCCAAGATGCTCACAGACGCTCACAGTTTTGCTCAGATTGATTGTTTGACATTTGTATAATAATCTACATTTTTTTAATAAATAGGTAAGGGAGGCCTTTTTGTACACTGGGTCTTTATTAAACCTCAGTTACAGCACTGCAGGTTATGGTATCAGTGGGAGTTCAACAGTATTTTTTGTATCTTTGAACATCATGTTAAATCATCAATGTGTGTGCTGTACACTCCTGTTCCTAAACAATTCATCAAGCTGCCCCCCTTAAGTTCTCACTATTGTTTTGCAACATTATTAATCATCAGATGTTACATTAAAATGAACATTAGCAAATGCAGTTGGCCAGATAAGGTTTAGCATTTTAATAAGTTTGGCACTGGGATTCAGACAACCACTGTGAGACTGGTCTTCCATGTATAATTTTATTTTATACATTAAACCTTATAGAAACACCACCACCCACCAGCATGGATAGCATGGACCTGAACTGTAAACAATTATTTATTATACCTAAAATTATTTATTCATACCTAAAAGTCTAAACCAGAGTCTGAACCAAGTTCTAGGTTTTTGGTAAATTGTGGACATTTTGTTTAGATAGATTTGGTTTCACACTGCAGTTTAGTAAGCAGCTTAAAGAACTTTGCTACATCCTGTTGGGGTGTGCCCTATTATATCATACATGACAATTAATCTATTTTGTATGTCTTGCTATTTATATACTGTGAACTTCTAAGGGTATTTTTTATGTTACATTATTTATTTGGTTACATTATAAATCTTGGTTACGAATAAACAAACTTTACAGATTTTTTATCTACTGATTGTTTAAAACTGTTTTATTTATACTAAACAAAACTTCAACACGTTTTAAAATGACTCAAGAATTGGCAAGAAATTATTATTGATTACAAATAAGGGTCAGTCGGCTGTTACAGTAAGTGGACGTAGGCTATTTGGTTTGTAAAGGGTCACTTTTGGAAAAAGGGGGATGGGTTCTATTGTTTCCTACCAGTGGTTATAAGTATGTATATGATTAATAAGTGATTAGTGATTATGTGCATGTTTATGTAAGCGAGTAGTGAATGCGTGTGTACTGGTGTGTAATTGTTTGAATTATTGTAAAAAAAAAAAAAAAAAAAAAAGTGTTATTTGCCAAAAAATCTACAGTTACAGTAGATACAAGGAATCCCACAAGCAAAGTTGGATTTCAGCATAATGCTAGCCAGTTCTTTAAACACACGTACAAAAACCAGCTGATACAGGCAAAAAGTAATAACTCCAATCCCTAATCTGATTTCCCTGCTCAGATCTTACCTCCACTTCCCACAGTGCTTTGGAACTGGTGGCTGAGGTAGCTGACTGGCGGAGAGTCGTTCTCAGGAAAATATGCTGCTGGTCTTTGTAGTCATCACAAGTCAGAAACTTCTCCTGCTCAGCATGAAACAACCTCACCACGTCTCCCTGACGACAGAGAGAGCAAGAAAGATAGAGAGGAAGACCAAGAGAGAGAGAGAGCAAGAGAGAGAGAATGCAAGAAAGTAAGAGATTACTTTCTGTCGTGAGTCCTTGTGACTTTGAATGTCACTCAAGAACTAAAAAGATAATGTCTCACCCCTTTTAAGATATCATCTTTATAGTCACTGAACTTCATGAAGAGCGTGACTTTCCAGCTGGTGTTACAGTTCACGGCGTTCACCTGTCACACACAAATCACATTTTAAGTATGAAAATAAAGTGGACAGTTTATTGTTGTGGCTTTTTGATGTATATTTAAACACAGTTTGCAACCAATGCTAAGGTTGTAAATGGTAATGGTATATTTAAAAATAGATATATCATTTTTAATAAATCGAAATTTAAAACTGTACTGTCAAACTGTACTCCAAAAGTGTCAAAATGTCTCTTATTAATAATCTTTTCACGGAAATAAAAGCTGTCAAAAACTAGACATCTGGGTGCAGTCTATCAGACTCAAATCAGTAGAGAGGGTGGGGCTTATCCTATGTACAATTTGCAAGTGCTTTAATGATCCACACATCTAGGGGAGGGAATCTCTAGGCACCTTATGATTCGAGACGACTGTGATTCAGAGGTCCGTGATGTGCTTAAAAAACGATTATCAATTCATATTAATTTATTATTTTCTTCTATACTGGATTTCTTTTTCCTTGTTGCATGACAACTTGGTACTGTAATTATCCATAATTATCCATAATGAATCTGGCTTTTCAATAAACTTTTTGACACTTTTATTTTGAAAAAAGTATAGTCATTTCAATTAATCAAATGATTTATTTAATTAATTGTCTAGAGTGTGTGTGAGACACAGAGCAAGAGAAATTAACCCATTTTCCAGCCTTATTTTGGTTATGCTAGGTTTTCTTCCAGTGTTATTTATCACATTCTTTATATAAGTTACCAAGTATAGAATATATGTGGATGGAAATGGATGGAAATGCGTGTCACACCTCATTGCAGCCTGGGTTGTCCAGTAGTTCAATGTTGCTGGCATGAAGAGGCTGGCCGGCATTCACAGGCATCAGGACCACTTTATCTCCTACTACCACCTAGCCACACACACCCACACCCACCCACACACACACACACACAGAAACATATTAGTGCATATTTTATACCTCAAACTGAAGAGGAAGGAGGACATATTTTGATCTCAGACCCTGTGTGGCATGCAGAAGTTGACACCTGTGTTATGTGAGTGACTATCACAATAGTGAACATGTTCAGTATATCTGGCTGCATTCCCTGCCTGTGATTTAGCTGAAAAGCTGGTGTTTACCACACACACACACCGGCTCGTTTTGAAGACTGGGTGTGACTAGCTCGCTCCACCAGCAAGTCTTCTTATAAAGTCACAGAGCAAGTCAGTCAGTCTGTCAGTCAGTCAGTCAGATAGGCACACACATGTCAGAGCTGCACAGAGCTCTCAGCCAACAAATGAATGAGTTTTTGACTGTATGTGTGCAGAGCCTGCAGTAAGCGCCCTTTTACCTCATGAATATTTATGGCCTGACAGTTCAGGTGAAACAGAATATAAGGTAAGAAGATAAGCCTGCAGTTCTGCCCTAACTACAGAAAATGGTCTGTTTTAAAAGGCCACCACCCTATTTATGACAGTTTTTTCGTAATTCATTGTATGTGACCATTTTCTAACCTTTCCAAATTCCCTAAAAGAAACAAAGGGTTTTTTTTCTGTTACTGTGCCTTTAAAACAGATAATGAGCTTGATTCTAATTGGTTGCTTGGCCTAAATTATGCAATATAAATGGACAGAATGTTTGTTTTTGTGAAAACATCAGAAAACGATGAATCCAAATGGGGTTATCTTTGTAAAAGAATAAGGGCTGAGAGCAAACTGCATGAATGAACAAATCTAAATGTTCAGTAGGGTGAATTGTAGCTTATACATAAATAAGGAGCTTCCCATTAAATCACAAACACAGCAAATCAAAAGAGGTTAATATTAAAACCATATATACCATTTTTTCTGAAATCTACTGAACCTGTTTTTAAACGTGCATTTACACTCCATGCATATATAAGGTTCTCCCTTTTGACAAACAAAGGATTGCTGATATGAGTAGAAATTGGTGGACTAGATTCATCCTGCAACAAATCTAGCTGTAACCAGTATACAATCACCCAATCATGTTTCTTCTGTTCTTACTGTTTCTTGTTCCCAAAGTATGTTTGATAAAGCTCCATCATTTCAGAGTCCCAGCTACACTGCTCCTCAGCTCAAAGCTGGGGAGATTTATACCAGTATCCAGTATACAATGCATGGTAATAAATTGGTCCATTATTCTATAGAGCGATATGCAGCTGATGATGGTAACACACTAACACAGGTAGTGACTGACAAACTAAATACAACTGACTACTATTTACTAGCTATTTATTATAGAGCCCAATTCTCTTTATGAGTGTTTATAGGTAATTCATTTTACTATATATGAGCTACATATCATGCTGGGCAGGGTCATTCATATATTGAGTGTGAAATGGTGAAAACAACATCACACTAATCCAGACCTAGGATTTTGTTGCCTGCCCTGGTCAAACATCAGCGCTATACCAAGAAAGGTTTGTAGATAACATGGGAAATCATAGGTAATGATTTTAGAGGTGTCTTTGTGTCAATAAGCAGGAAATGAATCTTGACTAATGTTCTATTATTTGAAGAACTTTCATTAAAAATAAGAAAACTATTGTATCAATATCAGTATCAAGATTTCAATATCCATACTAGAAAAGTGAATGCAAATACATAATGTATAATGTACAAATACATTGTGATATTGTGACGCCTCTATTTATGGTTAAACAGGTAGCACACAACATGTGTTTGCAGCAGGCAAAAGCTAGCAAACAAGGCTTGAGAAAGTAGAAATCACAGTGTGTGAACATGCGAATGGAGTGCTGTGTTGACCTAAGGCTCACTTTCCTCCACTCAGCATACAAACCGGCTGCCTAGATCAACAAACGCTCCGCTGAGAGGAAGACGACCATGACAACCTCTGAAATCAAGGCCCATCGTTGTCTATCAACAGTTAAACAAATAGCATCAGTGGGGGTGTAAAGGTTATATCTGGAGTTGTACTCGGGCCATAAATGACTTTATGAATAGTATGACTGACAGCTGAACTGCACTTCAGCCTGGCTGAGAGAACAGTGCAGGAGGTGGTGAAGTTGTAGTTCACATGCAGAGTAGCATGCGGCACACTTTTCCTGTGCAGTGAACAAAACACTGCAAACACACAAACAGGTATATGCACAGATCAGCCAAAACATCAAAACCACCTGTCTGGTGATGTGTGTACCACCTTGTGGTATTTAAACAGCTTTGACCTTTTGAGGCATGGACTTCACAAGGCCTCTCTGAAGGCATTCTTTGGAATCTGGCACCTAGATGTTAGCCTCAGTGAGCCTTGGGCACCCATGACCTTGTTTTGTTGGTTTACTGGGTCCCCTTCCTTGAACCACTTTTGTGAAACACTGTCCACTGCCTACCTGAAACACCCAATTCTGAACTAGTTTTCTAGCCATGATGGTTTGAACTCAAGATTCTTAGTACTTACAATTTTTAACCCTCAAACACATTCATTTCAAGATTGGACTGGATTCACTTTGCTGCCTAATATGTCCACTCAACACAGGTTTCACTGTAACCAGAAAAACATAGCTATTCACTTTTCCTGTGTTTTCCAGTGGTTTTAATGTTATGGCTGATCAGTGTGTATATACACATGTATATACAGTATATATATGGAAACATATCATGCACTGCAGTCAATTAATGTACCTTCAGACTTTCGTCGTCAAGATGTCAACAGGAGAAAGCAGAAAGGGTTAAAATGGCTTCATTATCATGTTAATATGATATGCTGAAATGTTGCTAAACACATAAACATGTTCCTATAGGTTTATGTAAAACATACTGAACATATACAACAAAGTGGAAAAAACATTAAAATCAATACAATAAAAAATCATCAGAAATACAACAATCAGCGGAATTCTCAGTGAACTCCAGCCACTGTATGAAACAGTTTATTTCTACTAGCAGCTCAGCTGATTTATTTTAATGAAGGGCTGGTTAAATAGGTAGGTGTTAGATATTAACAGTAAATAATTACTATATTATTTAAATATTTACACTGCCTGGCCACAAAAAAGTCTCCAACTAGAACCTAGAAGTAAGCAAATGATCTGGGGTTAATTGCTGCATTTTGGTCAGGTCTAGGTTCAGCAACAGTATGTGCTGAAAGAATAAGATCAGCTGACTACCTGAATATACTGAATATAGACCGGGTTATTCTAATCAATAGATTTTTTCTTCCCTAATGGCACGGGCATATTCCAAGATGACAATGTCAGGATTCATGGGGCTGGAATTGTGAAAGAGTGGTTCAGGAAGCATGAGATCATCATTTTTACACATGGATTGTTCACCAGAGTCCAGATCTTAACCTCATTGAGAATCTTTGGGATGTGCTGGAGAAGAGCTTTGTGCAGTGGTCAGACTCTACCATCATCAATGTTGCTGCAAGATCTTGGTGAAAATGAATGCAACACTGGATAACAAGAAATCTTGTGACACTTCAGAAGCTTATTGAAACAATGCCACAGCGACTGCGTGCCACAATGAAAGATAAAGGCGGTCAAACTAAATAGAGACTTATAGAGACCTAAAGAAAGATTTTTTTTTGGTGACTTTTTTTTGGCAAGTAAGTGTGTGTATTTTAATGCTATGTATTTAAATGCTAGTGTTTATACTAAGTAGATTTATATAATTACACTAATTATAGCTTCTGACTGACAAAAAGAGAAAAAACAGACAAAAGGAGAGAATCACAAAGAGAGGGAGACAATAATAGTTGGGCTGTAATAGTTGGGCTTCCAACTGATATTTTTCAGCAGGATAATGCTCACCCACACACAGCAAGAGTTTCCCAGGAATGTCTCCAAAATGAAACACTGGCACATTTGCTTCTGCAACTAAAAAATGTGCAGGATCTACAGGTCCAGTTGCAATATACAGTATGTAGGTCATAAGGAACTTGTGTGCTTCCTTGTTCAATCTCATCTTGTATCCAGGCTAGAGGTTGTGTTAAAGAGTCCATACTAGAGAGGGGGTACTAGAGCCTCCATACAATTGTATAAACTTATCATCTTACTCTAATATTGTAATCACTTACACATATCATCATTATCATTACATAATTCCAACACTTCATACTGGCGTGTTTTTTTTTCTTCAATGAGTGTAGTAGAGTAGAACAGCAACTTCACTATATAGTACATTTTAGTACAGTAAGTGGTGAGTGCAGTTCAGTTCTTACATTGTCTCCCTCGCTGCGAAGCTTCCAGAAGGGCTGGATGTAAAACCAGGAGCCCTCATTGCCTGACGGGTCGAGAGACACCCGCATAGCATTCTTCTCCAACAGAGCTGGCAGGCGTTTATTCACTGTAAGGTACTTATTACTCTTTATGTGCAGCAGCTGAAACACAAAAACACATACAAATACACACACACAAAACAAAATGTCAAAAGGCATTTAATCTTTAATACTTAAACTCAATTTACAAAGTACATCAATTGGCTCCGATTTCTGATCTCTGAACTGCTCTGAGGTGACTGCCCATCACAGGTGTGTTCTTCTCAGTGCCATATTTAAAGTGTGGTAGCTGTGATGCTAACAGCAGACCCCAGCAGGCTTGGAGCATGTAATCTATTGTCTGTGTGGTTGGTGTGGTGCAGTGGATAACACCACCTCCTGCCAATTTCAGGTCTGGGTGAATGAATGCTGTGCTACACCAGAAAGAGTCCTTTGGCAAGACTCCCAACACTACATTGGTTCACCTCTGTAATAGGAATAACATTGTAATGGCTCAAACTGGAAAAGAGTGAAAGATAAATGCCATAAAGGTACATCTATTATCCAAACTGTTTTTCCAAGCTGGATTACTTGCTGGTGGTTGATAATTATATTGATAAACATTGCATTTATTTAGAGGTATCCAGAGCAATCCTACGCTGCTGATTTGAGTTTTTTAGAGGTATGAAAGTTAAACCAGTTTGGCTTATCTCTGCTTTTTCTGTGCTATGTGTGTTCGATCATGGAAGGTGGAAAATAGATTTCCATTCGCTTGCCTTTTTTCCAACAACATTAATAATAGGCAAATGTCCATGATGTAATAACAGAGCAGTTTCCTACCCAAATTCTGCTGCAACACAACTGGTGAGGAAGCAAGAGCACAAAAACTTCCAAGCCATTTAATGGATATAGGGAACAAGAACAGACGGACGTTTGAAAGCCATGTTCCTTTGAAAGGAAGTAGGAAAAGGTTAGAACTAGCAGCCCCAAAGCTTCCCCCTGCGTAAAGTTAGGGTCATACATCAAACTGTCAAAGACCTGTTTCACTCTCTCTCTTTCTCTCTCTCTCTCTCATTCATTTATTCCCAATCTCTCTCTGGGCAGCCTTGGCTACAGAGCACAAACAAACAGAATGTTCTAGCATGCTCAGAGAAACAGAATAGCAGGTTGATAAGCAGGAAGGCTGGGCTGCACCTGTATGACTTGGCTGTATTTGACCACTTCACCGAGCAGCTTCTTGTTCTCCGTCTCATTCTGTTTCTGCTCCAGTTCCGCTGCATGCTGGGAAACGTAGGAGAGAAGAAAATCAAAAGGATTGTGCTGACCGTTCTGTAGTGCAAGCTTTCATTTTCACACTAGAAATACTAAGAAAAACAATACCATCAATTTCCACAGTTTATTGCTGCATTTAGCGCTGTTACGGGCTGTTACCTGATTAATAATCTAATGATAATTTGCTTGCAATAACATTTCTATAATATTTAAAGTCTGCCTTCTAATTTTTTAAAAGCTTTTTTGTTTAATGTTCAGGGACAGGAGCAGGACAAGCACAGTCAAGATATAACCAGCCTAATAAGAGCTGAAATCAGAATGATCATGCTTACCATATATCCTAGAGCATGAACACACCATATAAAAGTCTTACAGTACAGAGTGCAGGACCATTTTTCAGACGGGATTTGAATTTTAGCTTTTCAGAAAGTCTAAATCAAACCATCTAAATCAAAATCTGTGTGATTATATGACCAGCCAATTTGTTGTCCCTTTTTTATGATACTTGTGTTTTTTGCAGTAAAAAATTCCAATATCTTGTTTTAGAAATGTGTATATTGCCATATAACATATTTCTCAATGGGGTACACTATAGTGCAAATATATATATATATATATTTTTTTTTAGATCAATTGAAAATTTTGATATCTCAATTAATTGACAGTAATGAGGAGTCCATATCTGACATTTCTCTTCTAGTTCATTTCTTATATTTTTTTGTCTTTCTTCTTTTTATGGGAGCATTGTAAGTGGACTGAAGCTTAATGCCATATTTGATGGAGTACCTGCAGCTTTTTGAAAAGGTCTCCCTCTGTATTGCCTCCTTGCTTTCCCTGTTTGGCCTTCCAGAACTGTTTCTGTGCAGAGTAGCGGTTCATAGGACACACCTTGAACAGGCAGTCTGGGGGACAGAGAGTTAAACCATGAAGCTTTCAAAACACAGAAAAACAACAGACTGCTTTGTTAGATGGGTTAGTAAAAAAGAGAGCATGTGGATCAGCATCATGTGATCTGTCGTAATTAGAAACTCTGTTTCTTACTCAAATTACAATCATTCTTTCTGAGCCTCAGTGGACAATGCTGTAGTTGACCACAGGAGAATGAGCTTACATCACACTGGAAACAGTACAAGTAGTTTTTATGTTTTTTTGTGGCCAACTTCTTTTCATTTGTTAATATACTGTATATCTATTCCAGCATTCCAGGCCTGCAAATGAAAGTGATGTCAACAGCTGATTGTAATCCTGATTTGGTACAAAAGCAGTATTAACAAAAGGCTGAGTCGTTGGTGAGCAAATATGCCAGAGGATCTTCAGTTTGTCAACAAATGTAAAATTATTGAAATGTTTTGAAAAAATTTTCATATCATTAAACCATTTAAGGATCAGAAGGAATTCATGTGCTTCAAGGGCAAATGCACAAGTTTAAAATCGTAAAACAAGTGAGTATATTTTGCAGCTTTTCAAACATTAAGAATGTTGTGGGCATGTAGATTCATATACAATTTTAGGTAAAGTTATTTTTTATTTTTATTTTTATATATTTTTTTACAACCAGGTGAATTGGCTTTATTGGTCTTACAAAAGATCATGTGGTTCGACCATGATTTCTCTGAAAAAATTCTCACTAGTTGTCAGCAGTGAGAATAATGTAAATAAAAAAATATTTTTTTATTTTATGTCATAGTTGCCTTATTTTTCCTTTAAATCACATAAAACTGTTGAGAAGTTTTAAAAAATACCTTATTACTTTATGTATACTCTAGCAGCAATTAATATTTCAGCCACAGAAATTTAATGTTATACAATTTATTACAGTAAAAACAGAAAAATGAAAAAATAAAGTGAGTACATACATATCAGAGGTACTACATATACTGTATGTCACTTTTGTTTGACCCAAATACAAGATGTGTGACAGCAGTATCATGCCTCTGCATAAAACAAGAGAATATGTCAAATGTGTGTGTTATTTTATCATCATAAACAGCAGTCACAGGACCTCAAACTAACATAACATAATGAGGGTGTGTCTTGTGGCTGCCACTCAAACAAAATTACCAGGGTCACTTACCTCTGAACTTCTTTGGTGGATTTGCCAGATCTCCAGCTTCTGGCTGTACCACACACCTATCATCCACCAACCTACAGGAACATCATGATATATTAATAAATGTGGTTTACAGCTCTCAACACATTTCAAACGCTGGTTCACACCCACCTTAAAGCTTCACACTTAAAGAACTTAAAGAACTGAGATGTTAGGGTTCAACTGGAGTACTGGCTAAGGCTGCACCAATTATTCAAGATAATTAATCATGTAGATTATATATGTTGACTCCAAATTTTCGTTTTCCATAGTATTCGTTAATTTGTAACAGCACCACACTTCACAAAGTGCTGGGGAGAGGAACGTGTAGTTTTCGTTTGTGCTTTCAAAAGTGCCCAAACATATTTATGTAAATAAATATAAGTACTTTACACATTTAAACAGCTTCTGGCTTCACTGACTATTCTACTAATCAAACAAATTCAACACCCAAAATAACTGGGGATCCACAATGTTATCAGAATTATATCTGTATTGGCCGATAATTGTTTTTTTTTGTTTGTTTTTTTAAAGAATCAGTATTGGGTTGTTGCCTACTGGCCACACTACTATAATTTGGTCGACACTGGCCGAGCTACTTTAAAATCTACTGATTTAAGTTAATTTTTACCTTTTATTAGTTTTAATAGAAATAGAAATATTGTTTTATTCAACATGTTTATTTAAAAAACAGGATTGCAAGGACCAACTAGCTAAATTAATGCAAAAGCAAAAAAAAAACAAAATTTTTTGGGAGACACCTTTCATTTTATTGTTTGAATACAGTACTTACTAAAATGTAAGACAGATTAAATGTTGCACTTGTTTCTAGTTATACCGGGAAATCTAGTCTCTCTGTAAGTTATAAATGTGTTTTTTCAACATTAGAAGATATATACACGTGTAATATTGGATATGGGAATATGCATAGAATTCCCAATTGGTACATCCCTAAAAATAATCATTAGTCCCATCCCCAATACATGTCTACCTGCTGGAAAAAAGCTTATGCACCAAACAGGAGAATCTCTGTGTGTATCTAAGTGTAAGTGAGTCAGTCAGTCAGTGAAAGAATGTGTGAGGGGTGTTTTAATAGTTAGTTGTGAGATTTAATTCATATTTCAGCATACATTTATATTTTTACCTTTATTAGTAGCTGTGTTTACAGCTTTAAATAAAGCCACTTATATATCACTAGGTTTTGTATAAAAAAAGTGAATTATGGAAAGAATCAGGGCCAAACTTATAAAACTCATAAAATTATTAATGTGATTAATGATTAATTCACGTGTTAAAAGTTCCAGATTAATCACACGCATTAACGCATTAACATAAACAGCCTTAATCACAATATAGTGAAACAAACCACTCTATTGTATCACCAATTTCTCGACTATACACATTTAAACAGTCATCTACTGAGATTATAAAAGAAATCAATCGCTGCACAAATCCCTCATAAGTACACATAATCCTAAACCAACACACCATCCAGCTCTCTCAACACACAGATAATGAAGGTCTTCCTTTTATACTCATCTTCAAACCAAACCCCGTTCTGAGACAACAGAGCCGCAGAGGCATCTCAGCCCAGCTCCTCCCAGCAGTTTCAGCTTCTGGGCGCCAAAACTGTGAAAGCAATTCAATAACCTCAGCTCTGAGCTGTGTTAACAGCTTATATAAAGACCCTTTGTTTGTCCCCTTGATATTGCCAACATAATCAGCAGACGGGGTGAAAACACCACCCCAGAATATCACTACCTACACTGGCAGAGCCAGAGGAGCAGACAGATGGTGACAGAGCGCTGTCTAATCACTCCACACACACACAGGCCTCGCTGCCTAAGAGACAGCGCAGTCTGCATCACAGGCACACACGCTTCGGGAAATCACTCGCTTCTGTAAAGCCCTGATAAAGCGCAGGGGATTCACACTGACCACCACAGCTTCCCCTCCTAACAGCTACTATTACACTCCTCGCCCCTCCACCACAGAGTCGCCTCACTTCAACTAACTCACAGCACAAGAAACCTTGGTTTATGGATCTGCCATATCAAATCATTCATGAAAATAAGCTAGGTGGTTGCTAACGTGTTGCTAGGTTGTTGATAAGGTGTTGCTATGATGTCCATGGGGAAAGTTTGTATGACAAATGTACGAAAACTGCACATCGTAACAATCTGTACAATATATTTTTTCAAAACCACACAATAAGTTCTATAAGCAGGCCAAATTTGGTCGTATAATAAAAATTGTGATATACATGGGAATATACATTTTAACATTAAGTTTTTTTTAAGCTGTATAAAAGCCCACAATTCCCAATAATGATGCACATTTAGAGTTGCAACGGAGTCGATATCTAGAAACTTGCAGCCTGAATTTACAAAAAAATAGACAAAAAAATAAAAACAGAAGAAGAAGAAAAAGATCACACTAATAAATGTGAGCGAACCTTACTTCTAGTTTACTTCTAGTTATCTCTCAATCATGCTCAAATGAAGTCACTAATACAATCTAAATTGGTAAAATACATACAAATATTGTCTTACATTGTTCTTGATTTTGTGCTGAAGTAGGGAAAATGATCCTATACAATCAGTTCAGAATCTATGACCTGAGTGGCAACACGAAAATCATTTCAGAATCTAACACTGCTTGCTATTGTCATCTGCATTTCAAACAAACCGACTCTGTATCGGTCACCATTAGTGGCCTGACTGAGGTAATTCATTCTCTTTCAAAGATTATACGACCCCTGCAACCACCAACACCACAGCGAGACACAGCAATACAACCACATGACCTCAGGGGTCAAAACGAATTCAACAGCCATGACACAGTGGTACCAATAAAACTAGGTAATAAAACAGCTATTCTAATGTGAACAGTTATGCAATAGAATGTATCTAATTTCCAAAAGGCACAGTAAAGTTAAAACATCACATTTCTTTAGTAATTTAAGCCACATTTCCATCTTTAACAGACTGCAAAATAAACAGAGATAAACCTTTCGCCTTCAAAAAGGGTTTTGTTTTGCCTTTTTCTTGCAACACTACAAGTAGTTCTCTATTGACGGTTTACTTGATCTTCAACAGCTCCTTTATTTACTAGTTTATATTCCTAACAGTCTGAAATAGATTTAACAGTCTTTTTTTCTTTGGCTCAACACAATCCCACCAATGCCCTTGACTGATATTTACCTACTCACACACAGCTTATCCTAAACTGCTCAGTCATCATTTGCTTACTATTGACATACAGAGGAAGGCTATTCAGTCCTTAACAGGTACAGTGATTTGTTTTAGTTAGCACAAATCATAGATCCTCAAAGAAGGCTCAGAGTTGATCTTATAGGAGCATTCTACCTATATTTCGATGTAATAATCAAACAGTATTTTACTGACATAATTGTTCACACAATGTTGGTGAGAGAAACAAGATGTCAGAAAGGGCATTTTCACATCGACAAGTCTAAAGGTTCACAACAACGTTCTTGCGTTTGTTTCATTGTATAGGATGAACTTCGCACAGTTTGAAGAACGGCATTTTTCTGATAAGAATTCAACAGAATGAGTGTCGAAGATTACTTGCTGATTCCTTTTATTTCTGTAAATAAATAGATAAAAGGTTAATCTACAGCTATCATGGATGCACCAAATATTTGGTTGAAAACAGCAAAAAAAAGCCTTAAGATTGGCTGCATTTCATTGTGTAAATTTCGCTCACGTGTGACATGTGAGTAGCACTGCTGAGACACATTTATGATTAGAATAGCAGTACTTAAGTAAATGCATGACTATGAAATAAATGAATTGAGATAGATATATTGTGTATGTACAATATAAACTGTACTTTAAAAAAAATGTTTTAAAAAATAGATTTTGGCTATTTAAATTATTCAGTAGAGAAGATTAAAGTATTTCAGATTAAAAATATTTTGGTGAATCCCTAACAGTTACAGTATACAGCTCCAAGTATCAGCTGTGTATGCAACCATACTGCTTGCATGACTTGTGCACATGAAAAGCACTAAGCATATCACTGGTGCTTTTTCTTCGTCTTTTGTTTATGGGTGGTAATAGCCTGCCTCATCTTCCTGTAATTGGTCTGAAAGTTCAAACCATCAAGAAAAGTGTTTTTTTACACTGCAAAGGAACCAGACCACAGTTCAGTTAATTGAGATGGAGACCAACTCTTTTGGTAAGACCCAATTTTGGTATTTTGTTCCAGTGGTTAGCAATACCTTAAATACCTGCTTTGTTGGTTCAGACCAAACTGAAAACTTAAAAAAAACAAAAAAATTCTGAACAAAGCAAGGTAGCCTGATGCTTAGTATCTAGTAGTAGTAGTTTTGACAGTGCTCTGGCTATAAATATAATTGTTTAAAAGTAATTGATGACTGAGAGGTCCACGCATTACATTGTACAGTAAACTAGAACCCAAAAACATGTACTATAAATGTTACATATAAACTCTCATAAGACAGGTGCTGATTCACTGTTAAATACAATGGATCAGCCATCCATGGCCAGGAGTCCAGGAGAGCATAACAACCCTCACTTTCTCTGGGTGAGTGCATGGCCGGACCTCTGCCTTTCCCATTACTTAGGATATGCCAAATTACCAGCCAAACCATGAATTACATGCACCACATATCCAACTCTATTCAAACACACACAAGCCTGTATCTAAATCTATGAAGTAAAAGTTTCTGGAAGTGTCTGGTCATGCTGGTACAGAAAGGTCACTTCATTGTTTCATTTAACAAAGCTCAAAAACTTCCTCCTGCTCCTCTCTATCTGAGTTAGCATCTAAAACAGAAACAAAAGCTGGTAATAGGATATGTAATCGTGCTGGTCAGGGAAACAGGAAAAGTGCTAATATGCTCATAAATGACTAACAGTCTCCGTTCGCACTTTAAGCAGTAGTACTTTGAAAGTCATTAGGGCTGCGCAGGTTAAATATGAACTAAATAAGGTCTGGCCGTGGTTCAGGAACATACTCATTACAGCTCCATTTACTTTATATAAATGGTTGAGTAGAACGGAAACAGACGTTATCTGGAAAAGAGTGGCTCTACTAGTTTGTTACTTTCTATAAATCACTAATAAATTTTGCACTAGATATTTACATGATGTCAAAATTGCATCACTATTAGGAATGCTGCAAAATGTTTTGAGATGGGCAATAAACATGACAATATGAATATCTTGAATCATTTTGTTATTGTAAACCACACATTAGACATCACTGTCACTGACCAAATGCACATGTGATTACAACTTTATGTAGTTAGTTCTATTTAATTGGATAAAGTGCAGCAAACATTTGAATTTATATTTACCAACAAAAACAATTCACCAAGAAGGAGACATCGGAATTGAATGAAACTTTCCAGTTAAAAGGAGGCTCTAGTACCCTGTTGGGCTGCCTCTAGAGTGTATGTAAGATTATATATAATATATTGGGCATGGAGACATGCAGCTTTCGTATGAAGTCCTGCGCCACATTTGCCCACAGATGTTGCTGCTAGGATCTTAGATCTTGCACACCCAAAGCTGGTTTCTCAGCTGGTCATTGGTGATTGTTGCAATTTGGCAGAGACATTGCTGGGTAGCCCTTGCTGTGTGTAGGTGAGCATTATCCTGCTGAAAACTGCCAATGGAGAGCTTTGTATCCCCACTAGGGGTAGCCGACTCCAATATGCAAGATTTTTACAGATTTAAAGTTGCAATTTTAGGAACAGGGTGTTTAATCTTATCCGTAAAAGTGTGGCTTCAGGTTTTCATTCTAAAGAACCAGTGGCTGATTCTACCTGTTTAATTAATTGGTTGGTCTTTAAATACCTGATGACATCAGGTGCTTCTGCTTGCCCTAAATCTAAACATGCAACCCCACCAACCCTTTGCAGATAAGGATTGACGTCCCCATCATAAGAAAACTGCTAACGGTTCCAGAAGAAAACATCTCAAATATGTCCATTACGAAGATGGGTTTTATGGAGCCAGAAGTTGTTCTACCATAGCAATGCTTAAATAACAAATTAAAGCATCTTTATTTTTAAGAGTGAAGTTTCTACATGTCATATCCTGAAATCATGCGTTATGACATCCCAACCTATCAATCTAACTCATCTATTCTCTTCGACACATCGCTGATGCTTTGCACGCAATGAAAAATGAACCAGTTATATTTTGCGTAACTGACATGCAAACCTACAGCAAAATTGTCAAGAAAATGTTGCGTGATTGGTCAAAATTCCCACCAGTTGAGACAGGAATCCTCAGCCTTTTAAATACTTTTCCTCATGTTCCATGGAAGTCCTAATCTCAATCTGATATTGCTGCATCTGCAAAGAGAGACTGACACGCAATATGGCCCTCCATTGTACGATATGCCGAAAAACTTTACAAGAACACTCCTATAAAAGCAGCTATTTGTTTAATTTGGTTCTGCAAATTTAGCCTTTTTTCAGGTTCATCAACTCAGCAGCCAGTGTTCAAACATCCACCATAAGCTGTAGGTCACAGCCTTTTGTGATTTAAGCTCAAACTTAAGGTTCATGTTCCATACCTGTCCAGAACCTACACCATGTGGCTTAGTCATTTTAACAGGAAATGCTAAACTGTTTAATTCTTCAGCCGCAGAGCAGCCAACGCAACTGGTGCAGTCATGCTGCAACCTGCAATCTCCAAAACTGAAGCTGCTCTTTTGAAGTATGAGTCATGGCACAGCACAGGAACACAGGATTTAAAGGTTTTGGTGTAGAGAATCTGGACAAAATACAATGCATGCCTACATGTTCCCAGTTCTGTCAGCTAAAGATAATCCATTATTAATACTAAAGTCTGCCCTCTGTAAACATACAGGTACTTGTTTGCTATTATACATTTATTTTGGTTTTAACTTGAACACAACCCTACCTCATCAAATTCAGCTACAGTAAAGCTGTCAAGTTGCTCATTAATCTGCACTACTTGGAGCTACTTTCTAAAGCCTAGGCTGCAGTTGATGTAGGACAATTCCTTAGTGACTGTCCAGTGCAGACTCTTTCTTAAGCCTAATTTATACTTTTATGCTAAGTAACACAGAGACTACGGTTTAGCCTAAGCAAATGGCCTATGGCATTGTGAGGGTTTATGCTTGTGCACTGGTGCATCACTTTGCAATTACACAGCAAATCCGGAAATGCAAAGGCGGGAATATGAAGCAGACCAATCCCAGTTGCTGCACTCTGCATCATCCCTACAATGTACATGTAAGTTTCTGGTGAGGTGTGCTTCAGGCTTTGGCATAGATTATGAATAGAGTATGTGTAGCCTAAAGACTACAGCGTGTGTGTGTATATATATATATATATATATATATATATATATATATATATATATATATATATATATATATATATATATATCACACATATGTAACAGTCTAATAAGGAAAATTCTGCTTTTTCATGTTTTATTTGATGTTTGATGGGGTTTTTTTTCTTGCCTAGTCAGCAGTTTTTTTTTTTTGGTTAAAACAATGCAGGGCAGTGGGTTCCCAGGACATTACTGGCTTTAGGCTAGTGGTATTCAACTCTGGTCCTGAAAAGCAACTTTCACTCTAATCCACCAAACCTGAACTAACTATTGCTTTCAGAAGACCCATTTTTTGCTCACATTCAGTTTGTAAAAGCCAGCACTGCCGTATCTGTGCAAGAAGCAGGCCAGACTTGTTTTGGAACATGTGGGTCAAATGTGCGTTTTTAGTCATTTTTGGCTCACATTCAGTTTTTTTTTAAAGGCAGCACTACCATAACTGTGCCAAAAGTGGACCAGACATGTTTTGTAACATGTGAGTCAAATGTATGTTTTCAGAATGGGGGACATTTTTTGCTCAAATTCAGTTTTTAAAGGGCAGCAATGCTGTATTTATGCCAAAAGTGGACCAGACGTGTTTTGGTACATGTGGGCAAAATGTACATGTGCACTTTCAGTATATGGGCCACTCAAATGCAGGTTGCCAGCAATAATGGAAGTGGGTCAGGAGTGCCATATCTTTGCCAGGTAAGTGGCAAAGATCACCTCCGCAAGCTACTGTATATGCTGTTCAAGTCATTTTTTATTGCTGGAGTTTATATGTGTGAAAAAGCATTAACATTCATTATCTAACCTGAACTAACTATTGCATTCAGAAGGCCTGTGATTGGCTGAAGTGTGTGGAATGGGCATTAGATCTGTAGTTTAAATGTGCAGGAAGATAATTATGCTAAAGGCAGCACTACCATATCTTTGCCTAAAGTGGACCACACATGTTTTTGTACATGTGGGCCAAGTGTACATGTGTGTCTTTAGTAATGTGGGCCACAGAAATGCAGGTTGCCAGCAATGACAATGGGCCAGGAGTGCCATATCTTTGGTCTATTGGTGGGGTTTGTAAATGTGAAAAAAGCATACAAATCACCATCTAACCCGAACTAACTATTGCAATCAGAAGGCCCATGATTGTCTGATGTGTGTGTAATAAGTGTTAGATCTGGTTTGGAGTTCAAATGTCGAATTCTCCTAGGGGCAACACTAACATATTCGTGCCAGAAGTGGACTAGACATGTTTTGGTACATGTGGGCCAACTTGTGTACTTGTACTTGTGCGCTTTCAGTATGTGGGCCACTTAAATGCAGGTTGTCAGCAATGACAGTGGAGCAAGTAAGTGGCAAAGAAGCTACTGTATAGGCTGTTCAAGTTTGTCATTTGTTTATTGCTGGGGTTTGTAAGTGTGAAAAAGCATACAAATCAACATCTAAATATTTGGTCACTAGCCCCACGAGTCTATGACCACAACCAAAGTGACAAGAGTGCAACTGCAATATGAGGACTGTGAGTCAAGTGAACCAGAGCAGCGTGGGTTTACTACAGCTACAGCTGATTGTATACGTGGTAGTTATAAGCTTAAGTTTAAGCAGGTCAGTAAAGTTTTTTTTTTTGTTCACACCATCAAGCACGATTTAAAGGTCACAACGTGATTCTAAGAGTGGAGTGTGTAAACAAATAGGCAGCTTTGCATTCCTGTTATGTGATTTGAATGCTGTTCAGTGCTCTCTCACTCCCTCCCTCAGTCAGTTTGCTCGCGCCTCAGGCCCACTTCCTTATTCCAGGCAACAACTAGATACATTTTACACTGACTGAGGCATGTGTCCGAGGTGCTGCCTGTAAACCCCAGACAATAGAGGAGCATGTTTAAACGTTAAAACGGGTTAGAGAAAGTGATAGAGAGAGGGAACATACCCCAGCGTGCTGATAAATCCATTGACAGTGCCCTCCGCGTACAGAGACACGATGTCCCCAATGTGAAGGAAACTGGACCTGTGTTCTGACATGATTCCAGAAGTTCAGGGCTGGAAAGGTGCAGCTTAAATCCTGAAGAGAGAGAGAGAGAGCACTCTTAGCTCTCTGAAACGTTTCCCCCGTTTTCCCCCAGTCGAGTCAAAGCCTCAGTCCATTTGGCAGAAGGTGGCCGTGTGCTGTCTGACAGGAAAACATGGTTTATCTCTCTCTCTCGTTGAGTCAACGCGACTGGAGGGCTGCAGCTCAGCTCTACTGTTGGACTTCAGTGGCGGTTTCTTTCTCAACTGACGCTTTCTTCATGTTTGAAAGTTCTTCCTGTGAGACAAACTAAGCTTTTTTCTCCCCACTACAGCAGAAGCAGCAGCACTATGGGGGAGGAGACTGCCTTTCAGGGTTGAACAGCCTATGCCGTGAAATGAAGGAAGTGATGAGGCAGTCTGCTCTGTTCTGCTGCTGTGGTATGTGTGAGTGAAGTGCAGAACAAGTCTGAACTTCAGTAGAGAAGGGTGCAGGAGAGAAGTACAGTGCTGCTACTTCTAGTTTTCACTCTAAAAATAGCCAGGAAAATGGTTCCAATCATGGGAAAACTACAAATATAGAGATTCAGGGATTAAAGAGTAAAAAAACTACTGTGCCACTGAGAAGCTAGCTATAGCTATAGTTGCTGGAGTTAGCCTAATAAAATTGTAATGGAGCTAATTCTGCACTGTTGGCCTACACCCTAAACAAGTAGCCAGGCAACATAAGTCCAAAGAGGAACTAAAGCCTAAACCATATTTTTTTTCATTAATAGCTGAAATGTGTTCCTTTAAACTAATGAAACATACCAGTCCTGCTTAAAATGTTTAAAAAACATTTCCTAACCTTTAAAAAACACTTTTATTGGTCGTTTCCACCTCTGCAGCGCCCTCACAGCTTTAACTGTGCTGTAGCCGTGGATGATGTTTCTGTGTGCTATGGTACCGGACACTCAGAATATGCAAATCAGTCAATCAGTTATACCCCCCCCCCCCCCCCCCCCAACAATCTGCATCTCACTATCAGCACTATCATATGCACACTACTCAGCCCAGTCAGCTCTCCCTCCTGCCCCGCTCCTAAACCCATACATCACTGCAATGCCCCTCCCAAACTACTACTCCTATTTTTTAGCATTCTTGAAATTTAAGCTGAGCGTGGAGTCTGGTAAAATCTGAAAGTTCAGTTACACTTTGCTAGTCATGCAGTTTGAACGGCTTGTTCATGCTGGTTATACAGCATGTTATGCTTAGTCATACTGGCTGTCTAGTTGTTATCAGGTTGGTCATTGTAGACCAGCTAAACCAAACAACATACCACATGCCATGTGCTTAACATGAATTTAATGAACATGAAACATTGACTAGACCTAGTATTGGACTACACAGCCTGTTGCATGTGAATTTCCTTTAAAGGAAAAGAAAAATATAGTTAGGCCTCCTCCTGTGGGGTGTTTGTGGCATGGTGCCCACAGCAAAGGTATGTTTTATTTTGTGCTGGTGTTTTTAGTATTATGGGTTATCAAGAAAGCAGTTTGTCAAGCTTAAAGCTTGAAATGCTCTATTACCAGTAAACACAAAAGGTACAGTAATACAGTCTTAAATGAAATTTGTTTATATATTACAGAGCTGGATCTGTTGCACTCCAATGAATTGACCTGATACCTTAATCATGCTATTAGTCCTGCTAACGTAACCATACCAGGCCACAATACAGAATGTAAAACCTGATTCTTAACCTTTTTATGAGGTGTCCACAAGCATGTAATCTCTGCTGAAACATCCAGCTGAAAACCAGCTGGTCATCCATAAAAAATCATACCCTTATGTTATTTTCTAAACGGCCAACTGGTCTTGAGCTGGATTTCTTTTTTTAGGGATGTTATAAATGGTTGTGGAAATTACTTCTCATATATACTGTAGATATTTGTAATTAATGAATAGAAGTGCTTGACATGCACAAATTAATATCCTATATTTAGAGCCATATCTCTCTGGAGTAATAAGATCCTGCTAGACCAAGAGGAGCTCTGAAACCAATGAGTCTCACATTTAGAAAGCACCAAAGGATTTACAGAGGGATTTTGGTCTTATAGATTTGCATACAGTAGTGGGTGTTGCCTAGTACATGTGTAAAATTAGATTACTAAGAAGCGTTTAAGACACTAACTGTATGCATGTTGTCATGTATGGAAAATGTCCTGAAAATGTCATGGAAAATGTTTTCCTAAAAAAGAATTGAAACTCAGTAGTTTGAGGTTCAATGATTAACAGGCTTTTTGCTGATAAATATTTTTTATTTCTGGTATTTGGCTGATGCTCTTACCCTGAATGACTCACATCTGAAAGGCAGGGTAAACAGCCACTATGATTTTCTTGCAGTTTATTGTATAAAAATATAATTTTGTTATTTAAAGACAGGCCCTTAGATTTGTGTCAGAAGGGCAAGAAACTCCAGTGTTTCTCCACCCTGAGTAAATAAACAGCAGAATTGGCTTTATTTAGTTCTGTGGAAGCTTTTACAGCAGATCAAGTAACAGAATCGACAATAAGTCATTGACCAGAAAACACTAATACTAGACACTTTAAAAGCGTTTGTAGTTAGAATTGTACATGAAAATTGTTGTATTTTTGTGATTACTTATTATTTTTTTTAACGTATTTAATAAAGCACACTCAGATAATAAGCCCAAGAGTTACCTGTATGGGTAGTCCACCTGGGAACCAGCAAATGTTGTCCACTGGTTCCATGTTGGCCCCCCTATATGGATGTCAATAATGGGATCAGTAAGAGATAAACAGGGGCTCCATCTGAATTGTATACTACATATGAGGATTAGATGGGGCAACTGTGAATTTAAGGGGAGCTGTAATTATGGCTCCCATTTGGGAAACCAACTGGGTCCCAATAAACCAACCTAGCGCACATTCCACTCAGCCTCACATTAGAATGTTGGCTGAACTTCCCATTTGGATTCATTGTTTTCACACCACCTGTTTATGCCAATTAGCCAATTAGAATTTAAGTATTTTCATGAATCACAATAAAAAAACAGCTTGTTTAATTGTAAAGGATTAAGATATCATATCAGATTAGTCATTTAAACTACTTAAAAACCATGAGTGGAAAAAAAATCAAGAATAATGTAAGCAAAGGGTCTTTTGAGCTCTTTACTGTGTTACTTTCATTTCCCCTCAGTTGAGGATCATGCCAAAATACATGCACACACTGCCATCTAGTGCCAAGTCAAATAATATCAACAAAACCACGTGGTTTCATTATGATACAGACTGCACCTGACCACGCCTTTATTCTTCAGCATGAACCCTGTAGTATGCCTTGGGGGGTCTCTATGCCTGAAAAGAAGCCAATAGATTAATTTAATTCAAGCAAAGTACCTTTTAACTTTTTTTTATTTCTAAATTTTTTATTAACTTTTATATTGCAATAACTGTGCACCCATCCTTGTATTTTGCTGAAAGATATGTGATAACATGTAAGTGTAAAAATAACAGGATGTATTTAAAGAACAAATTAGTGTTACAGGAAAATATCAAGTCATACAAATTACTATAATCCAGTTTGGTTGTAACACAACAATATATCATTATAGTAATTATAGCTTCTGACTGTTTATGTCATTATGTGGTATGCCATCCAACCTAATGGCATTACACTACATTACTGTGCATTCAAAAAAGAGGTATCATATATAAGAGGTTATATAGGTTATACTCAACATTTTAGTTTAATTTATCCTCTTGGCGACTCCAAAAACCTTCATGTTATTTCTGATGAGCCTCTCAGAAGTAAGAAGGACTTACCTGCTTGTGTGCTTTGGGTCATCATCCTGCTGCATAACCCAACTGTGCTTTATAGCCACTGTGGTCAGTGGCTCCTGAAATTCAATAGGGGCCTGAATTTAGAAGTATTATATAGAGCACTGTACATCTTAAAATGTCTATAGTATTACTATATATCCATATCTTCCATATGTGTGAAGAATACCTCATGCTTTTTGTTATTCAGAGTGGCCTACAGGTATTTCAACAGGTCACTCACTCTGTGTATGAGATTACAAAGGGAAGGGTGAGATGGTGTATTGAGTGTATGTATCTTTGAGCTAAAGTTACACTTTCTCAACACATGAGGGGGTAAAAAGGAAGGTAATTGCCCCACCCTCTCTGTTATTCACTTCTGCCTCAGTCAACAAGGCAAGGAATGGGGTTTGACAGTGGCTTATGTTGGGTGCCGAAGACCAGTTATATAGATAAACTAGTGCAGTGCTTCTGGTTGAGCTGCTGTAGCGAAATAGTGTTATATTTGCACTTGATGAATGATCACAAGCCATTACACCAAGCTGAACTGCTTGAATTTTTGCACCAGGAGTGGCATAAAGTTATTTAAAAGCAGTGTGAGACTAGTGGAGGAATACATGCCAAGATGCATAAACTGTGATTAAAAAAACAGGGTTAATCCACCAAATATTGATTTCTGAACTCTTAAAACTTTATGAATATGAACTTGTTGTCTTTGCATTATTTGAGATCTGAAAGCTCTGCATCTTTTTTGTTATTTCAGACATTTCTCATTTCCTGCAAATAAATGCTCTAAATGACAATGTTTTAATTTGGAATTTGGAAGAAATTTTGTCCGTAGTTTATAGAATAAAAAAACAATGTTCATTTTACTCAAACATATACCTATAAAAGGCAAAATCTGAGAAACTGATTCAGAAACTGAAGTGGTCTCTTAATTTTTCCAGAGCTGTTTTGAGTGTATGTGTTTGTGAGCTAAAGTTACACTTTCTCAACACATGAGGGGGTAAAAAGAAAGGTAATTGCCCCACCCTCTTTGTTATTCTCTTCTGCCTCAGTCAACAAGGCAAGGAAGGGGGTTAGGCAGTGGCTTGTGTTGTGTGCTGGAGACCGGTTATATAGATAGACTAGCTGCAGTGCTTCTGGTTGAGCTGCTGTAGTGTAGTAAAATTATATTATATAAAAATTAGCTTATGTGCACTTTTTATTTTCTTTTTTATAAGTGTAATGCTCTTTTGAGATCAGCCTGCCTCTAAAGCCTGGACTATTGATTATTATTAGGGACTGGGGTTTGGTGGTGAGAGGGAACAGAGCAGACAGCTGATAGGACCGTGTGTCTCTCTCTCTCCAGCCTCATTCCCTCAGTACAGAGCGATTCTTCACAGCAGCCACATGGAGAGGAGCCGCTAATGTGAGTAAACGAGCTAAATAACAATACCTTCCTTTAGTTTACAGCCTGTTCTCTATTATTACTGTCACTGTTTGTGTGTTTCTGAGTTAACTACATTAGCTAGCGTTATCTAGTTAGGTTAACATCATTACAGAAAGGCTGTATAGTTAGTTAACCTAGTTATCTGCTTGAGTTAAATATATAAACACACGCAGGTAATGTTTTTAACAGGCGCTTAGCCTTATATTATTAGTTTAACAACAAATAAACGTTGTTGTTGTTGAGTAGCTCAGTAACGTTAGGGGCTACGTTATGTGCTGGCAGTGTTTGGGATCAGGTGCTACAAGTCTCTCAGCCAGTTCTCATGCTCGCCTTTGTTTCCCACGATGGTCCTTCGTTGTTAGTATGGTAACTAAGCTAGCCAAACTAGCTAAACTAGCAAGCTACAAACTTAAACTAATTAGCTAGCTAACAGTGCTAACTACATGTCAACATGCTGTTAGCTAGCTATGTTAGCTACCATTATTTATTTATCCTTTATCATTTCTTTCAGATATATGTCTCTGCTAGCACAAGGCTGAAGCTTCTTATTGGAATTTTCCGCTCCACCTTAAATTATGTAGTAGTTAGGCATTGATGGCTTGACCTGCTCGTGGGTCTTACAGCAGTGGCATTTAAGGTGGAACCGATAATTATAATAAATTAAGGCTTTTCAAGCCTTTTCAGACCTAAACTATCTCAAGTGATGAAAACAAAAAGTAAGAATGCATTTTTGTCTGTAATGCAGAGAAAAGAAGACTCTAATATTCTACTATAAAAATCTACATAGCAAATAAATCCAGTTAACTAAAATACTTAGAAGCTTTTTTAAAAATTCAATTGCATCGGAAGCCTGTGTGTGATATTTTATATTTCATATTGACCCTTTTATTCCACAAGTAAAAAATCACTTGCATTACATTAAATTAGTAAAAATTAGCAAGATGTTATTTTGCCTCAATGCCTCTAGTACTACTGTTATTCCAGTGTTTTTGCAGTGGATGAGGCTAAGTTACTGTTTCATTGGTTTTTAAAATCCCTCATTAGCTGGTTTATGGTCTGTTCTGATGGACAACAGCTCTCAAATAGTGTTATGTGCAACAAAACATTTAAAAAATAAAGTGACAAACATATATGATGTCCATTGTAATGGATGCAGGGTCTGAAAGGGTAAATATCTACATAATTGTTTAGTTAGGTGCTTGTATATATGTTAAAACGAACAATGGCTTTTTTGTTTTATTACTTTTGTTTTTCGATCACTTAACCCTTAATGGCATCAAATCAAATTTATTTGTAAATCACTTTTTACAACTGATGTCACAAATCTGCTGTACAGAAATGATCACAGGACAGCGAATCAGACAAAACATCGAACATAAAAATACAGAATACAGAACCCCCAGTAAGAGGCAAGAAAAAACTCCCTCAGAGCTGGAAGAGGAAGAAACCTTTGGAGGATCAAGATCTACATATAAGAGGGGACCAATCTACCACTGGTCAGACAGCTTTTAAATGAATTTAAAAAAGTCTTTATACATAATATACATAATGTAGCCCTCAGGCAATACCCTACCTTATTTATTTATTTAATTACCTAACAGTTCCATAAGTATCTTTAATGTAATGTTTCATTCGAATACTACATCCAGTACAGTGAGGCGTACAAGTGGGTCATAAATAAAAATATGTAACTAGCTTCCATGTGCAAGAAGATGTATGTTGTTTATATTCTTATTCTGTATTCCTACATTTTTGTTGTAAACTTACGAAAACAGTGTTTTTATTCGGTTCCTTGGTGTAGTTAGACTTGTTATCAAAAGTCAAAATCTAACTTTAAGTTTGCGATTTCCACATAGACTCCTCTTGAAAAATATAATTCATGCCATAAAGGGTTAAGAAAACTTTTATGCTATTTTCATATTATTATAACAGTTGCATAAAATCTTTAAAGTCTTTAAATGCTGTTATATTGTTTTATCACAAAATAATTTCTGGGTCAATATATCATCCAAAAAAGTGATTGAGTTATTGTCACAAGTCTAAAGACCATAGCTTGGCTAACTGATTAGAATCTGCATTAAAAATGGTAATTAAAATATCTGACTTCTTTAGTAGGTTTCTCACCTCCTTCTAAAATCTTTACCTTTCAGAACCAAAGCGTCCTGCCTTTGCTATGGAGAATCTCACCTGACCGACTTTGCCTTGTCTGGATTAATATAATGCCGTTTTGCCCAAGATGACTGAGGTGACTCATGCTTACATCAGTGAAAATGGTAAGGATGTGGGTAAAACGCTGGACTGGAACTACATTGAATGGCACCAAGATGATATCATGGCCAAAAGCACTGACGCCGAGACTCAGACTGTTCCTAATGGAACAACCGAGGACAAAGAGACACAAACCAGTAATCCCTGCATTATGAGAATAGACCTGGAAAGGACACCCTCGAGACTGAGGCACAGTTTGGTAAAGGAAACAGACGGCATGCCCACTGCACTATTTCAGTTTGATAGACAAGCCCCGGCTCGCATCTCCACATCTCCCACTCTGAGGAGGATGAGGAGTACGAGACTTCCTTCTCGGGAAATGGGAAAGATGGACAGCACTCAAGAGGAGTCAGGGGCATGGGAAACATCCTCTCCGAGGAGTCCTTTGTCACCAGTGTATCGTCAAAAGTCCCCTCTCGCTGTCATTCCGGCTCAGTCCAACGGAGAGGGTGACCAGGATGGACATTCAGATAGAACAGTGCCCCACGGGAAAATCAGATCACTTAGATCTAAGACAATCGATAGTAGTGGCATTTGCACAAGGAAAGAGTACCTTAGTCTGACTGAGGGCGTTGACTCTGACAGCACAACTGACGATACTGAACAGGTGAAGTATAAAACATGCTTTGGGGAATGGTTTCAGTTTGCCTGTGGTGCACAATCCTGGTCCTGTACTCAAGTGAAAATGTTGAAAGTGGTTCATGGCAATTTTGATTCTTATGTCCTACCCTGAAGCAGGTTTCTCAAAGGGATTAACAAGAAGATGATTTGAGCATTACATGCTCCCCCTACCACTTAAGATGATCTTAGCACTAAGCTTTAAACATTTTAGAATGCTTCCAACACACCTGATACAACTTATGAGGAAATAAAAAGCCTATTTTGGAAAAAGCACTAAATTTGGTACACAATAAGAAACACTGTTCTGTGGCATCATTTCTTACATTTTTTGTGTTCTTCCTGCATCAACACACCTGATCCAGCTGAACATCTACTTATCAAACTTTTCTTGGGCTGAAAGTTATGCATTAAAGTAGGTATACTCCGAAACCAGGGTTAGGAACTCCTGCAGCACATGACAAAACTTGCCACTAAGTAAACCTTTGGCATGTGACAATAAAAGCAGTAATTTTAATAGACTTTACCTACTAAACTTCAGTTACTCTAGACTTCATAAGTGTATCTCTTTATGTGTAGGCAATAAATCACATAGGAAGCCTCTGTTTTCATTTTCAATTGAAGCCTCTCCTCTCATTCTGCTCAGCCTCCTGGGGTGGCAACTCACAATGAGAGCTTTTGACAGCAAATGAATCAGCAGTTACATGCACTGACAGCTTCGGCAGAGCCCACGTCCTAAAACCCCTTGAGATGGTTCCTCTATCTGGCCCCCATTCACCACAGTCAGCAGTCACTGAATAATGGAGGGGTCAGCGAGTGATCAAAAGAATAAAGGAAAACCCAATTCCCCCAGTCCACATATTCAACGAGGCACATCGGCTATAGAGCTGGGACATCTGGGCGAGATACAAGGGCTTTAAGGGGTCTTGGACTCGCACAATTGCTTTCAAGTGACAATTTAAAGATGATCGCCTGTGAAACTGATCTTGCTCTGATGCACAGTGTGATGGTTCAGATGCAATTGAGCAGTACTTTCCGTGGGTTGGGCTTATAGTTTAGAAGATTCACTAATTCCACTGATGCTGATTTGAACTCTTTACTGTTCACTTTCAAGTTTATGCTTACATTTGTCTCTTTTTTTGATTGCAGGTGAAGGAGCCCGGTCAAAAAAGGTAGGCTGTCTTTTCTTTACTGCTTTGCATGAGCAATGACATAGTTGATTAATTTGCATGTCAGCCACGTTGTCTGTATTTATATCACATACTAAAAGTAGAAGTAGTCATATATGCAAAATATCATTCTATCGCTCTATCTCCCTGTCTGGCCAACAAGCATGATGTTTCACTCCCAGCCAAAATCAACAGTTCCTCATTCTCCAGGATCGTTGTTCTCCCACTTGTTGCTCAACATCTCTAATTTGAAGAGAGACATTTCATTAAACCAGGAATTTGTTTGTGTGGTAACACACTCACGCCATCCTCGATGGCCAAAATGGCGCATTTCTCAACAGAGAGCCGCCCAATAGAGCTCGGGGAGCCGGACAGAAGAAGGCCCATTGTTCATTGTGCTGTTGCTTTGTTAGTAGCCCATGAACTCAGTAAGGAGAGTTATTAGAGTCCCATGGTTCAGTATGGAAAAGACAAACTCTCATTAGTGCTGTTTTCCCCCACCGGGCCCACTCTGCAGTCTGCTGGATGATGGGCTCCTTTTCAGCGGTAGATAATTAGGCAGCTATTGTGGCCTTAATTATGGTGGCACTGTCCGATGGCAGAACACGTCCTGAGACAGGGATTGAATGAGACAGTTCTGGTATGGGGGCATCATTATTTAGTGGAGGTGCGAGGACAAAGCTCCCTTCTTCTTTGCGGCAGCTCCGTGGCAGTCCATATGGAGGGGACATTCTGGCCTGTTTCAGTTCAAAAGGATGGCATTATGGATGTGCTTTGGGATGAACGGCAATTAGCAGTGACCTGTTTTCTTTCCAAAATCTTATGCAAGGCAGTGCTCATCCTTGTTTTTCCTTAATCAGGGAGGTGACCGAATAGTGCTTTTCATGTTGGGCCTTGTAGTCATGATCCTTGTGTGTGATAGGAATATGAACCAGCACAAGAGTTACTATTACTAAGCAGTGAGCACATTAAGGACATTGGACATTTGTAAAGAACGTGGCAGTTTACAGAAGGGTTCAGACATATAGAGCCGAATGCTAAGGGTGTTGGTTTTATAAGCCCCAATAATGTATATGTCATAGCAACTGCATGTGTGACACTGCTGTTTATCAGCATGAGGTCCCATGGTCAGGTGCTGACAAACACAGAAAGACTGATAACAAAACCATCCATGTTGGCCTTGCCATGATTCAGCTTTTTTTATCTCTGGCTAGAATGATATTTATGAGGACAGCTAGAAAATTGTGAGATGCATAGCGCAAAGGGGTGAGTTTATGCAGCTAAATAAAAATAAAATTAAGCTCCAATCCAACATGTTTTCTTTAAACATTACTGTGCTTTGGACACTCAGCTGTACATCATCTATATCTGCACACTGTACATTTAGATATGTAACACTATATACTTAAGGAAACTACCAATAAATTCATTATTCTCAGTAAGAACACATAATGTTTGTTTTGTTTTTTCCTTACATCTTTGTGTACTTGTGCATATCTGTTATGAACTCCTGAAATGCTCCCCTTGCAGATTAAAATCACATCATTTGGCCCGTTTCCCACTGCAGCGTATACATTTTGGCCTGCTCTGGCCTGCGGTCTCGTTGAGGCTAATTGATTGATTGGCTTTTTGCTAAAATAATAATGTAGATATCATGGTGATCAGGCTTTTTTAATGTGTAAATTATTGTGAAGTGATATAAGCAATTTATTTAGTATGATAATGATATTTTCTTCCAAATTTGTTAGCTTTTATGATTTTTCTCATTTTTAATCAGGTTGTTACTTAATTTACTAAAAAACAATATTGTCCCATATTTACCACATAAGCTCTACCCATTATTGTTATGGGTCTGTGGGCAGATCTTTATTACTAAGCTTTAAAATGAATCTGAGTCAGAGGCTGAAATACACAGCTAACAACGTGTGCGTGTGCTATTTCGAGCTAGATTTGTTACAGGATTGGATCGAATTCTTTCTTTTTTCCCTTGCTGATATCCGATCCAGCGTTTTCTGCTGATATCTGCCTGATACTGATACTCATCGCCACTGATATGCCAACTGTGAGCTGAATAGATCAATCATACACACACACAGCAGCACACACAGATACCTCCTATTAACCTTTTTGTAGGAAGACCGATTGAAAGCCAAAGGGTGGAACCCTGAAACCTGCCTGTCAAGTTGTTGTTTAAAATCATTTCTGCCAACATTTGCAAGAAGAAGATTTTCTCAGCCAATGTGCAGATCTGTACAGGACTGTACAGGAGTGTACAGGGTTAATGGAGAACTGAGACTGAACTGAACATAATACAGGGGAAGTGTTTTATTCATTATTCATTTAGTTAAATATACATCAGTCTGTTGTTATGGTTGTAAATTACACCTGGAGGTTCCTGGACAGTAAAAGCTTGTTTATTATGTGCTGAACGGCCATGAATTGCAATTTCCAGTAGATGTTTACATTATAAATTGAGCTGAGTGTGTGTACCCTTAACAAAAGTAAAGGAGGCCAAAAACAAACACTGAATCTGACTGGCAGTGATGGGATCCCATAGCCTCAGGCTGAAACGCAGGGTTGTTGATTTTCTAGTCTTGCTTCTTTTTTCTCTTTTTACTGAGTACTGAAGTCTCTTCTTTTTTTAGTTTGTGCTGTTATTCCACTTCTTAATGTAGTATGGGTGCACCAGGATGTTTAGATATTTTTAGATTCCAGTTCCAATTTTATTTTTATATTATAATTATCCAATTATATGTTTGTAATACTCATTTTTTAAAAAGGTGTAAGTGCATTTTTATGATTGACATAGGTGTTGTAAAAGGCTTTTAAAAAGATGATAATATTGATTTTAGCAATTACTTTTGGTACAGTATATTGTCTAAAAATGAGTCTGACAGTACTGCAAATGGTAATACCACAATGCTTCAACCTTTAAATATTTTCTTACACCACTAATGAATATTGTTGGGTGTCAAACATTTGTTAGACAAAAGCCATCTTCTTTTTATCTTCGACAAAACATGTGAACCCAGTAGCCTAATCAAATAGAGCGTTCTCAGCATGTGCAGATGTTACTCTGGTATTTACACTTTCTTATTTACCTCTAGTTTTAATTCATACTGTAAAATTTATGCTGTAACAAAATACAAATCCAAATTCAAATATAACATTATGACCACCTCCTTGTTTCTACACAGATTATCCATTTTCCAGCTACACTGCGTATGTAGGAGCATTTTATAGTTCTTTAAGGACTATTGGAACGAACACAAACTTCAGCAACAGATGAGCTTCTGTCTCTGACTTTACGTTTACAAAATGACTCCAGCAGCACTTCTGTGTCTAATCCTTTTGTACCAGCACAACATCATGTCAGTCTCACTGCAGTGCTGAAAATGAATGACCCACCACCAAATAATACCTGCTCTGTGTTTGTCCAGTGGGGTCCTGACCACTGAATAACAGGATGAAAAGTGGGTAATAAAGTATCCAGAGAAATAGAAGGACAACAGTCTGTATCATAATTACACAAATGCAAAATGCTACTATATCCTCAGTTCAGCTAAAAAAAAAAGGATAATTGGTGTAGAAACAAAGAGTTGGATATAAAGTTATGTTTGATCAGAGTTTGTGTAACTGCATCGTTTTGTTAACTTGTGCAACTTTCTGTCATCATGGCTTTCTATCTTCTCATGGATCAGGGTTTGTGATAGTGTAACCACTCATCCAGATTTGTACAGATACACACTGAAGGAGGAACCAAAATATAAACTTCAGGCCACACAGATTCCTTAAACTCATCTGCCACAAACTCTTGTGTCATGCTTTCAGTGGGGGTAGCTCTGGAATGTCCTCTGAATTTCCCCATAACCTTCTCTTCTGCTAATGCCACACCCCCTCTGTTCTCAGCAGGTTACAGGAGAGGAGGAGAAGCTCTGTGGTTGTGACTCTTCCTGGATTGGATGTTTCCCCGGGTGACCTCTTTGTTTCCAATGGTGCTGCAGACATCTTAAACCGATCCACGTATTCAGGTTAGACATGACATGATGAGCATGATAGAAAATCACCATTAAAATGAAAAATTGTCTTTATTACATACATTTGCCCTTTGACCTCTTTAACATGGGCTACAGTGTAATAGATCTGTGGGTAGATATATGATTACATAAAAATATTTTAGCACTTATAAGTTGATCATGTTATATTCCATTCTTTATTATAACGACATTATTATTATTATTATTATTATTATTATTATTATTATTATTATTATTATTATATACACCAGATGGTCCTGTGGCCAGTGAGCCGTACAGCACTGCTGTAAACCTCAACTCCAAAATATTAAGTGGTTAATTTGAGAAATAACGCCAGATTGCATATTTCCTTATATCCATACATAGCCGAATAATGTTTTTATGTCAAATTATAATGATAAATATTGTTATATTATGATATTAGAAATGGAATTTTTAATTATCTACACTAAATACTGTGAATGTAAAACTCTTGGAAATAGTTTTGTGTGTTTTGAATAATCCAAATTTGTTTAATAATATTCAAAATTAACTATCTCTTAATTTTTAAATAGTATTAAGATATACTTACACAGTGGCATGCAAATGATTTTTGTAAAAGTGAAGTATTAACTAATCTCCAAAAGGCATATAGTTAAAGATTATGTTTTCACCATTTTAAACAACATTGATTTATTTATTTATTTTATTATTATTATTTTTTTTTTACAACTTTAGAATTTAATACAAGAGAACAGTGTGTACTCCAAGATGTTTAAACTCTCAGAACTTCTGACTTTAATAATCTTGTTTACGCAATGAATTGTTTAGTTGTTTGGAAATTTCAGGAGCTGCAATAATTTAAAAGCTATAAATATAAGTCAGGCTGATGTCTGGATGACTTAATTTTATAAAGGGTGTCTAGATGAATTGCTGAACAGGCAAATCAATTTAGAACATTTAGCAGAATCTGGAGAGGCACTGTTTTGTTTTGCAGCAACATCTAGACAAACATGACCTTTATTCACCAAAAAATGTCAGTATTAGATGTCAACATCTACATCTAGACATGCTGAATGCAATTAAAAAAGTAATATGGGCTAATGAACTTTAAATTAAACTCTTTGATCACAGTGACCTAAGGTATCTTTAGAGAAACAAGGGTGTAGAATGTTATAAAAAGAGCAGCATTCAAATGTTAAGCATGGGGTGGGTTGTTAGCTTTGGACTTGTGTTGCAGCCAGTGCTATAGAAATGTTTTATTGATAACTTTGATTTCTGAAAATCAGGTAATGTTTTAGTCAAATAAATAGTCAACTATTTACAAATTATCAACATTTGCATGGTAGTCTATGTATGGATAACATGCTCATTTCACATATTCCAGGTAATTTACACATTATACGTATGAGTAATAACAGTTTCTTTACTTCTTTACTTTTTTTGGCCCACTGTACAGATACCAAGAAGTCGAAGTGGCCGTTTTCAAGGCGTAGCACGGTAGGTTAAATGATCACGTTTTATGCTTACAGTCACACTGAGCCAGATCTTTGTTGTGTTGCCTGCATTCTTGGAAAAAAAACTCTGCCAATACTTTGGCCTGCTCAGCTGAGGTCGAGCGCACATTGTTCAGTGACCCATTTAGAGCTAAAGCTGATTTGCATGTTCTCTTTTTCTTCACATTGTACCAACGTTCATAATATAAACCAGCCTGCAGACAGCACATGCAAACTGGGCACTGAGGTAAACTCTGACAACAAGTGTTAGCTAAACTTTTGAAATGGGCTTTTTATGCTTTAAAAACATGTAGTAGTAAATCAGGACGATTTTGAAGATCATTTTATAAAAGTAACAACTTTTTTTTATTACTTGTGTCTATTATGTATTGTTACATCCCATTACTATACCATAGTTTAAATAAATGATTTAAAACCTATGTGTGTGTTAGTTTTGGCACTGTTTTGTCATATTTACCTGCATGGGCTGTGTCTTCTTATATTTTACACTGATTGGGTTGTGGAGTGTTGACAGAATGGTCATTTGCATTTACAGGTGTTGTGCTGTTGTGCAAAATTCTGCCTTCCTGCCAGAAATGGACTTCCCTTCATGTGCATGTGCTTTTTTCATTAAAATATAAATAAATTAATAAATTAATAAATATAGGGTTCCACAATCTCAGAATACAAAAAACTGCCATTGCATAAAGCATGTCCTGCAATTTGACCACTGTACTTGTGCACATTGTGATGCCAATGTTAAAAAAAGTATATTGTGCAGCCCTGTAAATAAGGATTATTCTACAGTTACAGTAGATACAGTAGTCTGAACTCATACTGCTATGTGACGCATGTGCACACAAAAGGGAGTTCAATTTCAGCCCAACACTGGTCCTTTCTTTCTGTTTAATAAGTGACAGAAGCCTGCTTTAACTTATTGTATTTGGTCCAAAAGTGTGAACCATCTAGTAAAGGGTTTGCACTCTGCAGCTGAACCGGACAATGGTTTTAGTAGATCCAAAACAAGGACTGTGGTTTACACCTGCTGTTTTGGTAATAAACTAAAGCATCAGAAGGTCTTGACCCCCCCAAAAAAAAAAAAAACTCATCTTACTGCCGCAGGCTGGGATTATAAAAAAAAAACCCTGAATATTACAAAGGATAAAAACTTGATCAGGTTTAATTTCTTCCTTCCGATCCTTTAAGACGTGATCTGAACCTGGTCATGCATCACTCCTGACCCATATTTGCTCTGTTTTTTTTTTTTCTTTGCATTGTGAAATGCTTCAACACTCAAGCAAAACAGCATTAAGTGCTTGACTTTGCCGTTTGATCATGCTGACCTCTTAGTGACTTCAACATTGACTAGCAAAGAACATGTCCCCGCCCTCTAGAATGCAGTTCCCTGGGGCCTGTTTTCACCTGCTTACACAACACACCTCAGAACTACGAGTTCTCTTTCATTATCTGGCCAGAAAAAATAGCTAGAAGAAACACATTTGCAATTGAAAACTATATTTGGTGCCTCTGAATGTTATGCATTGTCTTTTGTGATTTTAACCATTGTTTTAAAAATGACTTTTGTATATCACATCACTTCTTAGCTGGAGATCAAGTTCAATCTATTTTATGACTGATGCAATGGATAACCAGTGTATTTTAAAATTCTATTCCTGAATAAACAAATGCTATATTCAGGCTTGCAGTCACTAAACAGTTTAATCCTTTGCAACGTTATGCAGGCTGTGTGTTTCTTTTACAATTGATTTAAAGTTTCTTTCACTGATTTTTAAGGCACCTTAGTACATTTCTGGTTCTTAAAGAATATGTTAAGCGCTAACTTGCTTAATGCAAAAAAAAAAAAAAAAAAAAAATAGACAAACGACTTTTTCCCCATTCTGAAACCAACATATTGAATATATACAATTTAGCTTTATTTCATATATGCATATACAGGTTTTATGCAGGTTTTATCGCTAGTGTCACTCTAGGAAAGGTCAATAAAAACGGATGAAGCACTGCTCTTAGTATATTAAAGTACACTTTGTTATTAGTATGTGTTTATGTGTGTGTTTATGATTTATGATATATGTCAGCAGACAAGGTCACAGTGGTGTTAAATGCTCCTGTTCTGTTTTTCATTAGACTAAAGTCAAGACGCGCACCTCTGCAGACATCGACAAATGTCTAACGTCCATTCAGATCCTGGAGTGGAGAGACACAGACTTCCAGCAATACAAGGTACACAAGTCTAGGCTATAGCTGATGATTTTCCATCCTTATAGGCTTTCCTAATGTTTATTCCATACTAAACAGTGGTGGACTTGTAGGTTCTTCTTAGACCTGTAGACCTTCTTGTAGACCTTTAGAGAAGATTACTTGTTCTTTCTTTGTGTGATTCAAATGTTGCAAGGCCCAATTGATTTGATATATGAGAAGCTATATGTCTACTCAATTAGTTACATTAACTCAAGTTACATTGTCTTTTCAGGGCCAAGACTCATTAAAAAATTATATTCTTATTTTTGAAACAGAACTGTGTTGAGTTGTATTTAGACAGTGATTTTTGGAAGGTTTTGTGAGCTCATGCAGTGATGTACAGAACAGAATTATGCCTCCTGAGGGCCCAAAGATCACCAGCATCCAGTGTAGGGGTGGGCAATATTGTATGGTATACAATATATCGTGACACAGAAATATCATGATATTAAAAATCCATATCGTGATAATAGGGCTGTTTTTCTTTCTTAAAAGTAGTCTATTATTTACTGTGAAGCTTTAGGTGTATTTATTGTATAATTGTTTTAGTTTGCAGTTTATATGCATGCACTAAATATTTAGCAATATTATTTGCTGCATTATATTATTTTATGGTATATTATTTATTTTGCCACATTATGATTATACTGTTATACTATTATACTATATTCCTGAAATGAATGAGTTATTTTAGTTTTCCTATATCGCCAAGTATATCGTTATCGCAAAAATACCCTGAAATATTGTGATATTATTTTAGAGCCATATCGCCCACCCCTAATCCAGTGTATATCAGCCTTGGTTCTTGTGCATAAGAAACTGTTTTTAGAAATTGTTTCACAATTTTTTTATGTATTTTTTCTCTCAGATTGGTGAACCTCTTTCCATCTTTTCTGAGATACTCTGCCTCTATCAAATGCTCTTTTTAAACCCAGTCTAAGTGAGGTAGTTGCTCCTATTGCAGCTGTTTTTTTTATATTAGTACCATTTACTTTTCTAGCCTTTTGTTGCCTTGTCCCAATTTTACGTTTTTGGAATATGTTGCTGCCGTCAAGTTATAAATAAGAAATGGTTTTCATAAAATTGTGAAATGTCTCACTTTCAACATCATATTGTGAATCAGTAACATTTACAAATCATTGCATTCTGTTTTTAATTGGATGTGTTTTTATTTTACACAGCACTCCATATGTAGATATAGACAGTTTAGATATATGTATATATAGATGTAGGTGTGTAGTAATATAGATATAAATGTGCACACTTATTTTGAATCTCAGAGTAAGGCTGTGTAAGAAGGGTATGCCCACATGTTGGCTTTCATTGTAAGTCTGGAATGTGATTGCCACAGATCTTGTAAGACATGTGATGTCTTGATGGTGATGTTTTGGTCACGCCTGCATCTTTACCAATACTGACTGTTCAGAATGCATGGTGTGATCTCTGTTCTCATACTGACCTGCTCTGCTGTTGTTATAGAGCGTGAAGTCTTCAGTTCAGGCCCTAAATATGGTGTAAACGTTACTGTATGAGGTCATTTTATGTCATGAGGTATGATTGCAATCATAAAAACTGTTATTGTTCTGTTTCCCCTTTTAGGACTTGACTCTGGAGGAGTTTCTAAAGGGCCAGCCGGAGCTGAGGCTGGAGGAGGACCCCAGAGCACACAAGAGACAAGAGGCCATCTGGGAGCTCTTCACCAGCGAGTGTGTTTACTTCCTAGATCAGCTGATGGTGCTGAAAGAGGTACACATTAGACGACATTAAGAATCTGTTTATGAACTCGACTGATAGAAGTGTGCTTTAGTTATACACCAACCAATGATACAACATTATGACTGCCTCCTAGTTTCTACACACATTATCCATTTTTTCAGGTACAGTAATCATATAGGATATTTTTATAGTTCTATAATTATAGGCAGCAGTCATTTTTGTTTCTTTTCTCCTGTGGGTAGCATCCTGTGAGCACTGATAAAGGACTAGACAACAACCAACACAATGAGCTTCTGTTTCTTACATTTCTTATATTACATCTACAGGGTGGAACAGCTAGGTAGCAGTGTCTAATAGAGCAGGCTGTGAGTGTACACAGTGTTTAAAAACTCCAGCAGCACTGCTGTATTTGGACTACACTAATACCAGTACAACAGGCTTTTTTGTTTACTGCCTGGCTGACTGATGCACCTTGTTGAAATGCACTTGCACAAGAACTGGCTTTCACCATGAAGCTGCAGGGATGAGCGATAAGCCTGGGTTGGCTAATATTGTTGTTCTAAAGTACGTTAGTGTTTTGAAATGTTTATAATATTATTGAAAAGAAATTCTATCTAAAGATTTAGAGATGGTTTGAATCTGTTTGCAAACCTCTTAAAAATTGTATTCAAGAGCTGATAGCTGGTAGGTTGATGCTAGCTTGAGTTCTTCAGTTCCTGACTGTATTCTACTATGCTGAATCTGATGGCTCTGGTATTGAACATTGTTGGAAGGGGGTATTAGATAGATGTATTAGATAGATGCTAAAATTAAGTATCCTTACATAGACTGCCTTAAAGATACCTTAAAAGTGATCTATGCCAGTGTAATGCTACAGTAAGTAAGATTGGTTTTAAACAGTTTAAACATGATTTGTCTTTGGTTTGCATTCAGGTTTTTCTGACCACCCTTTCAGACCTTCAGATGAGAGACTGTTTACAAGACATTGACTCCTGGGGGCTGTTTGCCAACCTCAATGAACTCTGTTTGGTATGTTACGGGACAAAAATACGTCTGTATCTATTGTATGATTTCTAACAGTTTGTTTAGTTCTGCTGTGAGTAGGAAAGGGCATGAATCACACTATATAATCACATTGTGTCTTGGTTGCCTATTTGCAGGTTAGCTTTGGCTTCCTGACCAGTCTGCTGCGTGTCATTAAAGAATTGTGGGCGACTCCAGAAACAGACGTCACACAGACTCTCCTAGCAGTGATGAAAAAGGTCAGAGTGGATCCATAGAAGAATTGTTTGTATAATTTCCTTCTGGCACATTTAACCACAAAGGTTGATGTGTAACCTTATGGCAGGATTAGATGGCTCATTGATTTTCGACTACGCCCAGGAAATGCTTATTTTAAAAATTGTTTTATATATAGATGTATGTTTTATATCAGCTAGATTTAGTTAGTTTGTAGGTATTTTACCACAGTAGTACATCATTTACTGTGAAAGCTATAATAAAAACTATTAATATTAGTTTAGAAATGGATGTCGTATGATGGACAAAACTTTCCACTTTCACCATCAAAAAAACCAATTACATATATACCAGTAGACACACTAAAAAGTATATTTATATATATTTACCTTGGCAGTACTGTTCTAGTCATACATTTGCATTGGCGGGGTTATTCTAGTCGCACATTTACCTCATCAGTGCCATCTGTCAGAAATTTACCTCATTAGTGCCACAGTCACATGCTACAGAAGTTTACATGGTACCACTTATAAGACAACCTTTATGAAGGGTTTATAAATGGTTTACAAATAGTTTATTAATGGTTACTAATTAGGTTGTAAATGCCTTAAAAATCATTAATAATCAATTATAACACATACATAGAAATGTACGAAGACATGTTTGCCAAATAGTGAACCCACAGCCTTCTATACTTTTGCACTTTCTACATATGTGTTACTGTAACTGATTATTAATGATTTTAAGGCATTTACAACTGAATTAGTAACCATTAATAAACTAATTGTAAACCATTTATAAACCCTTTATAAAGGTAGTCTTATTTTAAAGTGTTACAGTTTACACTTGGATGCAAAAAGCTATGAATAGTAAATCTTTCTTAAGGCACATAATCCTTCCACAGCATGTTATCAGAGTGTTTGTCTGAAACCTGTCCCCTTTGACTTATTTTTATCATTATTTTTTTAAAGGCTTTTGGAGAGAGCATCTGCCACTGTCTACAGAAGTACTGCCTTAACTACACTACAGCAATTCTGTACCTGGACAGCCTGAAGACCAGGGAGGACTTTGGTTCCTATGTGAAGGTACGCTAGGCCAGTCTGCTGTTAGCTGGCCTGGGGCACAAGGCAGGTTTCAGAGCAGAGTGCGGGTCGAGACTGCTGCTCTGCAGGTCAGAACAGCCCATACACTTTGTACTTACAGGCTTCTTTCACAGTTTTGTCTTCTAATAGTTATAAAATTAAGATAATTGGGATAAAAAGATTCCAAAAGAATGGGACAAAAAGTGAAGGCAGAGACAGTTCCATAAAAAAAAAAACAGGATGAACTTACACACACAAACACAAAAATGTGATAGTGCAGTTATCCTAATATTTTTTTTTTCCATGTTAATCTATTGAATCTGTTTTTTCCAGTGGTGTGAGCGAAAGGAGCAGTGTCGGAGGCTGCAGCTGAAGGACCTGTTGGTGGCTCCTCTACAGAGGTTCACTCGCTACCCTCTGCTCCTGAAGAACATTGAGAGGAGGAGCAGTGGTGAGGAAGAAGAAGGAGGTCTGCAGAGCGTAGTGGAGCTGGTAGACAGAGCTATATGTAAGCCCTTTCTCTGCACCACTAGCATTTCACGTTCAGGCAGCATGACATTAATCACAAAGACCGATCACCCCAGAGCACAGATTGTATTTATTGTACTTTACTGCTTTACGGTTTCAAAATTGAATGTTTGTTTTGCAGCACTAGACTAACAGCTACTTAATTTGTCTCCATTTGTTTGCTTGCCTATTGAAGTCTGAGCCTCATTGTCTTCAGAAGCATTATACCACTTCAGTGTTTCCTGATCTTGATCCATGTGTCCGTTTTCCTATACTTGGCTTCATTTCACACGTGGCTTCATTTGTTTGCTACCTAACAAGGCAAGTTACACCAAGAGATGGGTACGTTGGTGTGAGAAAGATTAAAGGTATAAAATACAACATTAATTTAGTATTAAACAATTAATTCCTCATCTTAAATGTAAAGATGTATTGGAATAAACAATCCTGAGCAGAGAGTGAAGTTACACACCCTCTGAAAGTTCAGAAGTTTGGAAAAATATATCACAATGCTACCAGGGACAGCAACCTGGGTTCATAGGTTTGGTGCAGCTTAGCATTGATGCTAACAGCCAGGCTAGATAAGGGTGAGACATGTTAACCAAGATGCTAACAGCTGGCTTTGGAGGGGTTTGAGACACAATGCTTTATGTTCATAAATAAGTCAATAAGACCATGGGTTAACTGAGGATTAACCGAGGGTAAGACAGTCTTGGCAGGGTTAGAACCGAGATGCATGCTGGTATTCTAGTGTGACATCTGTTAATGAAAAGCACACAAAAAACACATCACTTAAAACGATAAACACTCCTTAATACAGAAATATAAAGCACAATCTTTCCATCCATTCCACTCAACACCTGATAAAGCATATTTATCACACCTGATAATCATCTGGCTTTTATGCATCAACCTAGAACAATCAGATCTTGTCAGAATTTCTTAAGCACTCATGTCAAAGCAGAAATTACAAATGATAACTGTCAAGTGACGACTCACTTTTCCTGTTTTAAGTGTCATCAGATTATGGCTTACACCACAGGGAGCTGGTGTCACAGAGTCATAAGGTTATTGACAGTATTTGCATAGATATACATAAAAGATGGCATGTAATTCATTCTGACGTTGCTTTTTTCATCTAACAATAAATGACCTTTAGATTGTAATATCCTGCTCTCATAACCAAATACTAGTTTCATTAGAGTTCACTAGAGTTCATGGCTCTGCTTAGAAAATGATACAATGTGAAAATGAAGTTGGGACCTCCCATGAAAACTTTTAATGTGCTTTTTATGTCCAAATGTTTGGGGACACATCTTCTATTGAAGGCATTCAACTACTCTACTCTAATCACTGCTGACACAGACGTGCCAAATACACACACAGCAAGCACAGCTCGTTCTGTAGAGAGGTACTGCCACTAGAAAAATAAGCTCTCTCTGTGGCAGATAACCCTGAATCTATTGGGACCAAGCCTAATGCCAGGTAAGGGCTAGAGTCTTTTTCTCACTGGATGCAACCAAATCCTCACAGCAATGCTACAAATTTAAGTAGAAAACCTTCCCTGGGCAGTTACTCCAACCAACCAAAGCAAATCTTTTAGTTTTTTTTAAGCTATCCTTTTTGGCACTTTGGTATAACTGTGTATGAGCATGAATCTGAATACTATTGTCTATGAAGTGTATTTAAACATGCTGATTTTTATCTTATAGTATTTTGAAAAAAAATCCAGTGCAGCACATCAGCTACAGATTATTGTAGCACTATTAGAAAAGATTTTGTTGGAGCCAGTATCATTTAAACCTCAGCAATTTAGGCTGTGTTTTAATTTTATACTACCGGTAATTATAATACTGACACACATATACAAGATACGTTTTTTGAAAGTGGTTACAATGGACACAATTACCCCACAATCCAGTGCAAAACGGCAATAAAGAAGATACTCACATCTTGAAATATTATTAGTATAAAATGGCAGATAATGACAAAATAATCTGTTAACAGTGCCAGGAGAACTGTGATGTATGTTGGTATAACAATGCCTTGTCACTTCTTGTTATTACATGCATGTGTAGTGCACTAATCTGACAAGCCCCACAATGTTAAGATAAGTATATAGTATAAACCTTATAGTGTTAGTGTTAGTGTTTAGTTGTCAGCTGGGGTTCAGCCTGATTAGTACGTTTTTGTACATATTAATGTACTAATTACTAACCCGACTAACCTGCCAAACTCTCATTATTAAGGTTATTTTATAATCTATACTTTTTATTTCAGTGCTCAATAATCAAATGGATCATTCATATTTAATGTACTATCCTACCAAACTTACACTATTAAGATTAGTTTATTAACTATACCTTAAAGTTTTATTGTGTAGTAATCAATTGGGTCTTATTTGGGTTAGTACATTAATGTTTAGGGTACTATCCTACCAAACATACACTATTAAAATTAAGCCTTGTTAGTACATTAATATATTCTGTACTAATCTGCCAGTCACACCATCAAGATTAATATATATAGTCTGTACCTAATATGATAAGTGTGAAATGTTTAACTGCTCTTAGCCTGATAAGTACATTAATATTTTGGGTACTAGCCTGCCAAACCCACTATATTAAGATTAGTATATAGTATATAATTTATAGTAGTAGTGTGTAGTACTCAATTAGGATATAGCAATTGTTTGGTTTGCTCTTGAGTGTATCATCGTGGTGTGTTTTAAAAATCTGATTCCTACTGCCTACTCACTTTAAAACTTATGGATATGGAAATTAATCACAAAAATGATTTTAAAGGTTTTTGTGGGGTGTCCCATTTTCTCATCAGAATATTTTATATATTTTAAGCATATATAAAGCTGGAGCATGCTGTGACCTTCTACCAGTCTCTGCCAGCGTGCCCTGACGTGTAGAACTGTATGTGCTTGTGCTAGAACAAGACTGGCAGGCTTTGACGAATAGGCCTAACCCAAAGTGAAAGTTATTGTCTGTGTGAATCGGTTGTGAGAAGAAGCAGCCTGTTTCAACACTGCTCTCTCTCTCTCTCTCTCTCTCTCTCTCTCTCCCGTCAGTGACGAGGGTGTGTCAGCTCTCCTGTATTCCACTGTGTGATGTGTTTGTGACTGCAGGTGATATCTCTATGTATGACCAGGCTGGGTCAATCCTCTGCTGGGTGTGGGACATGAAACTATTATCTCAGGCTTCCGTGTCACAGAATGATTAAGAGACGTTTTGCAACCAGCAGTTAGAGAATAATGTAAAGTGAAAACAGAGTTCAGTCTGACTGAAGGGATCAGCAAGAAAGTGGATCCCTGTGAAGCACAAAGCCAGTAATGTTTTTTTGGAAGGCGTGGATGAACCTCAATAACTGCTCTGAAAACCTGTTTCAGTTGACTTTAAGCCACTGAATTGAACAAAGCATTAATTTACTGTCTCTTTCTTATGGTGTGTGTGTATGTGTGTGTGTGTGTGTGTTTGTGTGTGTGTGTGTAGGTGATCTGGAGGGCAAGGTCAAATGGCTGGATAACTATCAGAAAGTCAAGCAGCTGAAAGAGGCCTTGGTGTGGCTCCCAGTGTGGGAAATAGATAAGAAGGCACATGTTCCAGAGGTACACCATATATATATATATATATATATATTAAAAAAAACATTTGGATTTGCCTGAAATCCCTCTATTTACTCAGGACATGTGGTCTTACTGTAAACTACACAGCTGCATGTTATTAAGCAAACAGTGGGTTTGATCTGGTATTTTGATTCGTGTCTTTTTGATCAGCTATCAGAAACAATCTCATCACAGTTAAGATGATTAGATATTGAGAAGAAGTTAAGGAATGTAGAAAAGTTCATACTGTCAGTCTTTTTATTTGTTGTCTGACAGTTGTTGTGTTGTTTCCCACAGAGTCTGAAACACTTGTTAAAAGCTGTGACTTTAGAAAACCTGGTCTCGAACCGTGTTCTCCTGTACGAGGGGAAACTCATACTGACGGGTAAGAAGCAGATTAGGTAGAATAAAATAACAAAATATAATAAATGGTTTTATTTTATAATACTACAGGTTTTTGATTTCCTAAAATAGTGCTATTTTTATTAGTTTTAAGTATTAGTACTGTTTAATAGTGTTTTTATCTTTTACAACGTAGTCAAATTAGATGCATGTTACATGCATTTTTCTCATGACATGGTACGTCCGTGTATACTGTTGTTATTAAACATGGATATAAAATGAATGTGTACAAAATGCCTCATTAAATCTGATTTCAGTGTGCATTGTTTATGTCTGTGTGAACAGAGAATGCGAAGCTGCATGAAGTTTACCTGTTCCTTTTTGATGAATTCCTCCTGATCACCAAGATCAAACGAAGTAAAAAGGTGCAGTATTTCAGGAATTGAAAGCATCTGCTCAGCACATACATTTTTGTTAAGAAGAGCAATAATGACTACTGGGCTATTAGACCATCACTGTCAAAGGCTTTGAGAAAATCTAAGCTTGTGTAAAAACTGGTTAAACACCCACAGCCTTCGGTCGATAAGTAGATTAAATGAAAATGAGTTTTCTGATTCTCCCAACCTTAGTATGTTTTTGTGCACAAATGTATCAGTAGAAAATGCTTCTCTTAAGTATATGCTGCAGAAACATCAATCAACTTCACATACATAATTGAAAGGATTATGATGTACAGAAAGTATGATATTAGGCTACATTTACATTGCCTTACTGAAGTGAAAAAAATAGAATTTTTATTAATTAAATTTTTATTAATTTTAAGAATGTACTACTGCAACAAAATAAATATTACAGCTTCATTTAGTGTTTTAAAGAGTTTATTGGCAAGTGCACAGTAAGAAACAAGTTTCCTCGTACAATGAAATTCTTTCTTTACTCCTCGCCAAGTATGCTGCATAAAGAGAAAAGTAAAAAAAAAAAAAACATACAATAAAGCAAGAAAGAACAAACTAACTAAATATAAATATTACATTGAATTGTTTAATAATTTAACAAAATAAAAAAAATAACAAATCAGTTTTTTGTTGTAATATAACAAATGTTATTGTGTAGCTGCGTCAAATCTGATCTTCTTTAATTGTATTTCAGACACTTTTATACATTTAAAATATTTATATCTGGTTTGTTACCATCTGACAATAAACGGTCGGATTGAAACAGAGTCTCTTTGCTTGTTCATGTGCATGAGAGTGCACATCAGTGTGAGAATGCACCCACAAGATACAAGCCAAATTCAGTTTGTATGTTTTATACTTTATTCATTTCACCACCTGTAACCCATGTGATGCGAATGACAATACATTTCTCCTTGAATCCCTGATTGAAAACACTTTCAACTAAATAATTGAAAATACCAAATTATTTATACTGAGCAATTTTTTTGTATTTCTGCTGGTGTGTTAAAATGTTCAGAGTTCGGTAAATATTTTTAAATTGTAAAAAAATGATAAAACCAAAAGTGGCAAAAGGCCTGTGAATTTAGTTTGAATGTTTTTTGTTAGGAAGATGAATTGTCCCAGGAATAAATGTGATGCATGACGATAATCATTTTCAGACCCATTTTATGCCACCGACATAATGATAACGTAATATCATTGTAATGCCCTTGCTACCTTTTAAAGAGCAATAAACCTGTGTTTTTTGAATATTCAGACACTATAATTGAAATATAATTAGGAAAAAATATAATTTATAATAAAAGAAGCTGTTTTTAAACAACATACTTGGGCTCTTAATGTGCTTTTATCGCTAATAAAAATATACTGGGCAATGTTACGTTTAGCAAAAATGTATTATGGTCATGTCCATGTAGTGTACAATATGTACATAAAGTAATTATCGTGCTAGGCCTTACACAGTAATTACTTTATCGACTTATCGTACAATAAATGGACATGACCATAGTACTATTTGATAATCATGAATATTGTCTGTTGTTCATTTGTATATATTTATTCACATATATAAAAGTGACAGTCATGCGTCAATAAATGTGACTTCATACAAACAGTGTGCAGTGACTGCAGTAGGTGAAAAAAACAGTATATATTTCACAAATTCTGATTAATTTAAATATTGCCTTTAAAAGTGTATGATTGCATTGCATTCTGCTATTCTATTATCATTATATCACTGCCATTTAATGCTCTTAAAATGACAATATAATTTATCACAATAATTTATGGGACAATATATCATTCACAGAAAAGTCTTATTGTGACAGGCGTAATTCTTTGTAATTACATGGAAATGTTTGCAAACTGGTTAAGTTCTTTTTACATTGTAAGAGATAAGAATGCAAGTATAACCCCAATGCATATTTAATATTTGAATATTAGATGCATATTTGATAGCAGTAGTGAATATATTGTATGTTTGTGTTGTGCAGCAGAAGTCTGGAGGAGTGGAGGCGCACCTCCTCCGCCCAGCAGTCGGACAGGAGCTGGAGACGCTGCTGCAGGAGGGCTGCAGCTTCACAGTTCTGGACCAGCCCATCTCACTGGATCGACTGCAGCTCCGCAACATAGACCAGCTCAATGCTACAGGTTCATAACCACACTAAACACTTCCTCTCAAGCTCATGCAGCTAATAGTGACTCACTGATACACTGACTTACATTATCTTTCTCAACTTCCTGCAGCATCCAGTCTTCACCATTCCTTCATCCTCATGCACCAGAACCGTTACCAGCAGTGCATCGGCGTGTTTGTTCTGCAGGCCCAGAATGAATCTGCTAAGGTAAGGAGCATTTGATTCCTGCTGTAATTACACTCTCCAGCGTCGATCATCTGCTCTGGTCCGGCCTCGCTCGCTCAGGCCTTTAACGCTGGCCGTGCGTCAGCAGCAGTGTTTGTGTCCAGATCGGGTATCTGACTTTTAATGTCACGTTCACAAACAACACCCAATGTCCCAGAAAAGCTCTCTGGAAGGATTAGGTCCTTAAAAGATCACATTTACTCAGAGTCCTCTTACCCCAGATGTAGCTGATCCATACAGACTTGTGGTGTTTACATTAAATTACATTAAATTTTATATAGCCGACACTTTTATTCAAAGCGACTTACAAATGATGAGGTACAGAAGCAATAGATGACAAATCAAGGCATAAACTAAAACAGAACATGAAAGCTGAGCCTGAATGAGGCCAGAGGGGTAATATTGGGATAGAGTAAGAAAAGAAGAAGAGGAGGTGGAGAAGGAAATGAGGTTAGAAGTCGTTAGTTTGTTAGAGGTTTTAAGAGAGGAGCTCTGTCTTCAGGAGTTTCGAGGGACGCTCCTGATCTGGTAGTGGAAGGTAGTTTGTTCTATCATGGGGGAGCTAGATATGAGAACAGTCTGTATTGCTTTGTGTGTAAATGTTTGGCAAAGCTAGGCAACGTTTACTGGAGGAGCGCAGTGGCTGGGGGTGACATAACCATAAATGGTGTTGTACTAACTGATCCTGAATAACTGCAAAAAAATTTGACTGTTTCTATCAATGGAAACAAAATAAAAAGAATAAATATTTTATTCCGTCATTTTGAGCTTATCTTTTTTGTTTATTCATCATGGCATTTTTACACAATTCAAGGAACAATAGATTCAGTGATATATCTAGTGCAGTTATCAGCAGCTTTACGCCTTTCCCCCCCATTATCCCTATAATAATATTATCATCTGCATTACATTTAGCGGATGCTTTTATCCAAAGCGACTTACAAATAATGAGGTCATGATCCAGCATTCATCATTTTCTGTTGGGATGTGTAAATACTTTTTTTGCCCTTTCTTTTTGCTCGGGATATTAAGTAAGATGCAAGTTGTGTGTTTGTTTCAGAAAGCCTGGCTGTCGGAGATCGAGGAGGCGGTTGGTGGAATGCTGAAGCGTGACCGGCAGCAGCCCCGGATAAAGAACTCCTCACTGTACGTGGAGTCTTCACAGATCTAACCCACGGCATCACACACTCACTGTACAGTTGCTCCTGTAGAAAACTGTTCACTCAGCTACAGGGATTCCAGCATTCCTGCACGGTGGCCACTTGTTCATTTCTGACACTGATCTACTAACTATAGCAGCATGCCGGTGGTGCTGGTGCCACTGACGTAGTGTTTTAATTTCTGAGAAAAAAAATATTCGGAGCAAAGTCCGCTCAAGCTATTTGCATGGCTGTTTGGCAAACTGACTGATGGTGCTGCTGCTGTGACGTTTCAACAACCGAGGATTGAGTCGGCCATAGAGGTGGGATATTCTGGCAAGCACTACACTGCACTGGCAAAGGCAGTCTGGACTTTTTTTTTTATTAAAGTTTCTTTTGAAACTCGTATGTCTGTCTGTCTGTCTTTTTTTATTGGAGAGCAATTGACAAAGTTCCCATGGTGTGGGAAGGTAAACAAGCCCTTTCTGCTTTTTCTTATCTTCGGTTTTTATTTATAGCAGTGTGTGCACTGCATTGTATGGGAAGTTTCATAGAGAAGCTGTCATAGAGAAATGGAACACACCAACTGCCGCAAATGACCAAGACAGTAATGCTATGGCCCGAGGATCACAAGTCGGAATTCCGGATCACACTAATTTGCCATCATTAGCTGGAGCCACAGAGTGCACAGCAACTGTGCTCCTCACATCACTCTCATTGTGATGCTGATGAGCACAGGTGTTTGCTGATGTATCTGAGCTGAGTCGATGCCCTTTCCTCTCAGTGCACTTAATGCTGTCTATGGATGCACTTTTTGCAGTTCAAAAACAGATGATGGTTTTGTGGCTTATATTTTTGTCCCCACCCTCTTACGGTCGGGACCATTGCAAGTGAGCGGGGAGTCCTACTGGTTAATTAGCTTAGAGCGAAAAAAATAAAATAAAAAAATTGAAAACACAAAGTGCATTGAAAATAGAAACACCTAGTTTATTTACTCTTAAACATATTGATGAAAAATTAGAAAACAAATAATACCTATTGACATAAATTACGTTCATAATCCATTCAGGTAGTCTCTCCATACCAACAGTTTTTAGTGGTAATTTAGGCGCACACACACACAGCGGTCAAATTAATCCATGTGACAAAAGAGCAGATGTGACAGTAAAAAAGCGCGGCTTAAATAAGGCACACTCACGTGATCACGAACAGTAACACCCTGCTATGCGACTGTAAGCCAGGTCACAGCTCATGCACAACTGACGCACATGATGACACACTCGATTACAGTGTAGTGTTACTCCTAAAATGGACAATAGTGATGTGTTTCACAATTCTATTAATAATAATAATAAATGACACCCATTTATTTATGAATCTTCCCAAGAAATGTGTCTTTGTACAATATTAATACAATATTTCTCCCGTTTTTTTTATCTCCTGAATGTGATATACAACATTTTGCAGATATAATTACAGCATTGCTTCAGTCCCCAGGAATGATAGATAGCGTGTTGTGGTTGCGGTTGCTAGGAAGAGCGAGACCAGGTAGGCTATGGCACTTGGCAGGACCAGGATGGCGTGATATCGGTAATCTGTGGTATAATTAACATTCAAATCACCAGTTAATCTTTAACAGACTTCATTCTTCTTCCATAATAACTTATAAAGGGTGACAGTCAAACACAGCGTTGCCATGGAACATCTGTGGTTGGAACACCGAGCTTGCAGCGTGAAGGAAAAACCAATGCTGGGGCACAAACAGTCCAGAGGTAGGTGGAGAAACACAAAAGAAAGAAACGCAACTGAATCTACACTGATACACATACTACATGTGCAGCTCCTGTTGCATTTCCATGTGCGTTTGGTGTGTTAGGCCCCGTCCACACACATCTGGATTTCATTTTTTTTTTTTTTTGTTGATTTTTTTTATGAAAATCCTTTTAAAAAAAAAAAAAAAAAAAAAAAAAAAAAAACTGTTTTAAAGCTACAACCTTACATGTATGGATTGTTTTTTTTTTTTTTTTATATATTTTTAGGCTTGCCCTCCTTCTGTTTAAAAAAAAAATAGTTCCAGAGACAGTATACACTACTTACATAATGTATAAGACAAGTGACAGAATTACAAATTATAAATTGAAAAATAGTACATATTAACAAGTATTATATATTGGTAATGGAGCAGTATTTACATTTAATTATACATCAAAATCTGAAAGCTTGGGTGATCTACATGTAGGTGTAGCTGTTTTATGCCTTATGTAGCACTATATAAAGGAGTAAAGAGGTATTTGAGATTCAGCCTGAAACATACATGCGTTTTTGCCATCAGTGTTTACACAAAAGTCTGTTTAAACTGTGTAAACAACACTGATGACAGAGCTTTAAAAAAATCTCCACATTGTGTGGCCTGTAACAATTAGTCAACATAATCAATAATGTGAACTAGAAAAATAATTATCAACTACAAATTTCATTGTCAACTAATCATTAATTTTAAAATGGCGCGTTGGGGGGAGGATTATAGGCTGGTCACCAAAAGTGCCCAAACAGATTAGAACAATCCACATTTACACGTCTTCTGTGAATCCCATGTCTATCTGTTACTCTTGTTTTGCAGGAAAACTGATGGAGGGCATGGCAGAAAAAAATGCTGACTAATGAAATAATCAGAAAAATAATGAACCGTTCAGTCGACTACCAAAAAAAAAACATTGGTAGCAGCCCTAATCGGCAAGCATTTTTTGAAAAGCTCGCTGAAACTGCATTATCTTGTGAATGGAAAAAAAACAAAATGGATGAAAACCTAAATTTTGACCAAAAAAGAAAAAAAAATCCAGGTACACGTGGACAGGGCCTTAAAGAAAATAAAAAAGGACACTGCAGTGTGAATAAGAAAAGTAAAGTAAAGGCATGCACCTGAAATACACTTAAGTACCACCATCACCACCACAATGCTGAGGCAAGCCTTCTTCTGCCTGTAGAGCAACAAACACATCACTGTGGCACAGCTAGACAACAGCCAATACAGTGCTGGAGAGGACCAGACAGCAGCTACAGGTATCTGTGCAGGGTAACAACGGAACCTGGAGTCCAAACTGCATTTAGTTACAGATTTAGCACTTCCATTCAGTTAATTCCCGCAGCTTCTAGCATCCATGCAGACATCACTGCCGTTCTCTTTACATGTAGACATAGACATAGATAATGACTGCATCATGGTCTTCTTAAAAGGTACTTTTTCCCTCACAGATGATGCAGAATGCTGAGGGATGGTAAAAGATTGCTTGATGATGAGACAACCCATGTTTTGCGCATTATACAATCAGTACACCTTTAGGCTTTTCTATGCATACACACGCACGCACACACACAGACACAACGCGCACACAAGAACAGCCACAGCACCACAATTATTGCTTAACAGCAGAGCATAAGCTTGTGCAAATAATGGATTGTGTGAAGAATCATGACCAGTTAATCATTAGAGACGTCTGCATACATACTGTCAGAATGCACCTGATAAAGTTGAATTAATAAATGAAACATTAAAAATGTGTTAAAAATACAAAGAAACAAAAAGTGTCAATCATGAAGATATGAGCAGCATCGCAAGCATGTTAGGTTACACTGAAATTACAGAAAGAAAACATGCCTGAATTTTCAAGAAGGTTTAAGTTAAAGTTACAAAGAAGATCTGAACCAGTCTCTAACGAGAGCTTCATCTATTCAATCTAAGAAGCTGGAATCAACCCTGATCTGTCTCAGGCAGTGCTTCCCAACCCTAGACCTGGAGGACTCTTGCTCCAACACACCACCTTCAACTCAAATATGAGCTGATTAGCTGAATATTGTGTCTTATGCCCAGTTTACACTACATGAGTTTAGCCTGGTTTTCTGATTGCTGACAAAACGTTCTTGTGTACCCTTGTGACAAAATGTGTTTCTGGAGAGCAGCCAGATCGTGTCATTTGTGACCCAGTGTAGCTGATCATGGTCTGCTGGTCATTTAGTACGAAAGCCACAACAATTGAAGGACTCGTGATCACATCACAACCAATCATATACCAGAAGTGTGAACCAGGCATTAAGAGCTTAGTAAACACTACAATATGTAGAGTAGAGGGTCCTTCAAGGCCAGGGTTGGGATCCACTAGTCTAAGACTTCAGAGTATGCTGTAGTGCAGTGGTTCTGACCCCACAACCCTAATCCTGAAGGGCCCTGCTTTCACTCACCACCTTTTTTCACCTGGGCAAAACCCACACGTATCCAAATATCTTTAAAATATTTCTTCAATATTTTTTGTAAAGATATTTTCCACACATTTACACAGAGAAAAGAAACACAGCCATCAGCATGCTAGTCATGTTGGAAGCGACAGTACCTCATACAGAGATTAAATGCCAAATTGCTCACTGTTTTTGTAAGCTGTGAACTATGCAAGTCATTAAATGATGAACTTTAAACTTAAACAGAGAATTATATATTTGTAGTAAAGCAGCATTTACATTGATTCATATGATGAAAATCTAAAGTGTAGTCTTATCTGTGTGTAGATGTAGTTTTAAGCTTTATGTAGTTCATTGCATAGGAAAAAAATGGTGTTTGGAATTCTGCCAGAAACCTGTACGCAATTTAATGTTAGCATTTATACAAAGCTCTGCGTTTCTTGTCCACACAACAATGATTGTGATGAACAAAAGGACCGAAATACAGAGAAAATCTTCAGTTTTTAAATGACTTGTCTACAGGACCTCAGGGAAGAGGTTTGTAATTAGCTGAATAGTTTGAACAGGTGTGTTAAGACATAAGCAGAGGGTCCTCCAGGACTAGAAACAAAACTAAGGCTGGGAACCACTGCTGTAGAATACAGTCTCATCCTGCTTTGTCCTTTCAACATCATGACATCAAATAAACAACAACTAAAACAACAAAAAAAGGCCTGGATTTTACTCTGACAGATTTACCACTGCTATGCTGAATACGAGCAAAAGCTTGCAGCAGAAATCTCTCAGTTTGACATCCAGAAGCTAAAACCATTTAAAACCCCTTCTATTACAAATAAACTTTGAAAAGGGCCCAAGCGCACCAAGCTGCTGGACTGCTCTCCCTTTTTTTTTCTCTCTGGATTCTTCAGAACCCCATACGGTCTCAGAAGTGACCAAGGCACTGTTCAGATGAGGGCTGGCCCTCTGGTCCGGCTGCACTCTGGCAGAAAGGAGGAGCGGCCACCTCAAGCCCAGTCAGCAGATCAAAGGCAGACTGCTCCTCAATTATCTCTCTCCACAGCCCCCACACAGCCCTGCTGCCCTACCACACCTCTCCTCTCTGCCCCTGCCTGTGGGGCTGAGTAAAGCAGCTCTCCTGCACGGGAAGAGTCAGTGTAAAGCGTGTGGAATAGAGGCTGGAGGAGCAGCTGGCTGGTGGGGTGAGGAGGAGGCAGACGGCAGTCAGCCCTGGAGCTCCTCAAAGCACGCCTCACACACTCGCACAGGCTTCTTGGAGGACGGCGTCAGGGCGTTCCTGGCCGAGCACTCGGCACAGAAGATGTTGCCGCAGTGGCGACAGTGATGCTGAAGAGGAGAGAGAGAGACAGAGAGAGGAGAATAGTGAGCAGCATGGTTATAGACTCAAACTATTCCATTTGTTTTTAAACTTAAAACCAGTAGTGTAAATATCTGTTTATCAATGGAATCAATGAATTCAGAAATACAGAGACAATTTGCAGATGTATACTACTGTGCCTAAGCTTTACGCATCTAAACACATGCTTTAAATGCATTTATATAAAAATGCTTTCAGAAACTCTAGATCACATTAGAACAGACAAACATACAACAGAAAAAAATTTATATGTCCACCTAAATGTGACTGTACACTAAGCACACCACAGTAATGTCAGTACGGGACCTTTCCTGAGACAGAAGCCACAAATAATGTATAGTTTATGCAGAGTTTAAAACTTTGGGCCATGATATTATTTCAATAAGCGTGGAGATGGAGGGAAAAATGGGGTATCTGATGATTAGAGTTTTTCCTGCAACAGAAAGGTATTGGAGCTATAAAAAATGACTGAAATGTGTGTCCAAATATGTTCCCTCACCTTTAAGTGTTACCAAGGCAATATGAATCAGGTTTATAGACAGGTGCGTATAAAGCCCACAGCTCTGTGTTTTCTCTGGAATGATGGAGCTCCAGATTTGAGGATGAGGTGAGGTAGTGATCATCCAACATTCGGTCTTCACTAACGTTCTTGCAATTGCAATGACTGCAAAGAAATCCTCTTCTCTGGACAGTAGAGACTACAACACTGAACAGAGCTGAGCCAGTCTCCTCCCAGTAAAATGTTTCTTTTTAATACTGAATTTAAGTCCTTGGTAATATAGTATTGATTTTTGTGGTATTGTTGAAACAGTGTGTGGAGTGCTATGGCATGCAAAGAAATTGAACATTCCTTGAGTCCTTGAATACCAGCATTTGTTGTGTAGTGTGATGCCCCTGCATTAGAATTAATGGTTTAATAATGTTTTTTTGTGGTGCTGTCGGCGTGCAGAGTGCTCAGTGTGCAGCCATCTTAACCACTCCGGGTGCTTAAAACTTTCACAATATTGTAGATGTATAAAATAAATTGAAACAAAAGAGGATTACATATTTCAATGTTTCCATAATGAGGACTAACAAAAATAACTTCAATATTCAGAATGCCATAAACCATAAACAGCAGGTAAATACTTATTGTTCATGGTTATGTCATCCACACTAAAGAGTTGCTCCAAGGGTTTCTGTGTGACCTGCCAATAGGTGTGACTAGCTAATGGATACATGACCTTCAAAGCCCTACATAAAGAGCTTTTTACTTTCCGCTGCTCTGAGGTTTCAGTCTGGTTCCTCATTCAAACAATGGATGAGTCTGTCATCAGTAACAGATGACCCACCTTATAGTTCAACATTGTATGATATTTGAATGTTTAGACGAGAGCAGCAAGGCTTTAGACTCACTTTAAAGCTTTTTAGGTTCACCAAAGTGATTATTCATATCATTATTCCAAAGAAATATATAATTATTCACGATCATTAAAATTTCATTGCTCTTTTAAAAGTGCAATTTAATGATTATGTATTATAACTACTGTATTATTATAAGATCAGTGGCATAAAATGCTAAAATAATACTGTTTGTTACAATTGTTTCTGGGACACTATATTTTATATATACAGTTCTGGACAAATGTGTTGCTATTTAAATTGATATTTATTTATAGGTATATGTTTAAGTAAAATAAACGTTGTTTTATTCCATAAACTTGGGACATTTCTCCCAAATTCCAAATAGAAATACTGTCATTTAGAGCATTTATTTGCAAAATGAGAAATGGCTGAAATAAAAAGATGCAGAGCTTTTAGACCTCAAATAATGCAAAGAAAACAAGTTCATATTCATAAAGTTTTAAGAGATCAGAAATCAATATTTGGTGGAATAACCCTGTTTTTTAATCACTGTTTTCATGCATCTTGGCATGTTTTCCTCCACCAGTCTTACACACTGCTTTTGGATAACTTTATGCCACTCCTGGTACAAAAATTCAAGCAGTTCAGCTTAGTTTGATGGCATTCAATTGGCATATTTATGCAATATACTACACTTTCAGCCTTTATTTTGGCTAAAATAATAATCCTTTTGGATTTTATTTTTTTATTCATTTATTTGCATACATATTATTAATTCAATTTATTTGTGTGTGTGTGTCCATTTTATTGAATTCTGTACAAAAAATCACAGCTCCTTTTGAGGTATCACCCTGTGAAACGCAGAAAATCAGAAAACTATCACAGACTGTGGATGATCAGGTGCACCTGAGACTCATATAGCTTACACAGACTTCAGCAGTCACACTCTTATCTAAATTCCTTGCAAGTTGCAAGCTTTTTGGCAGACCGACTAGGTACTGTCCCCACCTCTAGCTCCCTAGCTCAGGTATCAAATACTGCTGATTTAAGTTGAGATGTCTGAGCTGCTTGTAATTAATACCGAAGCAACCAGACCCTTCAGTGTTTTCAAACATTTGACCGAATGAATCGTTGTACTTCCAAACCGCAATGCTCTACCACCGCCAGACTGCTGTAAGCACCACACAAGTGCTTTGACTAGAGATTAAAGTGTTTCTACACAATACTGCCTGTTCATAAGGCGAGGGGGAGAAACAAACACAAAAACAGAGGACTTTGAATGGGTTCTGTATAGAAGTGGGTCCCTGTGGTAGACCATTAACATAGTATTGATTTTGGGCTTTGATGTTTAGAACAAGCGCCTGCATCAAATGAGAGGGGTCTGTGTGCAGGGAGGGGGTGGGGGTGGGTGGGTATGTGTTTGGGGGAGCAACAGAAAGAGAGCTGGGGGAGGTGGGAAAGAAAAAACAAAAAGAAATCAAAGGAGAGAGAAAGGGAAGGGGAAAAAGTCACCTTCCGGATGGTCACGGAGAAGCCTTTCCCACAGGACATGCAGTTCTGCACCTCGTTGTCCTCCGCCCACTTCCGTGTGAGTGACTGCGACTGCTTTATCTGCATCAACACACACACAGCACACCATGAAAACTAAGCCAGTTCTAAAGAACAGTGCTAATGAGAACGTAAATAGTCTAGATTTACAAAGATCTGTAGAAATGAGCCAGCACAAGGAACACTGCATATATTTATACAAAATGAATGAATGTGTCTGGATACAAAGTGTGTGCTTCCGTTAGCTGTAAATAAAAGCCTGTAACAAGTTTGAAGTATTCTGTTGAAATGATGGGATAATATTACAAAAATATTCACCTTGATTATTTAATTAAATAAAAAAAACCTGGAGAACATTGTTAGTTCGGCTGTTAACTAAAAGTATGATAGGTTGATTTTATCCAAGAAAAGAACATTGCTTTCCTTTCGGGGGCAGCTGTGGCCTAAAGGTTTGAGAAGCAGGCTTGGGCCCAAAGAGTCACCAGTTTAATCCCCTGGACTGGCAGAACATGATCCATCCACTCTTTGTGCATGTTCTTTACTTTGAAAAGCCTTAATAAATGTTCTCATTATGGGCTTCAGATTGCAATGTACTAAATGAAGCACAGTCAGCTGTGTGTCATATGTATATGTATATGTATAAAGGCCAGGAAATATATTGTAAGTATAAATACATTTAAAACTATTGTATACAAGACATGAAAAATGACCATCATAATATCTTACCTTTTTATTTTATTTTTTTTATAATTTTGTATTGTATATTAAGCAGACAACCCTAGCAATATGGGTTACATTGATTGTGTCATATAAGCAGAAACTGCGGTAGCAAAAGATAATGTGTTGGTCCATTGGTCAGGCAGAAAATTGAAACTTTGAATAAAATAATTATGCAGCGCTGCTGTCTGTCAGTTTCTTACTCAGTCTGGAAGACATTAATATATGTGTGCTCGTTTTTAAAAACGATCGTGTATTTTTTATGTATGTTTCAACACGATGCAGTGTTCAAAGGCTTTAACTGTCTTTGTAGTGTTTTTTAATAGATTTTCGAGCACTGCTGTGAGAATTTGACAGCATTCAGCAAAAAGATTGTAAATGAGGTCAATACCACCTCACCACCAACTAGGGTTGCAGCGGTAACTCGTTTCACGGTATACCATGGTATTAAAATGTACGGTTATCATACCGTGTGTGTTTGCTTATTACCGGTAAAACGCAAGCCAGCGGAGAAACTCACCCGCGCATGCGCAACTCTGCTCCGCTTCAGCTGCTCAGCGGTAAGAACGGCAGAAAGTGCATCAGACTAAACAAATCTCCGTCTGCCTAAAAAAAGGCTAAACTAAAATCAGCAGTGTGGGACTATTTCAGAGACCCGCCGAACGCACACGAGGATGGTTATCCGATTTGTGATCAATGTGGCAGTAAAGTCACAGCTAAAGGTGGACTTACATCAAACCTGTTCTCCCATCTCCAAGAACACCACCCCGCCGTGCAGCGCAAAGTATGTGTTTAGTTTATAATTTTAATCTGAACCTAAATAAAACCTCTTTGTAGTCGTGCACAACCCATGCAGTAAGCGCCCGCAAAAGCGCTGAGTTATCCGAAATTTGGGCACGCAGGTACAGGCGTGAAGTGCGTGCTACGATGGATTCACATGTCCGTGTAAAGGTCCTGGCCGGACTGGATGTGAAAGACGCCATTCATTTACATGCGTTCATTTTCAAATTCTGACGTGCCTGTTTTTCATATGTTAAAACCGGTGTGAAAGCCTTAAAATAGAAATCTCTATTGTGAGGATCATGTCAGAAATAAATCCCCTCTTTCTGCAGTATCTGGTTATATACCAACTTGGCAGTAAAACGGACGTTTACAACAGTTGTTGATCAGACACTGAGCAGGCTCAGTTCATTAGATATTAAATAATTTAAACTTAAATAATTGTACTGAATATTTTAAATACAGGATTTTTATATACACTCTTAATGCCCTTAAGAGTAGTGGAAAAACCTGGTTTCCTTCACCTGATGGTGTACAATTTTTTTTTTTTAAGGAGACATTAAAATTATAATTGTTCCAGGTTTCTACAATAAAAAGTTAATTGAACAAAAAACCTTTGTTGTAATTTCTTTAAGGGTCAGTTTAATAATATACAGTTGTGGTCAAAAGTTTACATACACTTGTAAAAAAACATAATGTTATGGCTGTCTTGAGTTTTCAATAAGTTCTACAACTCTTATTTTTCTGTGATAGAGTGATCGGAACACATACATGTTTGTCACAAAAAACAGTCATAAAATTTGGTTCTTTCATAAATTTATTATGGGTCTGCTGAAAATGTCACCAAATCTGCTGGGTCAAAAATATACATACAGCAACATTAGTATTTGGTTACATGTCCCTTGGCCATTTTCACGGCAACTAGGCGCTTTTGGTAGCCATCCACAAGCTCCTGGCAAGCTTCAGGTCGAATGTTTGACCACTCTTCTTGACAGAATTGGTGCAGTTCAGCTAAATGTGATGGTTTTCTTGCATGAACCCATTTCTTTAGCACTGTCCACATGTTCTCAATGGGGTTTAAGTCAGGACTTTGGGAAGGCCATTCTAAAACCTTAATTCTAGCCTGGTTTAGCCATTCCTTTACCACTTTTGATGTGTGTTTTGGGTCATTGTCTTGTTGGAACACCCAACTGCGCCCAAGACCCAACCTTCGGGCTGATGGTTTTAAGTTTTCCTGCAGAATTTGGAGGTAATCCTCCTTCTTCATTATCCCATTTACTTTCTGCAAAGAACCAGTTCCACTGGCAGCAAAACATCCCCAGAGCATAATACTACCACCACCATGCTTGACAGTAGGCATGGTGTTCCTGGGATTAAAGGCCTCACCTTTTCTCCTCCAAACATATTGCTGGGTGTTGTGGCCAAACAGCTCAATTTTTGTTTCGTCTGACCAGAGAACTTAAGGTGCCTTTTCTGGAGCAAGGGCTTCTTTCTTGCACGGCAGCCTCTCAGTCCATGGCGATGTAAAACGCGCTTGACTGTGGAGACTGACACCTGTGTTCCATCAGCTTCCAAATCCTTGCAGACCTGCTTCTTGGTGATTCTTGGTTGACTCTTGACCATCCTGACCAATCTCCTCTCGGCAGCATGTGATAGCTTGCGTTTTCTTCCTGATCGTGGCAGTGACACAACTGTTCCATGCACTTTATACTTGCGTATAATTGTCTGCACAGTTGCTCTTGGGACCTGTAGCTGCTTTGAAATGGCTCCAAGTGACTTCCCTGACTTGTTCAAGTCAATAATTCGCTTTTTCAGATCCACACTGAGTTCCTTTGACTTTCCCATTGTAGCTTTTGTACACTCTAAGAAATATAAGTACAGATTTGTACTTAAAAGAGTACAAAGCTTGTCGCTGGGGCTGTACCTTATATTGAGGCACAAAAAAGTACCTTTCAGTGAAAGTCCTTTTTTGTACCCATGGTTTTTGTGGCAGTAAAGATTATAAAGATTATAAACGTTATCATCAACTAAATATGGCTCAAAAACTTGATGATACAAAATTGTCTGGCTTTCAAATAAAAAAAATGTGCAATTTAAATATATATAGTTTATTAGTACAGTGATGCAGAATACTGAATGTACCCTTTGGCTGGTTAAATGGTACAAATTTGTACTTATTGCTGTTAGAAATGACTTTGTACTTCAGAGGGAACAAATCTGACCCTGTAAAGACCAATATTGTACCTTTGAGGGTACAATTATAAAGAGTGTACCTTCGAGTACAAAAAAGTACTCATATCGTACCTCTGTTTTTTAGAGTGTAGCTGAGTCTAATCACTGGGTCAAATGAGCCCTATTTAAATGGGCTCATGAGAAGTCAACAGCTGTAGTCAATCAGAATCACTTACAAGAAGTGAAGAGGCCATGACATGAAGCTAATTTGATTGACACAACTCGCTACATCACCAAAATTGACAAATTTTGTTGCTGTATGTATATTTTTGACCCAGCAGATTTGGTGACATTTTCAGCAGACCCATAATAAATTTATGAAAGAACCAAATTTTATGACTGTTTTTTGTGACAAACATGTATGTGTTCCGATCACTCTATCACAGAAAAATAAGAGTTGTAGAACTTATTGAAAACTCAAGACAGCCATAACATTATGTTTTTTTACAAGTGTATGTAAACTTTTGACCACAACTGTATGTAACAAACTGTGATACCGTGATAACCGTGATACCGTGGTATTTTCTGAGACGGTTATCATACCGTGAAAATCTCATACCGTTGCAACCCTACCCCCAACTCATCCAAAACTGGACTGACCACTATATTTCCAAAGAAAACAACTTCACTGCTCCACAACTCAGTGATTGGGGCTTATTACCTCTCTAGCTCATGCCTGGCAGTAGGCTTTGTGTTGTGTATCTGTTTGTATTTTTGTACATCTGTGTCCCCAATAGGTGCAACTAAAAGTAGGGGAATGTATTCAGTCAAATGAGTGTGTACAGATGTATGGACAAAGATATATTAATACATTTAAATCTACTGACTGAAAACAGTGCAGATACCTGTAAAGATTGGTTCTCTCTGCCCAGCTCCTGCATGGCTGCTGTAGTGTCATCCAGTTTCCTTCTCATCTCCACCACTTTACCCTGCAACTTCTCAATCTCTCCCTCACCCTTCACACATCTGCAAGATAGAAGACAGACACACAGAGTGAGCATATATAAAGCAAAACAAGAAAAAAAGAAAACACTAAAGAGATGCTTGAAAGCTGTGTAGTTTCACACCTCTCCAGCAGGGCACGCCTCTCATCCTGGTTGTTCTGCACCGTGGCCTCCAGCACAGCAATCTCCCCACGCAGCTCATCGGTCTGCTTCTCCAGCTCACCCACACGCCTCTGGCTGCCCTGCCACTCACGCTTCAGCGTCGCCACATTCTCATTCAGTGCAGAAACCTGCATCGTTAGCTTAGCCTCTGCATCCTCCCTCCGCTTGTCCACCTCCTCTTTAGCCTTCACCTCCAGCGCCTTGAGAAAGAAACAAAAGGATGCTGGAACAATGGCAGACTGTATGGGCAGCAGATTGTTTATTAGTAAACGTATCATAAACTGAACTATTCACTCAGATACAAGGAAGGCAGAAATCTTGAATAAGTGAGATTACCTTGCTTGTTTATGAACAACTCTAGTTAAAATAGTAAAACCTAAACGTGTGTGAATACATGCTGAAAGTACCAGCTGTTTCTGCAGTTTGTCCGTCTCTGCTTTGTGCTGCTGCTGTGTTTGTTGGATGGAGTCACGAGTAGTTTGGTGTTCTCTTTTCTCCTGCTCCAGCGTAGCCTGAGCCGCCTCCACTTTGCCCTGCAGATCCACTTTCTGCTGGAGTAACAGCTGCTTCGCTGCCTGCAGCTCTTTGACCTCCTACACACATATGCATACATATACACAGTCTTAAGAGACATTGAAGCATACTGGAGGTCCACTGTGACCGCGCACATTATAGGGTTTTTTCCTGTTGCTAGCACAGCTGATCCAGGTAATCAACTTATTAACAAGGGCATTACTGTGTTAAAGCAAGAAAACAAGAAAAGTGTGCAGGGACGTGAATCTTGAGAAGCTGGGTTGAGAAACACTGCTCTAAACTACAATATTTAAACTGAAGATCTAAAGAAAAAAAAATATTTTTACAATAAGAAAAAAAAAAAAAACTCAGATCTATCAATGACGGTTTGGAGAACAATAGCCATAACTTTAAGCATTAAGCATTTTAGTGGATGACGCACCTTCTCACTCTTGTCTGCCAAAGCTTTGAGCTCTGCACTAAGCTTGCTGCGGTCTTTCTCTAGAGCACTCTGAGCCTCCCTCATCTCCTCCACTTGACTGTGTTCCTTCTTCAGCTGCTCCTGTGTTAGTTCCTATGCACAGAAACAGAAACACACACTAGTGAAAATCAGAAAATTGCTCCAGTCTGTCTTGAGAAAAGAATTGTGTTAATGTTTACATAAATCTCCTCTGGTTTTGGGCCGAGCAGCTGATAAAAGAGCTGACTGCAGGTACCTGTTGTTTCTGAAGTTGTCGGAGTGCCTCCTCCTGTTGTTTGAGCTTTTCATCTCTCTTGCCCAGGTCCTTCTCCAACGCAGCTCTGGCCGCCTTCAGGTCCTGGATCTGGGCATCACGGTTGTTCAGCTGGTTGGTGCTGGCTACCAGCTCCTCCTGAGCAAGAGCCAGCTTGTCCTCACACACCTACACAACACAGAAAAATACAAGCTGTGTAATCAAATTAACTGTAAAATGTGTATAAATGCCACTATGACTACAGGCTACAGCGATTCGTTTTTTTTTTCTGACTTTAAACCAATGTTTGTCTAAACAAGTCAAGCTCTTAAACTGATGCACATGCGCAAAAGAGCACATAGTTCAAGTGACTTTGAGTTTATCCCTTCAGCATCACAGAGACTATCAAAAAGTTCCAGTGGCTGACATATGGGATAATCACAGAGAATATGTTTGAGCTCTCTGTAAAAAGAGTAAACTTATCAGCTATTGCCAGTTCTCTTTGTTTATAAGCTTTTTATTTTCCTTTTAAACAGAAGCCTCATCCTCCTGTGGCCACATTTGCACATTTCTTCAGAAATAAGGAGCAGTTGTGATAAGCGCCTTCAAATTTAGTTTAAAGACAGAGATCAGACAAATATTTATGAGATCGGTTACCTCGCAATCTCTTTATTGAAAACCTCCTAAACTGCTGTTCACTTTGCTCCTTTTACCTCATTTATTTTTCTTCTTCTTGCTGTATATATACATAGTGAAAAAGTATATTGTAAAAATAAATAAATAAATAAATATATTGTTTAAAAAAAGGGGGTGATTTTTCTCAATTCATTGGTAAATGGCTTACAGCTGGTAAGTAGCCATGGAAATAATCCGAGCTTTGGACACAGATTTAAAAAAATGACAGTAATTTACAATTTACTGGACTAAGTCTCAGTTTCAGCAGTGAAAAGAAGTCTTACAGGTCTGACAGGTGATGTGCAGTAATAAAGTTGTTGCTAATATGAGAAAATGAAGGGGAAAAACGCAGCTTGTCTGGGCCATACAGCACTGCTACTGGACAACTTAAAAACAGGGGTGTTCTTTTGACCAGCAGCATATATGTACAAAGGATGCACATGCCCAGTGTTTTTACTCACACTGACACAAAACACTGTATCTGTATCACAAATAATGCAAAGGATAGTATTTGGAACACTTTTACCTACAGTGTGGATGTAGACATGAAGCCATTCAGACACATTACAGTACATTACAGGAGGTAGTAGGAAGTTTCTTTTAAGAAAAGCTGGTTAATTTGGTCTTCTATTTCAAAAGCTGTTTCTACTTATTATGTTGCAAACATTCAATAAAAAACCCGCCTTGAGGTCCTGACGCATGGCCGAGACTTCAGACTCCTTGCCATAGTAGTCAGATTGTAGTTTGGTGAGAGTTTCCTTGGTACTGTCACAGGTTTTTTGCACTTCTGCACAGCGACTTTTCTCTGAGCTCAGCTCTTTCGACAGCCCCGTCATCTGCTCCTTCAACTTAGTCAGCTCTTCCACCTGAAATATGACGCACCTTACATCAGAAAGCATTCAGTACATACTTCACATTCCAGTGTTGATACTACATGTTCAAAATAATGCCACAATAGAAATATGCTAATTTGAAAACATAATATAATGCACTGGTTATAAAACAGAGTTCAAATAGAGTTGCAGAGAAAGAACGGGTTAGAACAGACCCAGCACAATCACTTCTGTTACTGTAACAAAGATGTTCTCACTAAAGTGGCCAAAAATACAAAATACTACAAACATATGCGGCAAAAAGCACAAACCTTCTGAGTTTGGGCAGCCTGCAGCTCTGCCACTTGACTCTGCAGTTTCTTCACTTCTTGGCTAAAGGAACCCTGAGCTGTCTTCAGCTGTGCCTGCAGCTGCTGCACCTCCTTCTCCTTCTCTTTCAGAGCATCCTGAGTCTGTTTCAACTGTGCATTCAATGCTGTCTGCTGGGCTTGAAGTCCCTTCTCCACCTAAACACACATTGTTCCACACAAGTCACTATACGATTTTTTGGCATATTTAGAAAAATTGCTCATGTTTCGTAAGAATTTACTTCTCACCTCTGCTATTTTCTCCAGCTGAGATTTAGCTGTACTCAGTTCTTTAGATGTAGCTTCCACACTCTTCTGAAGCTCCTGCTGTGCCTTCTGGTGAGCTTTTTCCTATAAGAGGAAAAGGATAAACAGGTTGTATATTAATATAACAACATATACTTTTAAAAGACTGAATCCATCATTAATCAGCATACCTTCTCCTCTAGAGCTGCTGCACTGTTTTTCTTTGCCTTCTCCAACTGAGTCTGGCTCTCTTTCAATGTTGCAGAGGTCTTGCTCAGAGCCTCCTTTACCGAAGTGAGCTCTTTACCCTGCGTGTCCCTCTCCTGCTGAACCTTCTGGAGCTCTACACTCTGGCCCTGGAGCTTCTTCTCCAGCTCAGCCTGTTGTGCTTTTCCTTCCTTGGTGAGTTGATCCAAGCTGGTCTGTAGACCACTTCGGTTTTTCTCCACTGCTTCAAGTTGCTTTTTTGTGTCTGCCAAAGCAGAACTCTTCTTTTGCACTTCCTCCTGAAGTGATGCAGCCCTAAGAGAGACAGAGAGAAATAGAGAGTCATGGCATATGTTAAACCAGAGCATAAAGATCATATATTTGGATGTACCAAAAAACTGGCAACCAAAATGATTAAAAAAATGGAATGGCAAATATAAGTTGAATAAGTCAAAAGAGTTAAGACTTTATAAATGTATGACTCTGAGGTACACATATGATTAGAATTGCACTGCTGAGATAAATTTGTGAATAATATGACAACTGTGTGCTTAGAGTAGCACTGCTGATGCAAATTATTTATTAGACTAGCACTGCTGAGAAAATTTTATTTCATCCCTAACAATAACATAATAAGTAGGAGGCATCCATTGTCTTAAATACTTTGATAACAGTTAACAATCTTAGGAATGTAACAATCTTAGGTATGTAGAAGTTCAGAGTTACATAACCACTTACCCCTGTTTTTCAGTGTCCAACCGACGACCAAGTTCCTTGTTCTTTTTCTCTAGCTCACTAGTCTTCTGCTGTTGTCTCTGCTGCTCTTTCTGTGCCTGCTCCCTCGCTGAGCGCAGCTCTGTCAACTCAGCCTCTGCTTTCTGCCACAGATATACACCCAATAAGAGTTCACAAACACACTATTCACAGTCTCTAAAGATGATGTGTGCTCAAAATGTGGAGATAAATTGATGCCCCAAGGTAGAGAGTAAAGGACAAACAGTAGGAAGGGGATTCTCAGTCCTAATGGACCAGGTGACAGTCTGCAGCATGTGAAAGTGATGTGACTCAGCAGAAGGACGGTTACAGTGTCACAGTCTTACAGATAGTCATGATGTATGATTTCTGTCACTTCTCCTTTTCTACCCAAGCAGTCTTCACATTTTTGACACATGCTGGGGAAACTTACACAGCACTCTTACATTAGCAAAATCACAATTATGGCACTTGCTTTAATAATGGTCAATGTTGTAAACATAAGTGCACTGCTAATAGTTAACTAGTCTCTAACAAACAAACACTAATAACATCCTAACAGCATTTTATTAGTGCTACCAATGTCAATAAAGCCATATAGATACATTTTGTGTGCATCAGCCAGTGACACATGAGACAGCCATCTGCCCATCCAGAGAGAGCATGGTCAATTCTGCTCTTTCAGTGTCTGGCTACCAATGGCAATGCAGCATGCCCTGGGATTCAAACTTGAGAACCTTTACCATAGAGTCAGCGTCTCAGGGCCGATTTACTCTGTGTCAAACCTATGCTGTAGCCTATGCACACTCTGTACATAACCACATACCCTATGCCCTAGCCTCTTAGACTGCTGACACAAGTAAGCTATGACAATGTTGGGCCAGATTTCCATTCCTACTCAGCAAAAAGGTGGAGTTTGGGTTTTCAGTGCAGCTGACCTTGATTTGGCTCTCCAGGGTGTCAGTCTTCTGCTCTGCAGCCAGCAACTTGTCTCTGCTCTCCTTCAGGCTGGTTTCCAGCTGAGAACACTGTTCCTGCTTCTCCTGCATTCTACAACCCTGTTCCTCCAGCTGTGCCTGGACCTTACTCAATTCCTAAACAAACAAGGGCACACAAATGATTAAAATATCCTCTTTTACTGTAACTTACTGTAAAGGCTCAAAGATAAGCCAAAATATAGAGGGGACATTATTAGAACATACAGAGGCAGTCATTAGGTAATATTCTCCATTAGAACGTTCCAGCCAAGATCCAACTAATGGAGAGCTTCAATATCAGATGTACTTTTAAATGATCTACCTGCTGCTTGTCCTGAAGCGCATTCTGAGCTGTTTCTAGATGATTCTCGAGGTCAGCTCTCTGAGCATTTTTGGCTGCTTCAGCAGAAAGCAGCATTTCTGTCTTAGCTTTTAGCTGTGAGTGGAAAAAATAAAATTCTCAACATGAAATGAACACAACTGATTTAATTTAAGCTACATTTGTTTCTTAAAAACTTCCCAAGTACCTGAGTGTCTAGCTGTGCCAGTCTCTCCTTGCTCTGAGTGAGCTGGGCAGTCAGATCAGTCACAGTCCTCTCTAAGCCCTGGCAGCGGTCGTGTGCTGAGCGTAGCTGGCTCTTCTGTTCCTGCAACTGCTCATGCAGGTTCTCTTGGGCCTGTTTATGGCTCTCAGACTGATTTTTCAGCTTGTCTGTGAACTGAGTTATCTGTGGATGGACAAAAAAGTTTGACAGTTATCTTTAGGACACACTACAGGTGCTGGTCAACGAATTAGAATAATTTGAAATAGTGCAATCATGAAATTCTTTGAATGCATTTTTTGTGCAGAAAGCAAATCAGGTGTTCACCGCACCTGTCCTACTCGTTAGACTAATCACAGAACTCGTTACCTGGAAAAAAATTAGCTCAGCTGAGCTTTCCAAAAGGCCCATTTAGGCCATTTAACTGTGACACTGTTGTTTTATTGAATTAGAATAATGGAGAAACCGTTTCATTGAATTAGAATAAATGCTCGAATTTTTGTTTTCTGTGAAGAGTGTTCACTGTGCAGTATAAAGTCAGGGTTGAGTAGAATTTCTAAGTTGTAAAATCAATCATGGGTAAGCAGCGCGACCTCTCAACCGGAATAGTGGCTCAAATTCAAGCCCTTCGCCAACAAGGCTTGACCCAAACTAAAATTGCTGAGCAGCTCGGCATCAGCCAGTCTTCCGTCTGCAAAGCTCTCAAGAAAAACTGCAGCAAGCGCACCAACTGTTCCGGCGTCCGAAAAACTTCTGCTCGCGACAACAAGCAGCTGAGAAAGATCGCAGTCAGCAACCGGTTCAAGTCCACTTCCGAGCTCACCGACTTGTGGAACAAGCAGACCGGCGCTGACGTCTCCAGATCAACCACTTACCGTCTTCTGCGCGAACTCGGCTTCAAATCTCGCGTTCCAGCAGTAAAACCGATGCTGAACAAGAAACAAATGGAGAAACGGCTGAAGTGGGCCAAAGAACACGGCGAGTGGACTGCTGAAGACTGGCAGAAAGTGGTCTTCAGTGACGAATCACGCTTCTGCATCTCCTTCGGTGACCAAGGTCCTCGTGTCTGGCGTCGTGGTGGCGAAACCTACAACCACGAGTGCGTGAAAAGATCCGGCAAGTTTCCCCAGAGCGTTATGGTCTGGGGATGCATGTTCGCTCGAGGTGTAGGGAAACTCTGCTTCCTCAAGAAGACTGTCAATGCTGCCGTATATCAAGATGTTCTGGAAACGTTCCTGATTCCGACTGTTGAGGAACAGTTCGGCGAAGAAGACTTCATATTTCAACAGGATCTTGCACCGGCTCATGCGGCAAAGTCGACCAAAGATTGGTTCACTAAAAAACAGCTTGAAGTTTTGGCATGGCCGGCCAACTCGCCTGACCTCAATGTCATTGAAAACCTTTGGGCCATCGTCAAGCGGAAAATTCGCGACAGAAAGCCTACTACGCTGGACCAACTGAAGCAGAACATCGCCACTGCCTGGGAAGCTGTGAGTGCGGAAACTTGCGACAAGCTGGTCAAATCGATGCCGCGGAGACTTCAGGCAGTCATACAAGCCAAGGGGGCAGCCACAAAATACTGAGAAGGGAGTTTTTCCTTGCCACTGTGTCACCATAAAATTGGCATCTCTGTGGTGCTGCTCATAAGAGGCGTGGACCTGTTTTTCCTGTAAAGCTGCTTTGTGACAACCTTTGTTGTAAAAAGCGCTATATAAATAAAATAAAAATTGAAAAAAAAAAAAAAATTGAAAATTGAGAAAGTGATGCTTGTAATTATAATAAAAATTATTCTAATTCAATGAAACGGTTTCTCCATTATTCTAATTCAATAAAACAACAGTGTCACAGTTAAATGGCCTAAATGGGCCTTTTGGAAAGCTCAGCTGAGCAAATTTTTTTCCAGGTAACAAGTTCTGTGATTAGTCTAATGAGTAGGACAGGTGCGGTGAACACCTGATTTGCTTTCTGCACAAAAAATGCATTCAAAGAATTTCATGATAGCACTATTTCAAATTATTCTAATTCGTTGACCAGCACCTGTAGGCTGTGTAAAAAGCTGGTTCTCTAGTTCCTGTGTAAGAACACATTAAAATTCAAGGTGTGTGTATAAATGTATGTATCTGAACCTGTTCCTGCAGCATGTGGTTCTTCTCCTGCAGCTGGTTGAGCAAGGCAGCCTCTCCCTCTCCCGCCTGAATCTTGGCACACAGATCCTCTCTTTCAGCCTCCAGCTGGCTCAGGCTGGCCTTGCTTTTCTGCAGAAGGGCCTCCAGATTCTGAATCTTCTGGTCCTTGTCACCGATTTGACGCAGCACCTGTTCCAAGTCATTCTACAAGATAGACGACAGTGGAGCTCAGAACTTTTGTTTTGGATGAATGACAGCGCAGTTCTCAAGGTAAAGATTAAGCTTGGAATCACTCAGCTGGTAAGGCCCAGCTTTAAGACTTTTACCTTAAAGCTTAAATCTTAATCCTTCAATCTCATCTGGTGCAACAGATAAAGCTTATGAAGGTTCAAGAGAAGGCTAGTCACCTGTGCTTCTCGCAGCTTGCAATTGGTGCTTTGCTGGAGAGCCTGCACCTCTTGATGCTGCTGTTTGGATTTCTCCAACTGGTGCTGAAGATCTGTGGACTTGGTGGCGCTCTCCTTCAGCTGCAGTGCAACACACAAAAGGGTTAACACTGCTAACCATACACTTAAACCTAAGACAACAAATCCATAACAATGCTGCTATATTTGGAACTAGGGGTGTAAGAAAATCTTGATATATTAAAGTATTGTGATATTAGGTTTGGCAATACTGTATGGCTGGACAATATTACCAGGTTCTTGCCAATACAGAGCCCTATTAAGTACCATGTGTAAAAGAATATAGTAGGCACCTCCGATGTACATTCCACTGCATTTCAGCTGACAGCTTCAGAACTCCAGAAATTTAAGCTTAGTTTAAAAGCCCATATTATCCTCAGAGAAACCAAAATGATTTGATAATGAAAAATATCTGTCAGTCACACATTCTAATCCCAGCTCACCTGCTCATCCAATCGGGACAGTTTAAGCTGCAGTTCAGCAGCCTGCTGCTCTCTGTCTTTGAGTTTCTCTCCAGACAGCTGCCTCTGCTCCTTCAGCCGGCCCTGAACTTCACCAAGCTGCCGCTCAGTCTCTAGCAGCTTTGCATGCAGCTGCACAGAACAGGACCAGAGCAGTGAGCAGCGATACACAATACACATTTACCAACATTCAACTGTACACAAAATAAAAAGTTCTTTATTTGCAGAACGTACCTGACTGATCTCGCTCTGCTGCTGCAGACCCTGACTCTCTTTCTCCTCTTTCTGCTGATGCAGCTGTTTGCGCTCAGCCTTGAGCTCCTGGTAGCTCCTCTCCAGCTCTGCCAGTTCACGCCTGAGGCGTGCCGCCTCCTCCCCGCGTTCAGTTAACTCAGCCTGGGTCCGGCCAAGTGAACTCTCCCCTGCAGAGGCACGTGCCTGGACCTCCTGCAGCTCCAGCTCCCTCTGGTGCAGGCTGCCTTGCAAGTTCTTCTTGGAGGCCTGCTCTTGCCCCAGGCGCTCCTCCAGCTCCTGGTTCTCCTTCTCCTTGCGGGCCAACTTTTCTGACAGTAGCTGAGAAAAGGGAGGGATTTGCAGAATTGAAACAGTCTAGTTTGCACTGAAGTAGCATCAATAATGAAATGATAATGAAAAAATGATTGTTTTAAAAAACAACTGAAAGTCAACTAAAAGAAATCTTTGCTGGAACGTTCTGAATATAAACTATTTATCGCAGTCAGAATGCTTACATATACTATATGGACAAAAGTGCTCACCAACACCTGCTCATTCTTGGTTTCTTTTGGAATAAAAGACAAAAAAAGAGATTATCCTACTTTTGTTGTAAGACAGCTGTCTTTACTGTTCTGACAAGAGTCTTAGTAAGACAGAATGTTGGATGATCTCCACCTCACCAACTCCCAAACACCAGATCACCAGAGACAGTTTCAGAGAACACAGTTCCTCTGCTCCACAGCTCAGTGCTGAGAGGATTTGGAATTAAGCATGGTGCCAATATGTTTATGATGATCTGCTCCAATGAGTTCTATTCTATTGGAAATACTTCTATACAAAGACAAGCTGTGTGTGTTTGCTGAATTCTGATACCAATCAGAAATTGGTGTAACCTAAAGTAGCTGAATGCATTCATTACAAGGGAGAAGTGGGTCCACAATAAGGCTGGTTTCCTCATAATGCTTTTTAACACCATTTAAATGTCATGACAATTAGATAAATAGATGAACATTTCAAGGACATGATAATCCACCATAACAGTGACATATCATTCAGAAACTTATAGATTATTGGAACAAAGATGGTTTCTTTAATTAAATTATGTTGTTCAAACCTAATAAATGGAAAAAACTAAATAGTTTTGAAAACTAGATCTTAAATACATCACTTAAGTATGCAACAGTACTCAAACTAGGCCCGTCAAGACCATTTTTGTGGACAATATATTGTTCCAGAACTTATGGCAATAACTTTAAGAGCATGAAATGACAGACATAATAATATAACATCATAATAAAGCAAATAAACCATTTCATGGGCATTTTAATTCATAATAGATTGGGAAATATACTTTTTGCCACCTACCATAGCTTACAGTACAAGTAATTATAGTGACAAAAAAAACAAAATGATGCCCCAAGATCTCACTCGGCTCTCCACATGCACCCTTGGAGTCTCCTGGGCTTCCACTTGCAGTGAAGGAATGGAGTGACATTTAAGAGCGGGCAGTTTTATGGTGCCTGAACTGGGCACCAGGAATGCTAGTGGGTGAGTGTGCGAACCTCCACTTCGACACCGGTTTATAGTCAGAGCTGATAACGACATGACTGTGCTAACAGGGAACACTGACAGCACGGTCCTTCATCACTAAGCAAACTTTTTCCATAAGCTGCTTGCTCAGAAGGCAGCTGCCGTCGTGTTTTACGACAAGCTTACCCTTTCATCTTTTTTTGATCCTCTTTGCCAATTATATCTCACCTCAATATATTTTGTTCATCTGCTGCAATTACTCATCATCCACATGTGTTATCATTACCCTTACTGTACGTGTTCCATCCTCAGAGACTCTTCTTCACTTTTATTCAATAACAGCGGTACAGATGAGTCACCAGGCGCTTTTAGACAGTGGTGTGACTTTCAGAGAACAGCTTTGGGGGTTCTTCTAAAGTTATTTAAAACAGAGTTTCGTACTATACACAATGGGTTGAAGAACAATGTCCATTTTTGACATTACGTACAACGTGCCTCCAGGATATGAAATTGAAGACTGTTGGCGTATACTTATATTCTGTTTTTCGGAAGCATCTTTCAGTATGTGTTGTAATTTATCTTGTTTAGTTTAGTTTAGCTCATGACCTGCTCCATTTACCCATACACTGATGTTTTTTACAGGATTTTCTAAATACAATAACAGCTTACAAGATTTAGATTTAACACAAATGCGTTTATCACTGCTTCCTTAAAATAACCTCTTCAAACCTATGCTGATGCTGGTATACTGTAATAGGGAGAACAACTTTGGTGGAGCTTGTTAACAAATGTAAGCGTAGCGCCTTTGATGGGGCACTTAATGTGCAATATGTTGTTAAAGCAATCACACATATGGTCTAAGCAAGCTTTGAGTGTCTTCTTCGCTCTGCAGTTTAACCGTGAGTGTGGATGCATAGGTGGGAACACATGGCTTGACCGACCAATCACAGTTGTTGTGTTCTGCATAAATTGGCCATCAAATTCTTGCAAAAAGCTGCTTTAAATATTGTTGCTCCTTTACAAATTTTCCAAAATTAGATAATTAATTTAAAATCATTTAGAATTGTTTCTGCCTTAAGAACTGATCCGCCAATTTGAATGTATTTTGTTGAAAGTTTGATTTGTAACTGCATCCTTCATATTACTTACTATAATCCACCTACAAGCACACTTGTCTCATACTTATTTTAAACTTTTGAACAGTACTGTACGTTTTCTCCATTTAAACACATCACACTGGGATGTTCTGTCAACAAAAATATTCCCACCTCGCACCCAGAGTCATGCCCAGTCACGTACTTCCGAGACGCAGCCTGCATTTCCCCCAGAGGCCCCACATCTCTAAAGTGCAACATTCTAATCTTCCCTGACAACAAGCACAAAGGCTTTAGCCGTTCAGGACCATTACCTGGGTCTGTATATCACCCTGAAGCACTGTACAGGAACAGCACACATCACCCCCTGCTGGTTTATTTATAGAGGCTCTGAAACACGTTTGTCAGCACACTTTGATGGCCTACAGAAAATGTGTCACACTGACAAGGTCATGAGGTCATCCCAGACTGCCCGTGCTGGACTAACGATAAAAGGAGGCTTCCAGAAAACTTGTGTGACATTGTTTCCTAAAACAGAACGACTAGTATATGTACACAGCAGTACAGTACATTTAAATTTGGACACTGCTTCAAAGTATAGGGTGGTTATGAGCTGCAAGCTCTCATCACAGCTGGTTATAGTACATGTGGAGTTCATGGGCTCATAAAGCAGGTCACTGAATTCTTGTGTTGGATAGTTAGGGGTAAAATACTGCTATACTTCATAAGTCCTCAATGTCATATCTGCCACACTTAGACATATACACAGCTCCGGGAAGAATTAAGAGACCACTTAAGTCTCGGACTCAGTTTCTCTAATTTTGCTATTTATAGGTTACGTATGAGTAAAATGAAATTGTTGTTTTATTCTTACAGACAGAAATAATGCAAAGAAAACAAATTCATATTTCAAGTTTTACGAGTCCAGAAATCAATATTTGGTAGAATAACCCTGTTTTTTCTTATTACAGATTAATGCATCTCTGCATGTTCTCCTCCACCAGCCTTACACACTGTCTTACAAACATTATGCCACTCCCGGTGCAAAAAATCAAGCAGTTTATCTTGGTTTGATGGCTTGTGATGATCCATTTTCATCTCGATCATATTCCAAAGGTTTTCAATTTTGTAAAATCGCAGAAACTCATCATTTTTAGTTAGACTCTTATTTTTTCCCAGAGCTGTAGATACATCTTTTTTATATCTTCTAATTCTGGCTAATGTGTGTCAGTTTATGTGCACTTCTGGATATTGTATTTCTAAACTTCCTTTGTGAAAAATGATAGTCAGCTTAGTGCACACTCAAGTCTGTCAAAACAATGTAAATTTATTATACAGTCATGAAGGAAAGTGTTTGCAACCCTGAAAGTTTTCCACAAAATGGAAGTATTTCTCCCAGGAAATTATTGCAATTCCCTTGAAGTTTTTCTATATGTTTTGCGCAAAAAAACATAAACAAGTATATTTTATGCAAAACTACAAAATTAAAACTAGATTACTGGCACCCAGCTTAATATTTTGACCATGGCTGTAAATACTTACCATTTATGTCACATGGCTGCAACAAACTTTCAGTATAAGTGAAAAACTAATTATTTTTACATCCAATTTAAAAGTATTTGATGTAGCTACATCCTGGTATTCTGAGCTTCATAACTCAGGTTCAGAAAAACAATTGTAATATACACATCATATCAAACTTGCAATATCCTACAGGACACTACTGACGTTAGCAATGCTGCTAAAACAACCCAAGCCTTTCGAGGCTGGCTGTTAGCATTGTGGTTACTCTATTTCGGGTCTCATAACAGTGACATGTCATATTGTGCTTCGGTGGCATGTCTGCTGGGAAAACTTAATGGAAAAGGTTGTCTTCAGCCAAATGTTTCATTTAGTTTGGTTTTGGTCAAAAAGTTCATTTTGTATGACTAGTATGTTTTATGAAATGAAATGCAGATAAAATGCAGCTATGAGTAAAAAATAAATAAATGAATAATGTTGGATGTGATGGGTCTGCTTATGTACTGTGTGGTGCAGTACCTGACTCTGTTGCTGGAGGTTGTTCAGGTTGCTCTGTAGTTGATGAATCTGTTGGGTGTAAACAGCAGCTTCTTGGGGACCCTTTTCCAGTTCGGCCTTCAGCTGGGCGATAGTTGTCTGCATAGAACGAACCAAAATGTCACTACCTTTACAACTCAAGAACAAAACCAACAAGCATGCAGATGACCCTGAAAAGTTGCCAGACATGCAGGATTTAAATAAATGGGGGTGAAAAGGTTTTCAATTAGGTCGTTTCAAGCTTTAAGAGTTCATGACTATCCTTACTGGGAAAACAAATATAAACAAAACTTTGGGGAAGATCAGAGCTGAGCTTAAAGTAGACAGCGTTACCTCATATTTACGAATCTCCAAGACAGAGCAGAGCAAAGCAGGTGGGTGGGAGTAAAGGTAGAGACAGAGAGAAGGGAAGGAAGGGGGACACACAAACACATAGCACACAGGTGAGTGAAAAGCACAAAACACAGCACAACAGTGTCTCTTGTGGAATGGGAAGGCAGGTTATTCTTGGGGCAGTTTCCCAGACAGGGATTAAGCCTACTCGTAGATTATATTTACCTTTTAATGGAAAATCATTGTTTTGCTGTGCAGTCAAAGACTAGGCTTTATCTCTGTTTTGAAACATGCCCCATAAATTATTCTCAGATTGCCCTAACTATCCAAATAAAGTGGAACAAATAAAAACGTATGCCCACTCAATACCTAAAGAGGTAAACAATACAAAATCTGACAGACTGATGTTGAGTAACATTACAAATGTAATTAAATAATATTGAAAGATTTCATAATCTAAGAAAACAAAAATATAGATTTTCAAGGACAATTTTCCTCTTGGCCAGTAGAGGGCAAATCTTGCCTGGAAGAGGCTAAAAGGGTCACCTGCAACCAAGGTTAAAAAGAGGAATGAAAAGCATGTCTGTGTGCACACAAGGGATCTATAACTTGGCTTAGGAGGCTTTTATATAATCAGAACTGGGGTCAGGTGGTTCAAAGGTTTTGCAGAAGGTGATTACAAGCTTGTTTACAGGAAGCACTACAGTGGAAGAGCCGCAAGAAGCCAGTTAATGGTTAACAGTAACAAAGCTGGTACTGACCTACAAATCCTTACAAACACAAAAACGGCTAAAACTTCAACTGTGGTGTGAATGAACTGCTGAAGCACAGGGATCACAAAACAAGAAATAAAGATGCCTGCTTTATAAGGTGAATGTTTATTAACAGGTTACAAAATGCAGAGCCTTATACAATTAATACTTTCAAATCAGTCAGTAGGCAAATTAATTCATTAGTATATAATTTACAATTTCTTGTACTCTCAAGCCCAGGGGAAAAATGCTAAACCTTCAGCCTTGATTGGCTAATTGTTGTTCTACTGTTTTTTTTCGACAGAGTGGGGCTTAAAATAATTTAAGCTGCATCAATAATTATAAAAATTACATGCAATTAGTGATCTTTGAGGAAAACTGCCCAAAACCTGTCCACATTGGCCCACTTAGGCTTTAGGTTTCAAGTCCAGCCATGCAGAAGCACGTCATCGGTTGTTTGAAGACTGACCAACTGATTAAACAAGTGGAATCAGGTGTGCCGCTGGTTGGAGCCACATCAGCCCAATGTGGACAGGTTCGAAAGCTTTGTTCACTCCTTATGTTTTTGGCTGTGGTAATCTTCAGGTATGGGCCTTACCTCTGAGGTAGTGAAGTTAACCTGCAGCTGTTCATACTGGTTTTTGAGGCGCTCTGACTCCTCCTCTCTTTCACGTGTCATGTTGTCCATCAGTGTCTGCACTTGCACCAGCTCCTTTTTCAGCACATCCACATCCTCTACTCCAGGCCTCTGAAGCTATAGAAGGCACTTATCAGGTTAATTATTTAAACAAAAATGTTCAGCTTAAACTTTTGCTCATAACTTGCTCTGATGACTAGTGTTGATTGAGTTATTTACTTCACAAATACGGAACTGCTAGTGGACCATGACAGAGATTACATTTTTTGATATCTTATGGAATACATAGACGTGACCACAATCATATTGCACGGTGTAATTGCTTTATTATGCTACTATTTTATAGTATTATTGTTATATTTATGGTAATAAAGGTACTTAAAAAAGACCGTAATATTGTTTGTCGCAATAATTTCAGCAAGAATATTTCGGCCAAACAAAGTCATCATTACAGGCCTTACTGTAAGGATCTGACTTGCACTATGCATTGCAGTCTGTATTCAGTTGATATATTCCATGTTTTTTTTCTTCTGATAAATAATACACATCTTGGTACTAACTGTACACTAGACCCCTCTTAATTTTCCATTTAACATGACACTTGCACTAAAAGTGTATTGTACATCAAATGTGCATGAATGAACAACAGAGAGATGTGTTACCAGCTCTGTGGCAAGTCTGTCTTTCTCCTGCCTCTCCTTCTGAAGGTCCTGCTGCACACTGGCCAGTCTCTGCTCTGCCACCTCTCTGTGACTCTTTTCCTCATCGTAACGAGACTTGATGTCTGGGATTAAATACAGAATCATGAGAATCAAGGTGAAACCAAGAAAGGAACACATAAAAAAAATTGAATTACCCTAATCTACTACAAGCAACCTCTTTTTACTTTAAATCTTAAAAAAAGAGAAAGAATGAAGGCTCACTTGCCTACTATCTCAGTGGCCAGCTGGGCAGCCTTCTGTTCAAACAGATCTTTCATCTGTTTGATGTTGAACTTCTCAGTCTCAGCTTCATGCAGCTTCATCTCCAGCTCTGAGAACAAGATGTCCAAATCATGAATTTCCACTTCAAAGCTTTATCATTAAGAACACAGAGATACTTCTTCTGCATGCTGATTTACCTTTACCAATCACCTCGCAGAGAGTAACACTGAGTAAGACAAGAGATGGAGAAAGAAAGAGAACTCACCCGATTCCTCTGTGCCAGCCTGCCCATCATTCTGTGCCCCCTGGTACGGGAAAGAACAAACACAGCATGAAAACACAGTACTATCCTAAATGTTTTTTGTTATTCAATGGCTGCCATTAAACCCTTCAATGTTAATTCAGCAGGGAGCACTTTTGGAGCAGCTTTGAATTTGAATGACAAACATCATCTGTTTAGTATTTTAAAGAAATTACTTGCTTCAGTTGTCCTTGGGCTTTGTCTAGTTCTTTTTTCAGTTCCTCTGAAAACCATCGTTCTTCCTGTAACATTTACAAAAAAAAGTTGGCAGGTCACAGACAAGGACATGTGATTAATAAAACCACAGAGGAACAGATAATACAGAAATGCTAATGCTTTATGTTTGCTGAAGTTGAATGGAGCAATGGAGGGAGTGTACAGCAGGTACCTTTAATGAAGCCTGTAAATCCTGCACTTCCCGCCGCAAAAGAGCCAAATCATCCCTTCAAAAAAAAACAAAGACAAATCAATGTGAATAGTTGTAATACTTAGTACTTACTGTAAGATGGTGAATGCATTGCCATTTTGTTCACAAGACTGAGAATGATCCGAAAGCCTTACAACATTTTTTGCAGTTGCAAGTTGTACTGTGTTAAAAAAATCAGGCTGATCAACTAGTGCTCCACTCTCAAGGTCACATTTATGTGATTTTATAAATAAAAAACAGTCAACCTTTTTACATGACAATTTACCAAATTATTTTCATTCCTAACTGTTAAACACACTGTTACCCTATATTGTGATTTAATAACGTCAAATTCAGTCCAGGCTGAAACACAGAACAAGTAAATATTCAGACAGGTTCAGGCAGGAATCCTCTGGGATTCCACAAAAATACATTTCAGCTCTGTAGATTCTCTGAACAGCTGCAAAGATTAATTAAGAGTCAGTCACAGCAAATCATTTGAAATGAACTGAAGCAAATAGTCATGTTGTCATTACAGAGACTTAAGGGTAGCTTACTGCTTAAAATAGAATGTAAATTAATGAGTTTCAAATGTATAACACTTAAACATAGCACAAGAATGTAGTGTGGGGATAGCTCTGGAAATGTGATACTGAATTTCTGCTCCAGTGCATTCACAGTATGAAATATAGCCACTGTCTTATGTGCACTCACATGCATTTGTTTACTTAGGGTATGAGTGTGCACAAGCACTGGCACAGGGGGTTATGCTGAGATGAGAAAAGGGGAGAGATGAGGGTCCAGGTCCACACCCCCCAGCTCAGTTTCAAAAACAGACTAATTTTTAGTGTTTATATGCATGTGACAAAAGGAGAGAGCAGAGTAATAAGGCTGGTCTGCATACAAGAATGTAACGGGTTCCTTACCTGCCCGGGCTAAGGTGAGAGGGCTGCTCCTGAGGCTCATGGTAAACTTCATAATGCTTGAAAAGCTCCTCAGCAGAATTATGGGACTTCATGCACTGTGGACAAATGAAGCCCTGCACACACAAACATGTCAGTCTGTTAATCACAAGGAGGACAAAATGTTGACATGATTTAAGACCTGATCAAGAGTAAGTACTTAGTAACAGTTAAAATAGCAAACTTTATTTTACCTCCGAAGTCTCATTGTTCATATCGGCAGAGGGTTGCTCAGACTCAGACGCTTGGGAGCCCCCTTTTCCAGGAGTCTGTGAAATTGACAGAAGTGGACGATGAGAAGAAGAACAGTAAATAGATAGAGGGGGGGAGAGGTCAGTTTGGGACAGATATCTCCATCGCATGCACTACTTTGTTGCTTTGGCAAAGCTGGATATGCTGGAACGTGCTCTATACTGGGCCACCGGCTGAGCATTTGGGTTGGCCTGACCATTGCATTCCACACACTAGGAACCACTAGGATTAACTTGTGGCAATTCATCCTTCTGCTGTTCCCTGATAACTTTCAGACATAAATCACTGTGAGGTATCCTCACGGTGTGGACAGTCATTACCAAATCATAAAATCCAGCATTAGACCCCTCACAGGCTTCATGTCAGTGAAAAGCACTAAATCAAGTAGATGACTTGCTCACTGTTGACTGACAGATTGCCTGAATGTTAAAGGTCACCTTCCGTCGTTTTTTCTTTCATTTTAAAATGTCTAGTTGTGGTCTCTAGTATGAATGAATGACATGTGAGCCGTTTTTGTAAAAAAAAAAAAGTGCTCAGGTGTCTCTGTATAGCTCTTTTTTAATGGACTGTTTTAGGGGTGTGTCCAAAATGACCGGATTCCAGCTTTGCTCATGAATATTCATACATGCAAACAGCATGCAAATATCTCTCCTCTGATTGGCTAGGAGCACTGCGACGCCCCTCCACCGCTCTGCCGCTCACTGCCTCCCACCTCCTAACTGATGAGCGGTGATGTTGCGTCGCTTCAGCTCCGCCTCTGGGAGTTTCTCGAGCCAAGGTGGGCTGGTCTGTGAGTTTCTGCCTACGTAGGCAGAAAGATAATTCAAAATTCACCCGTTTTTCGGAGGGGGGGAGGGGGGATTTCTTTGCTTAGCTCCTGCAGACAATGGGGGCTGCAAAACAGTTTAATGTGCAGGTGTACACATTCAACTCGGAGAGACCTACTGTATTCCACAAAAAACAAGAAAAATCGGATTTTCGCGGAAGGTGAACTTTAAAAAAATAGTGTGACAGCATTGTGCCCTTTATGGTTGCACTTGGCATGGCTGTTGATTAGGGACATTTGAGGATATACTTGAAACATAATACTGCTTAAGAGAAGCGTTATACATTTCTCCTCACCAAACACTGACCCTAGCAACCGGAAAACAGCAGCCACTGGTGATTCAAACAATATTACACGACACCACATGGCATGTCACTCACTTTTCCAAGTAGGCTAAATCAAAGTCAGTGCAGTAAGAGTAAGTTGTATTAAAATAACAATGCAACACTTGCCCACTGGTTTTCCAGGGAAATGAGTCATTCCAAAAGGGCTTCAGATTATTGTAATGCCCCAGTTCTCTCGCTCACGTAGTAACTTCTAACACCATCTCCTAATGCAACCAGAAGGCAAGCATGTGCCAGTCAACCGTTCCTTTTCCAACTATCTTTCCAAAACTGGACAGCTGAATGGGCTTGTGGGACGAAACATCTCCCCAAGTGATGTAGTGGGAGAGGGCCATCCTAGGCCAACTGTACTCTTGTGCTCGGAACTCTTGGCTACAGATGGCTGTGGCATCAAGAGAGATCTCCTGTTGTCTGAGCCAATGTTTATTTAGATGGCTATTAAAACCTAATAAACCTAATAATAAATACATTCTGTAACTATACTTAATTATATAATAGTCGGGACACATTTTAGGAGTAATGAATATACTTTTGTACTAACAGCAGCCAGTAGCCTTTCTCCCCTCAGACATTACTTTAACATAGAGACAAGGGACAGACACTTAGGCTGTTTTCCCTGACAGAGACAAGGTTTCCTTTCAATGGAAAATCTCAGTTCAAATGCTGCATAGTCCAAAACTAGGCTTAATTTCTATCTGGTAAAATTGCCCCTTAAAGTGTTCTGTCACAATAAAGATGTGCTTAAGACAATTTGGCTCTTCCTTGCTTGTATTAACACTGTAAACTTGCTTTTACAACATGTCTAATAAAAAAAGTCTTCTAATAGAATGACAGTAGAATGTGTCCAAATACTGGTCCACCCTTATCCTTCCCAATCCAGCAATGAGACAAACAAGTCTTAGCACACGGATACCCATCTCCTACTGCATTTTTCTTAAAAGGACCAGTCAAGTAGGGCTGCAATTACTGATTATTTTGGTAGTTGACTAATCTGATTATTTATTTTTTTAAATAAGTCAACGATTACTTCTGCCATAAGATTTAAAAGCTGTTTAAATTATAAACATGAATTTCTTTTATGTTTGATTATTATGCCATACAGGCAATGAAAACCCAAAAATCAGTGTCTTAGTAAAGAAGAATATAATATAAGACCAACCGGTACTTTTGGTAGTGTGGACATCTTGCTAAATTCTGCTGGAAAATGAATCCCGCATCTAAATAAAGTTGTGAGTAGAGGAAAGCATGAAGTGCTGCAAGAATTACTGGGAAAATCTGCTGGTCTTGGTCCACTGTGTTATATCAAGTACAAAAAAAGTGCAGTATTTTCCCGGACAATCTTACAGCACTTCATGCTTCCCTTTACTGACAACTTTATGGAGATGTGGATTTCATTTTTCAGTAGGACTTGGCACATTGCTAAGCTTGCCAATAGTACCAACTGGTCTTATATAGATAATATTTCAATATTCTCATAAACTGATTTTTTGGTTTTCATTAGCTATAAGCCATAATCATAAACAAAAAAACAAATAAAGACTTAAAATAGATCAGTGTGTGTGTGTGTGTGTAATAAATCTATATAATATATGATTTTCACCATTTGCACTGAATTACTAAAGTAGTTATGTAACTTTTCAATGAATGATAACATTTTTTTTAGATGCATTAGTAGTTAACCTAGATAATCTACAGTGAAGAAGCTGGTCAGTCACAGACAGAAACAGAAAGTGGCCAACATTCAACAGAATGCAGTAAACCATTACACAAGCCCCTGGAATAAATGAAAAACACTTGACAACAACGAAACAAACTTCTCTCTCATTAATTCAACAACTAATATTACTCCCACGACTAATAAACTGGGTGAACTTAACATTATTTAGTTGAAACCTTTCAGAATGAGCCCATGACAGCTTTATAGCTTGAGCTAGCGTTACTAGCCTTTCGGCACCACGGCTAGTCACAGTTACTAGGCTAAAGCTAGCTAGCCTAGCCTGCTAGCTATCTAGTAAGTTAGCTAGCTAACGTACTGTTTACAGGGCAGTACATAACAGTAAACAAGCAATTTTGCGTTGTTTTGCCCTGTCTGGCAGCTACATTTAGCTACTGACCTACTATATATGTTTTAAAATAGCAGTTTAATAGACACACCCCTGCTTAGCTAGCTTAGCTATTTCTTACTGCCTTTTTAATACAGGCCTCCATTCAAGCCTCCACTGACGGCCGCTACGTTAGCAAAACTAGCCTAGCTTAGCCAGCTAGCTAAACATACTAAAGCCATAGCTACTGATGCAGCCTCGTTGCAGGATTCTCCTTTATTCTTACCATCTGTAATATTCGTCTGAACATTTTGGTTTCGTTGTTTTTCTGTAGTTTAAACTGTCACGAGTCAGGAGGTCTTTCTCCGCTGGTGTATAATGTTATTCTCGGGTGTTTCCTTCCACCTGCCCGGAGCGCAGCGCACCGCAGCGTCAACCAGCAGCACATGAGTGGGTAGGCGGGTCTGCGGAGCTGCGTGGAGGAGGGAGGAGGGACTCGGCACTCAGGCAGGATTTCGGTTAAAAACTGATATTTCAGGTCAGTGTAACATTTAGCAGCTTAATTTTCTGACCGTTTGAGAAAAAAATGCAAAATTAGAAAATTGGAAATAAAAACATTTTTTATGTCGTGCAGTGTACAAGAAATACTTTTTCATCCAAGTTGGATTATAACATCAGCTTTGTGTTACAAGACACAAAAATGGGCAAATATGATTATCAAGAGAAGATAAAACTTTTATTTTTTTCTCGAAATTATGTTTGTGTAAGGCTGAAATAAAAAAAAACTAAATAATGACTTTAGTGAATTAACTCTTCACTAAACAAAATGGAAAAAATATGAAGTTTTATACCTTATTTTTTATTTAAGCTTGGTACAGTCAGAAAATTAAACTAATAAATGTTACACTGACCATTTTAGACCAGGGGTGGGCAATTCATTTTCCCAAGAGGCCACATGAGAAATTGCAACCGTTTTAGAGGGACATACTAATGTACAAAATAAATTAGCTTGGTTCTGCACAAACATAATGAACACAATGAACAATGTTACACAAAGTTCAGCGGTTATTATTTGATAACTATTGATTTGCCTATTTCTAAAATCCAATCCTCCCTCCAATAGAAGCACATTCATCTGTAGTCACTCATTACTAGAGGTGGGTAACCCAGGTCCCAGGGTTACCCACTTCTGCTCATCACACACGATGGTATTTTCCACTCTTGCCAGACCACACATGTCCACCACCTACCGGGTCGTATGGAGGAGGAGGTGGACTCTTCTGAAGCAACAGTAAAATTGATCCAGTTGTTGACAGCATTCAATTCCAGTTATTTATTACAGGGAGAAATGGAGAAACAGCGAGGCCTGCTTTACAAGACCGCAAATATGAAGTACCAGAATTTATCCTCTAACCAAAAAGCTTATTTTGTGGTGTAAAACAGCTTTGAACATTAAGGACACAAACACAAAGATTTCTCCCCCAGAAAAGCATTTCAGACAGTGAGGAGGAACTGCCATTCAATTTCAAATCCCAACAGTTTGGACACATTCTCTCATCCAATGTTTTTTTTCTATATATATATTTGTATTATTTAATTGTATTATTTATTTTATTTTTTATTTATTTTATTATTTATTATTTTATATTTCTTTTTATATTTTATTTTACATTTATTTATTTTGTAGATTAAAATCAAAGACATGAAAATTAGGGACACATTATTTAGTATCATGTGACCTAAACCGTATCAGCTGAGATGGTGATTTGAGCTGATTTGGGATGAGCTGAAGCTTCACAGCACGAAGAAAAAAGCAGCAACTATTATTCAGGACCCCCAGGAACTCCTTCAAGACGCTGAGAAAACTATTTCAGGTGACTCTACCTCATGAAGCCACTAAGATTAAAATACCAAGAGTGGGCAAACACACTCAAGAGTGTGTTTAAATATCAAGTGGCTTCAGTGTAGATTTGTTAGCCTATACCCAACTTGTCAGACAATATGTAAAGTCTGGAATTATCATGGCATTCGCATGTCGTTGCAGTTTCACAATTAAGTAATTTTCGAATAAATGTAAAAATATTAAATCGAATCTGACTTGTTGCCACACAGTTGTTACATTTCCATTTGCAACTATCAAAAACACAAATTGTAGTCAAATTGCCACCAACTTGAGTGTGAATGAATGAGTAGGTAGTACCCTGTGTTGCACTGGCATCTGGTCCTGGAGGTATCCTTGCCTCTTACCTAGTGATTATTCCAGGTATCACGAAGAAACAGAGACGTAGATGAATGGAAATCTGTTTAGATTTAATCCAACTTGCTCCTCTTCTGTTTTGTTCTGACTTTAAGAACAGAATTGAAGAGCTAAATACATCAGTTTAACCAGCAGCATAATCAGGAACTGAAAGAGGAATTAACCAGTGGGTGGAACAGAATTCATGAGAAAAAAAACCTCTTCTTCTGGGCTTTCTGGAAGTCATAGCTACCTGTGTGACTGTAGTCTACCAGTTGTAGTGTAACTACTGTTACGGCTCTTCAAAGTGGTTTTATCGGGACCCACCTTTTATCTGGAACAACAACAAAAAAGTTCCACTGTATTAATGTTAGTGCTAATGTATTATTTTCAGAATATTAATAAGAGGTCTACCAGACATTTGAATTATTAGTAAGGTGTTTTTTGGGCACTTATTGCCCAAACTGAAGGACCTAATTTGACCTAATCTTCCTCAAACACAGATGACCATAGATTTTTCGTATAACATCTGTAGCCTGAATATTGCATACAAAGACTGCATACATTGGTATCTACATCATATATCCTTTCTTTCTCAACCACAAGTGCATATACAGCATTTATTTATCCAATAAAAACCAGTGAAGACAAAATCAAAATCCAATGCATTAGTGAAGACATGATTGGTGAAATTTGTCTTCAGTCATTTGTAGGACTAATAATCATGGCTGTAGTCACAACATATAATGGGCAGGACACCCCCTAACTAGAAAAAAAAACATATTTTACTAAAAACTGCCAATAATTGTATAGAGTATAAATGAACATTTTGCAATTGAAGTCATCAATGTCTTTATATTTCATTATCATTTATTAGAAATACAATGTGAATTCTAGGTAAATGTCAATCACAGGTGTATCATGTAGAGAGTAGTAGTTTTCATTTATTAAGGTCATTAGCAAAATGAAAGGTGGAAATGACATATGGCAGTTTTTGGCAGTTTCAGGTAAAATGTTAATACAAATGTTCATTGTTTAACCCAAGGTTAGCAGCTTGGAAATAATATATTTTGGTTGCCTTGGTTGCATTTTCATTCACAATAACCACATTAAACATATTTCCCACCACAGCAAAGAGCCAAATAACCCAGGCAGGGACCCAATTTAATGTTCAGTCATTGCCTTAACTGACTGCATTGGTGGCTCAGTCACCAGAATGCTGGGTTACTGGTTCTAGACCCAGGTTCACTCAAATGCTACTGTAGGAAAGGCCCTTCACTCTGATCCTAGTTTTCCCAGCTGGAATATGCAGAGATCATTGTATTATACTGTACAAGTGGATAAGCATAATGACAATACTTAAAGAATTTGAAGATCAAAAGCTTTCTTGCCTCAATTGTCTTTTACCATTCAATGATCCAGGGCTGTTGAGAAGATATTTATAAACAATAACAACAAAAGTTGAGGCACAGTCGCCAGCATTAAATAGGTTTCAAGATTGTTGGGACACACAGAAAGCAGTTAATAAACAGCTGTTTAATAGGTTGAGTTCACATTTAAGATCAACCCGTGAAAACAACTTACAGCATTTTAGATTTAGAACATAGGCAAAAAATAGCACTAAAGTCTTCTAAAGCAATCAGAGGCACATCCCAGTGAACTTGAGGATGCGTAAGAGTGTTGACTGCTTTTAAAGGCACCAAGCTCAGTCAAATAATAATGAACTTTCAGAATTTTTCGGAAGAAAATAGCTTAAAAAAAAAATCATTTTTTGGCAATTTGGTTGTGAATTTGTACATCAAGTATTTTTTTGCACATCTTTATTATCCTGTTCTTATCTAAAGATTCATTTTTTTAAACCACCACTCAAACCATGAATAAATAACACTATAAATCCAGCAGTCATCTCAGCTCTTTCTCTTTACCTCTTCGTAATTCCATCCACAGATCACGATCCGAAATGTCCACCAGTGTCACTGTAGCTTTCACTTTCAGCTCAATTCCAACATCCTCTTGTTTGGCTGTGTCAAACTGTCTTGCAGAAAAATGAAAATCTATACACACTACAAGCTTGAGGCAAAAGTCAGAGGCAGGCTCTCCTCTGATTTCTCAACGATTTAAAAAACATTTCTCAAATAGTAAACATGGAAACAATACATGCAAAAAGAGTCTTTTTCCAGTCCAAAGAGAAATTCCTGTGTGTGGTGCACAGCTGCCCCCTGTTGGCAGTTCTATCTGTGTAAGCGGGGCAGACCTGTGCAGTCCTGTGAGGTGCTTTGGTGGAGGGGGGCGTTGTTGTCCAGGGCTGTGGGCTCCTGACTGTTGCCATTGGTGGGGCCACAGCGAGGGGTGAGTCTGCGGAGGTATTCCGCGTGGACTGGCTTGTGGCACTGCAGCACCCGGATAGCCTCGTCAATCTTAAACCACTTTCTTTTACGACCTAAGGGAAAAAAAACAGTGCAGAAATATTTTACACTTCAACACACAAGAGATTTTAATGACATATGAATGTGCACATGTTGAGTTCTTGTTGGAATGTAGTTATATATGTGTAAACACAGTGAAATTATATTTTTCAGTTCCTGTAACCTAAGCTTTATATCCCATTTTTAATTTGTTTTTAATTTTAACATAATCTGTTGTAAGCCTTACAATTGTGTCATTCTTTTGAATAAATAAATTCTGTGTTAAATAAATCAATGCGAATTATCATAAAAAAGAAAGTAAAAATTACATTCCTTGATGTATATTATATATTGCTTAACAAATGTCATTAAGGGCATCCTGAGGTTTGTGGACAGTGGAGTGGATGGATGTCTGGATGTCAATGTTTTAGGGTGCTATAATGTCTATGTTACCTTCTGGCTGTTTTCTTTTAGGTAGCTGTTATAGTCAGATCTGACATAATTGTTAGCCACACTTTGATAATCTGATCATATTCACTGTACTTCATAGAACCAGTAAGAACTAATTTAATCTCTTTACCTTTCCGATAGTTCATCTGTCTAGTCGAATACTAACGGGACTGATAAGTTTTTCCCATTACCCAGCACAGAGCACTAGCTGCCAACTGTCCAGCTTATGCTACCTGCTTCTGACTAGTTCCCCACATTCCAATACCAACTACATTGAAGTATTCAGGGATTCTAACTTTTGATTTTTTAATCTGTGAACGTCTCTTTTACACACAGTCAAACACACACACACGTTGCCTCTCTGAGTGTATTGAGGTTATGATGCCCTATTTGGCAGCCCTACGTCCAGGCAGAGAGAGCGCAGGAGGCCAGGCAGAGGGAGTGAGGAAAGTGGAGTGCAGTGACGCTGACTGGAAAACAACTGTGGCACGCCTCCCGGCAAACAAACTCTGGGCTATTTATATTGCAGCAGTGAGCAAAGGATTACCAGGTTTTCTCTTTCCACATCACCTACAAATACTTCACGTTTTGAATTACACTGTCTGTGGACAAATAGATATTTTTATGGTGCCAGACGAATAACAAAAATGCTGAAACACAGTATGATTTCTAGGTTTAAACCACATGATTGCAAAAGGCCTCAAACTGTGGTGTAAAACCATTACACAAGAAATTGCTTTTCCCAGCATACGACCATGGATACTTGTGCCCTGATTGCTGATTCAGACCTGACAGTAAGCTACAGTACTCAAACCTGGCAGCACAAGCACTTGGTGGACTCCTATCTCCAGTTCAACCTTGCTGATTGAAGGTGGCAAATAAGTTTACCCTTAATGTGCGGCCCACTCTCTTTCTTTTTGAGTAACTGTTAGCAATCAAAAGTACCTTTCACCACTGTCCAAAAAAAAAAAAAAAAAAAAAACATATAGCTCTGGAAAAAAATAAGAAACCTTTTAAAACTAATGAGTTTCTTTGATTTTACCAAATTGAAAACCTCTAAAATATATTCAAGAGCAAGATGGATGATCAGGTGTGGCATAAAGTTATCCAAAAGCAGTGTGTAAGACTGGTGGAGGAGAACATGCCAAGATGCATTATACTGTGATTAAACACCAGGGTTATTCCACCAAATACTGATTTTTTACCTTTTAAAACTTGATGAATATTGAACTTTTTTTCTTTGCATTATTTGAGGTCTGAAAGCTCTGCACCTTTTTTGTTATTTCAGCCATTTAAGTGGTCTCTTATTTTTTTCCACAGCTGTATCCCTCAATGTTTTTCATTTAAGTGAATCAGCACAATTGTCCTTGCTCTCTCTGGGTGGATAAATGTGATGTCGGTCAGCACCGGCATCTGATGTATTTCCTCAGAGCTCTGGCTACCCAGTGATGCTACATCAGTAGCAGTTTGAAAAGAGGCGGTACCTAACTTAACATGTGTGCTAGTCTTCACCCTCCTAGTGTTGGGGGGGCATTACTAGTAAGAGAGGGAGATCTATTGAGTGGGTTGGTTAACTAGCCTTTAAAATTGGGGAGAAATTTGGTTTTAAGTTGTAAATAAATTAATCACAATCTTTATACATTGACTTTTATTTAATAAAAAATGTCCCTTCTCCTGTAAGGCTGCCATTTTGAAGATACATGTTTTTTTTACTGGACAGCAGCAGTATATGGCACATAGTTTCCCTGACCTTCATTAATCTGAAATGAAAGAACAGCAGGTCTGTTTGGCAGAGACAAGATGATCCATAACATTTATGAAACAGGGTGAAACGCTTCTTTTCTGATCCGAGTCATACCTTAACATGGCTATCGGTAAATAATCTTTCACTGGAATTGCTGGTTGGGATAGGGAATAAGTCCAAGTGGGAAATGAAAAGATCAGGACCTCATTTCCTACATGCTAGCAGGATATCAGCTTTTGTTACACAGCAGCGGAAGATTCCAAAGTTATGCTCACTCTACCATAAAACCATAATAACTGTGCTCCAAAATGTTTGAGGGTACATAGCTGGGTACATGTTTAGGATTTAGAAAAATATCAAACTACCTCACTTAGTACTGTTCTCACACAGTAACTAAACGGTTTGTTTTTTTCTCTTCATCAAGCGAATTTACTACCTTTTGACTCTATGCAACACAAACCAGATGACATCTAACCTCAGTAACCTACAATAAACCTGACTTTCTATTTTGCAACCAGACAGAAATCTCACAGAGGTATGTGGTGAAAACGCTAAACCATTGTGATTTTTTTTACCCTGAATGAACTACTGAAATATGCTTTAAGCTATAAGCTTTCTGAAAGAGTTGCTGCAAAGAGATTTTTTTAATGAGTATTTTTCCCTACATTTGCATGCATATGCAAATAAAACTGAAAGAAATTAGTGTATACATGATCTGATGTATCTAAATCCTGAACTAAATGCAATCTTGTTTTTCTTTTGCTGACAAACAATGGATTGTGGTAAATTATTTTAGATATTATTCTAGGAATATATTGAAATATGCAAGTCCTGCAGGAATCTTACCAATGTTAACAGAGTCTTCCCAGTCCTCCAGTGTCTCTGTTACTGTAAGCACATACACATAGGTTCGATGCTTGCTGTCCTGGTTCTGCTACAAAAATGGGGGGAAACAAACCAAAAAAAAACACATTTCCTATAGTTAATAGTTCACTTATGAAGCATTTTGTAATTTAAAGTAAGTAACAGTGATTAAACATGTGAAAAACAGGGTAAAATATTAAATCCTCTCATAGTTTCGTGATTTTTCAAAGCTAAGTGCAAGTAGGGCCAAAAGAAACATCTGACTTTATGCAATCCAGCCTGGCATCTTACCTCAAAAACCCCCAGGAGCCTGCCAAGCGTGCCCCTTACACCAGCCTGTTCAGTCAGGAATAGACAGGGGAAAAAATAAGCATGGTACATCCTCAGGAAGTGGAAAAAACAACACCTGCATTCTTCAGTACACATAAAGCACAACCGGCCTGCTTCAAAAACTTTCAGCTTCATATCATTCTATTAAATCCATTCTTAAATTTTATAAATACACAATGGATTACATGAAAACAAACAAACTCTGGTCCACATTCATATCCACATGACATCAATGTAGGTGAAAGGCATAACCCAATGGGCAGAGCCCTGACCTTTAGGCCTTGGTTGTGCTGTATCATAAAATGAGATATATGGGTCTCGCTCTGAGTGAGTAGAGACTGTCCAGTAGAGGTGTCTGATCGCAGCAGCTTAAAAAGAGGATGGGCACACGGACATGCTGGAGTCAGGCCAGCCCCCTGACACAAGCAGACGAAGATGACCCGAGAAGCCTGAGCTGTGTATTTCCATAACACACAGACAGGATTCCAGCATGCTTGCATAAGAACATCATGTCAGCTCTTGAATACTTGTGAAATAACCTGACTAGTCTCTGGTTACCCAGTCTACAGAGAGGCCCACGCCCACTGTGCCAATCAGCCTGGGGCTAAGCTGACTGACGGATTCACAGGACAACGCATCATCAGGCTGATGGCCCAGTATAGAATGATTATGTTATGTAAGCTGGAATGACCAGACAAATGTGTCTTTACAGACGTTCACTATGTGCTTCTGTTCCCAGGCTGTGTCCTTTTTTGACACTTATTTTGCAGTTCAATAAATATGTGCCAGAAAAAGCAGGCAACCTCAACAGCCCCCTCACTGGCAAAGCACTGTGAACACTAATACCGTCAGAAACAATCACCACAGAGAGCACTGCTGGCACAAGACCAGAGCCTCTGCTATTCTCCTGCTCTGCCCTCACATATTACGATAATCTGCCCAAAATCAAAAGCTCTGGAAATGACAGACTGAAATATACAGTCATTAACAGTGATATCTAATCCTGAAATTAAGAAAGTGTTTCTTTAGGTGGCGGGATATTCTAGACACTCGTTGCTGTTCACAAGAACCCTGGGACATCCCATCTCTTTGGCAAAGCTCCAGAAGGTAGTGCTTGAACCCCTTGAGACTTGCCATGCCTGGCAGAATGCTGTAATTCACAGGCAGGTTTATATGCTGCTCCCGGATTTCTCAAGAGTCCCAAACACTGGTTAGGTTACAGCTCTTCAAGTATTATGAGACAAACAGATCCCTAGAAATTTCAAACAAACGCTACTTAGGATAAAAGACATGAAAATTTAATTAAAAAAACTATTCTTGGGTGTTTGATTTATTTGACTTAGTGTTGAAGCCCTTGTTGGTTCAATGTTACATGTCAGTTTGTATTACATGATCTTTTAAAAGAATCATCTACATGTGTTGGGGCGCTAATGGCCCACAAAAGTAAAAAAGACAGTTATACAGAATGATATATACTGAACAATGGCTCATTTCTTTTAAGTCAAATTGCAGAGTTTCCTGTAAAGTTAGGATTTTCTAAATCAGCAGTGGCAGCAGACCCACGGGCTGCCCGTGTCAGTGCTGCATGCCCGAGTGCTAATGTGTAGCAGGTCAGGTAGTGAGAGAGAGCTAGCAGTGAGTGGCAACATATACTGTTTGGTTGAAAAAAATTAAATCCATACAATTAATAGTTGATTTAACAGGGAACTCAATGGTAAATGTAATTTACCTAAACAGACATTCATCATATCTTGTAACTTGTTGGAATGGTGAATGTTTGTCACATTTACTCACACCAGGGGTGTTTTGGAGTAGTTCACTGATAAAGATCACCATTGTGTCATCACCTGGAAACTTTGGCTCATGTGGAAAACTGACAGAAACTTTGCTGTGTTCATGCTTTTTGCATTCCAGCAAATCCCTATGTTCATGTAGACATAACTGTCTTCAGAACAGGGCATTGGACTGCCTGCTGCCCTCAGCACAAAGAACTAGACTGAAGAGTAGGCACAGTTTACTGGCAAGAACCTTAGAACCTCACAGTGGTTGAACATTTTTCAAAACACTACAACTAAATGAAAATGTGTTATTATTGTTGGATGTAATCAAGGTAAAAGAGATGTACAGACCCATGTCATCTGGTCAGACATTAATTACACTAACTGTCTTATCTATTAACTGTCAAGTGTGACATCTACAGCTTTCAGCAGGAGGACTGACATGTCGTTTCTTTATATAGCCAAACATGTCCCATGTCTAGCCTTACTCTGAAAGTCATTACTCATATGTAATAAGACCTCTGCAGATTACTGATGTAAGGGGGGGGGGGGGTTCAGCAGAAATTAAAACGCATCAAATTTTGGAGACCCATTCTCCACAATGGAGAGGCTTTCCCTGAGCATTCTGAAGACGCAGTGCTCACACTGACACAGTCATGAGCCTTCAGAGTTTAGAAGTGACTCCTTCGTCCTCATCCAGGATCAAATGGAGGAGGCCAATGGTAACAGGACACGGCCTCCAAATGTCACTGCCGTGTCTCACAGTTGTCAACAGTTGACCCCCTTTGGAGGCAGCCGTACCCAACACTCCAACACCATGACGACTACAGCCTTGCCTTGTTAATCAGCCACAAACCTGGTAGTCCTGTAAAATCCTGGACTTTCAAAGTACAGGAGGTCACCAGTGAAGGTCATAACCACTGCTTCCTGATGAAGATCACTTCACTGGTGCTTGGAGAACCCAGAGAACTGTCAGAGTATCATATGAGCATGGCTCCCATAGCTAAAGCCTCTAAAACAGTTCAGAAGGTGTGGGCATAAGTTCACAGGAATGCAGCTCTGTAGAGAAAGCATGCAATAAACTTAGCTCAGAGTGTTTTTGATGGTTGTGGTCGGAGTGGTCGTGATATTCTCTTACATAAAGCTCCCTTAAGTAAGCTGGCAGTACCAAGTTGCCAAGAGGTGTACGACATGGAGTCAGTGTACAGTTTTATTCCTGGAAATGTGGTCATATGAACTCTTGATGTGGACCATGACCAGTACTTATCCAATGTCTTAGTGTCACACATGACAATTCTGAGGATGTTTTCACATAGGTCCAGTCATCATCACCTTATTTTGAACATTGATTGGTTTGTAGAAGGATGTGCTGTATGACTTTGGCATGTTGTAAGTTTAATGAGTTGCCGGCTTTCCAGATATTGTAGTGAATTCTCACTCCCTGGCACAATCCAACTTCTCTTTATGTACACGTGCATCACACATCAGATTTAGTGCAACTGATTTCCCTCTGATTTATTTTATTTCTTTTTTATAAATAATAATTAATTAACGGTTACAGTAAATACAGGAATTTTCAGTGTCATTTGTTGAGCCTATACTGCTGTATGACACATGTACACATGAAGGGGAGTCGAATTTCTGCAGAACACAAGTTATTTTTCTTCTTCTATTGCTAAATGTTTGATGATAGAGAGCTTCAAGTACCTGTACTTCTATCTAAATGTCCAAACCATCTTAAAAATTGTTCTGACGCAGCTAACACTCCGGACCATGGTTCAGCTTATTATTTAGAATGAGACCATGGTTTGCGACACCTTTCCCACCTGCTATTTTTAATTGGACCACACTGAAAACTCTGAAGGCCTGGACCAAACAAAGTAGGCGTAAAAGCACGATTTAAAAGTAGATTTGAGTATTCCCAGACAGAGGTGAGCATTATTATGTTTTTTTTTTTTTCAAACTGTGATACATTTCCCAACCGTACATTTCATTACAAAGAGCGTAATTAGCCATTTTAATTTAATGATGTGCAGCAAAACTGAATAAAACTCTTTGTGCTATGCACGAGGGAGTTTTTGAATATGAATTTTGTTACAATGAAGTATGAAATGTATACATTGATTATAAGACAACTGTCAACGTCAGTGCATGATGACAGAGGTCACAGTCAAATTGTAAAGTATTCACAGGTCATTAAATTAGTTTGAAACTGAATGAAATGCCGTTTGCAGTTTTAATGATCTACTTCAATGTTTAAGACCGAATGAAATGAGCTCTGGCATGTTCAGAATGTAAACCTGCAGTCACACCCTGCCGATAATGCTGGATAACCCGTATTTCCATCTTTTTTTGCCAGACTGAGGAGGTGGGATTAGAGGTTGAATGATGACTGAGAGCTCACCTCTTCATAGACTTCTCTCACAGCAGCTCCACATGGCTCCTCCTCTGGCTCCATTCCCCCTCCTGGAACAATCCACTGGTCTGGGTGCCGACTGCTGCTCACAAGCAGCACCTGTCCACAGTGTACCACAACCACACACAACCACACACACACACACAGACACAGAGACACAGACACAGAGACACAGACAGAGACAGAGAGAGAGACAGAAAGAGGAAAAGCTCCATCAGCAAGTAACCAAACCCACCTTGATAATTGCATAACTGATGCAATAATTATAAGTATGCGGTCACTCTAGTCGTAAGGAGGATCCGGATACAATGAGGCAAAAAATACAATTACACTTCTGCTGAGAGTTTTTGTTATTCCTTAAAATTATTGTTGTTCAGCAGGCAAAAACATAGAAAATATAAGTAGTTACATAATTATATTTACATTTGATTTAGATTCTGTATTGACAGGTTCATGTCTGGAGTCTCAAGTTTTTTTGTTTGTTTCAATACCAAACAATGACTAACTCAGCAAACACTATGTTATTTGTTTATTTTACTGCTGTGTAGTCATAACATCGTAATTTCACTTTTCAGTATTTACGAACCCAAACCTAATAATAATAATTACAGGCAAGGTGTATATGATTCTTGCTGTATATGGTTCTTTTTGCCACTAGATGCAGGTTTCCTGCAGCACTTTATAATCAGGGCAGCCACCTTGACAACAACGCCCCATTCCTTGACTGCCAAAACCCTTTAACCAGAAAAGGCACCACTTAAATATCTTATTTTCATGATTCTACACAAAACCTTACATTTCTAAAATATAAAGTGTTAGGAAGGCCAGCCAGGCAGCCAATCAGAGACGTAATTAAGGGAATGAGCACAAGGTGTGTTCAATCTAATGGGGGAGGGGCTTCTAATTGGCTGCTACTTAGAGTTCAGCACACACTGTTTCAGTTAGGTTAAATCTTCCTCTTGTATGGGTTAGTTTTGGAGCTACCTTGGCTAATAAAGAAAAAAACAGTTGTCTTCATCTTGCTTGGAGTATAGTCTCTGCTGCGAACACTACCACACCTAACCAGCACTCACTCCACTCCTAAAATCATTAACAAAGTGGTCCTTCGAGCCGGATAGAGTGTTTACAGCAGGCAGGATGACGGAGTACCAGTCACCAGAGGCAAGACCACGCAGAGTTTCTCGTCAGCCAGCGTATTTAGCCGACTATGAGGTAGGACAGCCACTGAAAGCATCAATGTCTCATGCTCACATAGCTCAACATATACAAGAGCCAGAAGGACAGTCAGATGGGATGGAAGAATATATGTCCGCTGCAGGCACATATACTTTACCTACAATGAGTCAGACTTCCCATAGTGATGAGGAAATTGAATTCGGAATTGAATCTGAGGGCAGAAGACAAATAGAGAACCATGGTGGCTATATCAGAGCCTTGGAAGAAGTTAAGCATACTCTTGATCCAGTAGATGGCGCCAGTGACCTGCTTAGATACCAGTTAGCTGTGCATGACCTTAAGCAAGAGAATAGACAGCTCTGGCAAACTCAAAGGGCTATGACACAGGAGCTCAGAAGACTGAGAGAGGCTCAAAACCACTTACAAACACTGCTGATGCAGAAACCTTCCACACCAAAGTTACCTTCTCCTGCTGCAGTGAATCCAGTCCCTAGTCCTAGAACCATCTATCAAAGGTCGGTGGTAACTGCTCTAAAGCCAGCTCCTCAGCCTAAACCCATACCTTCACCCAGGAAGTTTACACCAGTCATCACTGGTCAGCCAGCTGGATCTCCACAGTTGCAGATCCCTTCTAAGACTAGCCCTTCCCATGATGACACGGCACTTAGCAAACCTTTACCTCAAGTCCCTCTGACCACTACTCCTTTAGCTGCTTCTGTTCACACACCTGCCTTTAATCCTCAGCCTCACCTTACCCTGCCAGCCCAGATGGGCCAGCAGATCAGCGTTGCTAGGCAGGAGTTCTCCTATAGAGGTCCGCAGCCTACCATTCCAAACTTTTCAAATCGAGATCCAAGTGAGTTTGCTCGCCTTAGGCTTGCTCTGATTAATTTACTGCCAGAGGATAGTTCAGAGCTCTTCAAGTATCAAGTGCTACTGGATCATTTAAAGCTAGAAGCTTACCTGATAGCTGATTCTTACTTGAACTCACCATCCCCATACTCTGACACGATGGCTGCCTTGACAGAGCGGTTTGGTAAACCTCATCAGCTGGCTCTTAACAAGATAGCTCTAGTCGTGGATTCACCAGACCTCCGGCCAGGAGATACGGAAGGATTTGAACGATTCGCTCTGCAGATCCAAGCATTGGTAGGCCTTCTGAAAACCCTAGGTCCTGAAGGAGAAGTAGAATTGCAGTGCGGCTCACATGTGGCTAGGCTGCTTACCAAACTACCCCCTGACTTGCGAGCTTCTTTCCGGAGGCATATGTACAATGGAGAGAATACTGTCCACACACTACTGCATTTAGCTGAGTGGCTCAAGTTCGAAGCTTGGTGTCAGGACCATGAAGGTCAGTCCAAAGCCAAAAATCCTAAAGTCATGAGCTCAGGCTTCGATATCCCTAGCCACCCAACAGTTAAAGTTGAAGGGCCCAGCCGAGACACTGGCACTCAGAACCGTACGGCAGGATGTGAGTACAATTTCAGGGAACTCAGTCTCATTCAGAATCTCTTCTGCTACTTATCCTCGTAAGAGTTACCTGATCCGTCAAGCATTCACCTCAAAGCAGCTGAGTCTAGCTGAGCATTCGTACCCTGTTGCTTCCCTCCAACAGAAATATCCTCATTTGGAAGGTCTTCCCCTGCAGCCTATTCATAAAGCACATCCTCTTTTACTGATTGGGGCAGACCATACCCACCTCATTACCCCTATCGAACCAGTTCGTCTAGGTCCAGATGGAGGTCCGGCAGCTATTCGAACCAGACTAGGGTGGACCCTGCAAGGTCCTGCCCAAATACTGAAAGAGCAGCTACAGCCAAGTCAGTGCCTCCACATAGCAGTCACTTCTCCAATGGCCGAACTGTTCAGGAATGTTGAGAAACTGTGGCAGGCTGACGTAATTCCTTACCGCAGTGAGAAGCAGGTGACTCGGTCACGGCAAGACCAAGAGGCTCTAGACATGTTGCAAGCTAAGACTATCAGGGTTCAGGTTAGGGCTGTCCCTAACGATTATTTTTTAAACGATTATTCTAACGATTATTTTTTTCGATTAGTCGACTAATCTATTCATTGAGAAACATATTTAAATAATTATTTTACGTTTTAAAGCAAACGATAAATTACTATATTTATATATAACAACAACAACAACAACAACAACAACAACAACAACAACAACACAAGCCTACTAAACCAAACCCCACACTTATAATCACTTAGATGTACAGCACGTTGTTTAGATCTTTAACGCTAAAAATGGATAAGCTCCCATACACCACAACCGTGTGTTGCACTGTTTTCTGTGACCGCTAGATTTTGTGACCACTGGCAAGTAGTTCTCAGCAGACCGGTGCACTGGCCGATTCGAAACGTGTTCGTTTCTAATGTTTACCCCGACTGGCCAAAACGGTTCAGTTTAGGGCTGAGGGTAAGGTGTAGGTATAGAAAGCTTCCGTTTTGCCAATGAACGCTCATAACCGTGAGCACTGGTCACAAAATTCCGACGGTGACAGAAAACGGTGTGACACCGCAGCGCCGACGGCGCTAGCTAAAATAACTTAAGGCAGCTAGCTTAGCTAAACACCTGAACTTATGAATAATGCTACTGTTTCTGGAAACTGCGAAATGCCATGCACAAATATAAACCAAAAATGTATAATTTCTGCCTGTGGCAGGTTTAAAACCTTTGGTAGACAGCCTTAAGTCTTTTTAAGGACACCCGCGGAGACCCTGATGTAAACGGTAACTTACTGTGTGACCCTGTTGACATAGTGCTCCTGGATGTTTGCGCTTCAAGTGCTCCTTTTGCACGTATGGCAGAGGACCACATTGTTGCCCTTTTGCGTGAAATGCTCCCAAACTTTAGATGCCCGCTGGCGTTTTTTTGTAGCTGGAGATTGCTCTCCGGAGTCCAAGCTCTCTAGAGCTTAGATTCTCTGCCCGAACCCGACATGACCCGAGGCCCGCCCGTAAATCCGACCCGGGCTCCAGAAAATAGTCCGAGATGTAGGCGTCTGTTTTTTAATTATATTTTTATTTAAAAAAAAAATAACGAAAACTGAAAGTGAAACTAAACTAATTTATTTATAAGCGCTGTTTTCACTACCGCAGTTCTACAGCGGGGGTGTTGTGCCGATTCTGTCCGCGAAGCGGGAGTCAGATTCAGCAGAGAGTCGGATTCGGCACAAACGCGGCGGCACCTCGCGGTCCGCGGTGTCAGTTGTAAGCGCTCGCGCTAGCCGCAAAATACGGCAGAAAACACTGAGGGAGCTGCAGAATTATGAATGGGACTAGAATATGAGCACGAGGAGATCAAAGAGAACCTTCACCTGTGAGTAGTTCTCACCAGAACACGCAAATCTCTCTCTCTCTCTGTCTCTCTCTGTCTCTCTCTGTCTCTCTCTCTCTCTCCCTCTCTCTCTCTCTGTGTCTCTCGCACGTGAACTCCTCCGCGTTTGACTTGCAGAACTGTGTTTAGCTGTTCTTAAAAATCATTTTAATTAAATAATAGTTCTATGCTTCTATGTTACCGTGTTAATTAACATAATTCTGATCACATTTCGCTCATTAAAACAGCCCGAAAACAGCCAGTTGGAATTTTTGGGCCCAATCTAACCTCTAATGCTCTCCACAGGCGCCGCCATGTTTACGACGCGCCGACGCACGTTATGCAAATCGATGTATTTTTGTAATCGATGACGTCGATTATGTCGACGCGTCGCCCCAGCCCTAGTTCAGGTTGATGGTGTAAGTTGCTACGCCACTCCATTGCTGCGTAAAAAGGACATGCCTTTCCTTCAAGCCCCTAAGGAAGCAGTGATGTTCAATCTCCAGGGTGTAGAGAGACGCCTGTCAAAGGACACAGATAGAGCAACAGCATACAATGAGGAGATTACGAAGCTAGAGAAAGCAGGTTACGTCCGGAGGCTGTCAGCAGAAGAAGCCACTACAGAGGGAGAATCATGGTTTGTTCCTCACCATATGGTTCAACATAATGGAAAAAACCGTGTGGTCTTCAATTGTTCATTTAAATTCAGAGGCCATAATCTCAATGACTACCTGCTGCCTGGTCCAGCTTTAGGTCCCTCACTCATAGGAGTGCTGTTGCGTTTCCGAGAGAAGCCTGTAGCAGTCAGTGGTGACATCCGAGGGATGTTTCACCAGGTACGTCTTCTACCTGAAGACAGGCCCCTGCTCCGATTTGTATGGTGCAACCTACAGAGTCACCTCCCACCTATTCACTGAAGAGGTACTGCACACAGTGCTTGTAGAGGTGGAAGGAATCCTAAACAGCAAGCCATTAGGATATGTATCTTCTGACATCGCTGATCTGGACCCAGTGACCCCAAACCTGCTCCTTATGGGGCGGCACGACAGTTCACTGCCACAAGTAATGTATTCCCCTGCTGAGCTCACGGGGCGGCGGAGGTGGAGACAGAGTCAGGTGCTGACCGACCACTTCTGGTCCAGTTTCGTCAAACATTATCTCCCAGGACTCCAGACACGACAGAAGTGGCAATCAGACCCAGAGAACCTGTCATCAGGGTCCGTGGTTATGATTGTAGACACACAACTACCTCGAGCACTCTGGCTGATAGGCAGAGTGATAAAGACACTACCTGGACCAGACGGAAGAGTGAGGACTGCAGAGATTCAAGTGAAGGATCGACGTTACATTCGACCTGTTGCACATTTAGTCACTCTTCCAGAATACCACAACAATGAATGAAGAACACCTCTGGACAGATCAAATATGCATTGCATATTTGGGGGCGGCGATGTTAGGAAGGCCAGCCAGGCAGCCAATCAGAGACGTAATTAAGGGAATGAGCACCAGGTGTGTTCAATCTAATGGGGGAGGGGCTTCTAATTGGCTGCTACTTAGAGTTCAGCACACACTGTTTCAGTTAGGTTAAATCTTCCTCTTGTATGGGTTAGTTTTGGAGCTACCTTGGCTAATAAAGAAAAAAAACAGTTGTCTTCATCTTGCTTTGGAGTATATTCTCTGCTGCGAACACTACCACACCTAACCAGCACTCACTCCACTCCTAAAATCATCAACATAAAGTGTACGAAATAAGCTTCTTAACCTGTAATAGAACTTCTGAACTTGAAATAGAGAAGTTAAGGTAACATAATATGCGAAAAAGTGATAAATTACAACAATTGTGCTACAATATTTTTTGAGCAAAGCAACAAAATCTGAAAATAAACCCCTAAAAATCAACCAAATGATCTGGTATGAATTGTACCACTAACTCTAAAAATATTGACAAAAATACTGATATATAGGGGCAATTAGGTTAAAGCAAGAACACAAAGACTCACACAGCTTTGCCACCGCTGACCTTCTGAGACAAATGCTCCAAGGTGGAAACACTTACATCCACGCAAAGCTGGCAAACACTCTCCCCTCCTCAATCATTAAGAGTCAACTTAATCCATGATTCTCTGATTTCACACACTATTCCGCCCTCTGGACACCCTTATCTTTCACCCTCCTTAATGGAGACAAACAATCGCACTAATGTCCCTCTAGTACCTAAATATGACATCTGTCTATTCTATTCTCATCTCTTTACACTAGGCTGACCACACTGACCCCAGTTCTAATGAGGAGCTAAAACCAACCGGCGTCACACAGAGATGCAGAACTACTGGGATTAGAATGTTTTAATAGTGTGGAGAGAATATAAAAATATAAATTTACGTCAGATAAAGCCTTTCATACAACTTCAGTGCAAATGGTAAAGGTATGTAGATTATCATGATGAAAACAAAAACCATACATAAATCCATGTTCCAAAATAAACAAAAATATAGACAATAAATCTATATGTAAAGAACATGGTTATCTAATTATCGGTTCATCTTCAATTAGCATGATACGCCAGGTGAGGAACTGTCATTAGGAACAATCAGCTGATAATCCCTGAGTCCAAGTTGTTCTCTGGCTCCTCTATGCAGCTAACAGTATATTTAGGTAGCCAACTGTGTATGAAGCAAGGACAATATAAACACATAAAACCAGTTTAATTAAGACTTATGAAAGTTAAGGGGAACTGTGGAAGTCAAGGCCTCAGTACAGATACAGAACACAATCAGATAGCAGTTGTGTGCTATCGGTGCGCCAGAAAGGCATCGAGATTTCCAATATGACAGCTAAGTAGACCATTAATTCTTCTAAAACCCACTGCAATATCATGCTTGGGCTTTGTGTAGCAGCCAGAGGCACTAAAATGATTGCACAGAGAAATGAAAATGAAGATGAAAAGAAGCTAGCTTCTACAAGAGCCAGTTTCAACACAAAGCTGTGATATTTATTTGTGATTTTACTAAAGGCATACTAATTAAGGTGTCCACATTGTGGAATTTGACAAAAAATAAATACATTTTACACTACAGTTACAGTTACTCTAAGAAGTAGGGTAGATTGTGTAGTTTGAGTCTGATGATTCTGTTTTAGCAGTGATGATGTTGTTTTAGCAGTCTAATAAAATGGGAGTGATTTAATCTGTGCAACATTAAATAATGTGGAATATTTTGTTTTCCTTTCACCTTCATCTTAAAATCATACAATACAGTGTCATAACAATGTCTCATAACATGTCATAACAAAACTATGGTATGATGTAATACATTGGCATTGGTCTGTACGCTAGTGCCAATATAAAACAATGAGTGTATTATTGTGATTATTTCATTATGACAGTTCATTTTATGATTTAAGATAAAGATACAGCGTTTACCTCTAATTAATCTCTTGTAATTAAAAACAAATTGCTAAAGCCTGCCTGCAACATATCAGCTGTAACACTGACCCAGGGCAGAGTTCTCCATGCCAAATGTGCCGCTGCTCTAGTCTAATGCATTTCATTAACACTGTGGCATTTATGTTTCCACAGGGAGCTGCCGCCCATAAATCATTAGATTCCACCAAACAACTTCCAACAATAAATTAGCAACAAATGTACTCAGTGAATACATGCGATTGCAAGTCAACACATTTCTGCACCGCCACGGATCTTTTGTGAACTTGGAGAACCGTCCCCCTGCATTAGCAAGTTATACAATTACAACTCAAGGCTCAAAAGGAGAAAGTGTTTATGGTATGAGGTCAGGGGGTAAATGTTCAAGGGGCATGTGTCCGAGTGTGACATTCCCACTAAAACGGCAGTGCCGAAACCAACGCGACAGGATTTTGGAGAGAACTTTAGCTCACAGTAAACAGTGCTAGATAACAAGGATGTACCCACAACAAGCCTCATCACCCACAGACATTCCAAGAATCCCTTTGGGTTTAGAGCACTTTACAGTAAATATTTTAGCAACTGATACACCCCCAAGCACTTTATTCAACCAGTTAAAATAACAACTGCAATAACTGCAGTCAATAATTAATTAGCTTTTAAAAAATCAGTTAAGAGTCGGTACATAAAATGTCATTCATCAGACTCTCTTTCTAGAAGGGTGATTTAGGTCTATTGTTCAGGTTTAATCTACTGTGTGTGTTTGGAACTGTGCAGGGTCACTGTTATGACGACAACAGTGGCACAGCTGTTATTGAACCAGTTTGTTGTACCACAAAAAGGAAGCTCAATGTCATAAGAGGAATAAAGCTCAAATGCATTTTCTGTAGGGAAAACTGTGGCATATTTGTATCAATGGAAGACTCTACATGTGGTTTCAATCCAATACGCTGACTATAGAATTAGCTAAATATTTTCTTGCTCTCTGAAAATCGGATGTTTTTACTCAGAAACAAACAGGAGCATACAAATCAGACTGAGCCACACAACACCATTCTAGACAATTGCAGGAGCAAGGTAAAGACGTGTGTGAACACTAGCAGAGTTCCAAATCCTATGCCAAAGTTTACATAGGGTAGAGCTTCAGTAGGACTGTCCTATGAAGACTCCTTCACAGTAGTCTGTTGGACACACAAATGGAACATTCTAATGAAGCTTTGTAGTGATCAGAAAGGTCCCAACTCTTACAACTGTGGAGTAAAACTTGTATTCCTTCCATTTCCTCACAAAAAAAAAGAATTCTAGCCATAAAAACTAACTTTTATCCATTTTTCCGATTTTAGCAATTTTCACCATTTCAGAGGCATTTGAATGATGGAGTGACCTCTGAAAAGCATGAAAAGGGATAAGGCTGTTGCTCCATTCATGCTTGATAGATGATTTTTTTCTTTTTGGAAGGTATTTTTTGTCCAGTTTACGAATATTGGTGATAAATAGATCACGATTATTTGCATCGTGGCAGCAACTGTATTAACAGCTTGTTAACCCTCTCTGAATTGTATACTGCATCTTTAAAGCAACATTATGAAGAATTGGTATTTCTTGCTTATGGGCTTGACCTGAAGGACATCCATTCATCGTCAATACCCGCTGTATCCGTCAGGGTCACGGGAAAAGAGGGGGGGGGGGGGGGGGCTGAAGCCTATCCTGAAGGAAATGCATTCCGGGAAAAAAAACTTACACAAGGAAGTATGTGAACTGATATGTTAGAATAAAGGCCAATTTATGCTGCTGCAATAAACCTACACCTAACCTACATGTACCCTCCGTGTGGCTAAAAAGTAGCAATGGGTCATGCTGACTATGTGCATGCTAACCCAAGCTGCAATGTAAAGGTAAAAATGCTACATAGTGCTGGTTTAAGTCATAAAAATGACGTTGGGTGCGGCATGTTTCACTCTCGCTATATCACCTCTCTAGTGGCATGTGCATCGCCACTGTGCTTATTTATTTCAGCCTGTTACTAAGCCCAATACTGGTACTACACCAATACTGGACAGCAAACTGGCAAGTTAGGCTGCCTTGTCTGGACCAATGAGCTGAGGAACAACAGAGGCCCAGCCCAATGCCAAACCACACGCACAGTGTTTAGAAAAGCATGGGATCAGCAGTTGTCTTTCTGCATGAGAAGAGAAAGCTTAACTGGACAGTGATGTCAGGCACGTACACTCTGAATGGACAGTAAACAAAAGAGGTTAACACAGGCCTTCCTCTGGAAGATCGGATCGATTTGCCCTGTGATCAATAAACATTTTTTTAAATCAACTGCACAGAAAATTATCAGTAGAGATCAGTTACTATTTTAATGTGATTTTAATATTTTACACTTTTTCTTAACTGAAGTAAAAGGAGGTTATTTTTGTTTCCTGTTTAACATAAAGTGCTTGTAAGGCTGAAGGATACTGCTTGCTATTCTTAAACAACAGCTACATTAAAATTATGTTTTCCTACAAGCTTAATTGTGTTTGCACAATTTAGAATTCCTTGAAAATAAATGTAAACAAAACCATATGCAATAATGAATTTATGCTGTTTGTTATTATTTGGGCACATCTACCATATCATCCAGTCCTATAATAAACCATATACGAGAAAATGTGTGCTCTGACTGAGTCTTAATAGTAACTTTTTTGGCTACACCTTTCCTAGACAACAAATGACAATTTCAGAATATGAATTTATGATGGATGGCCAAAAAGTGGGAAGGGGATTAAATTAACTAAGTTTAACTAACTGATGAATTTACTGTGTTACATCCATGTCAAAGGCACCTGCAATGTTCCAGTGTGTACACAACAGGGACATTTTGACATAAACAGTACTGAGAAGAGACACAGCACTCAACATCAGCATTATCAGCTGTGATTAAATAAGTAAGAAAGTAGAGGTCTACGTGACCAAATTAAAAGTGTCTAGAGAAAGAGGTTTAATGTGCCTTTCGTTCAGTAATGACACAAGGTTAAAAAAGTGAAAAAACAGGAGGAGAAATTAATATAAAATACAAACGTAAAAATAAAAAGAGACAAGTGATGAGACAAGAAATAGACAAAAAAGAGATAAAAGAGAAGAGCAGCAAAGAATGGAGGAAAAGAGAAAAAGAAAGTAAAAAAAAACAGAAAAGTATGTAAGAAACAATAAGTGTGAAGATTAGAGACGGGATGAAAAATAGACAGAACAATGAGTAGAAAAAGAGCATGAACAGATGAGAAGAAACAGGAAGGGAAGTACAGACGGAATGAGGAGAGTAAAGAGAGAATGAAAAGGACAAGAAGTGTAGAGAACAGAATTTGATGAAAAGTACAGTACAGAAGGAACAAAAAGCAATGAGAGGATTAGAGAAGGGATGAAAAAAAGACAAAGGTACAAAAAGAAGAGTCAAAAAGTGATATGAAATGACAGGATGAGAAAAGAAAAAAGTGTGACAAGAAACAGAGAAAGAAGAGAAAAAGAAGAAAAGATGGGAAGGTGAAAAAGACACACTATGAGAAACACATTTAAAGGAAAAAGAAAATACTAGAATAAGAAGCTCTGAGAACAGGAGCTAACACTAGATGGGAAGTGATAAGATGGACGAAAAAGACACAAAACACAAAAAATAGAAGAGACAAGAAAACCAGGACAAGGGAAGACCAGTTGAGAAAAAAGTTTGAATGAGAAGAGAAACAATGAGAAGATACGAGATAAGATGAAAAGAGATGAGAAAAAATTGACCTGAAGATACAAGAAGGTCAAGAAGATGACAAAAGGTATGAGAAAAGAAAGGAAAGGGAAGAAAATGCACAAAAATTAATAGGAAAAGTAGAAAAGGAACAAGATACTCGAAATGAGATGAGAAAAGATGAGAAGAGATGAGAAAAGACGAGAAGAGATGAGAATAGGAGAAGACTGATAGAAGGTGGAAATGGGAATCTGTCAGGGGACAGCCACTGGCTTCATTCCACTTCTATAAATTGCTGCTGATAGGTCACTTGGTGCTTCAGCACATAGTGTAACTTGCTTCCCCTGCTGCCCCCTCTCCTCTCTTTCCCAATCACATGGAGGAGACCTGGAGGATTGTACCCTTTTGCTATGCCAAATATTCAGGCTTCAAGGCTCCCATGCCACCAGAAGCCCCTCTTGAGTCTTCCACCGTCGAGGGTCATTTTTGTAACAGGACACCTCAGAATGTTTACTTTTAAAAGTGAAGAACCGCATGCGTTCACTGCGCTCACAGCTCATTCGATCCTTTTTACAGTACACCTCAACTTTACTTTCCACAGTGTAAAATCTCTACTGACCTTCTGTGAGATGCAACACAACACACAGCTGTGAGCACTCTATTTCACACGGTCTGAAATGTGACGTCTTTTTCAGCAGCTCTGACTGTGGGATGACTGTTCATAACTTTCTGTGCTGGTGTTACGACCGATCCACGGATCCACAAGTTTCTAAACATAGACAAAAGCACACCATGTGGTTTTGACCTGAGGTTTTCTCTACACAGTACACCAAATTATTCTTCAATACCTGCCTTCATAAAAATCAGCTGCGGAAGAACTTGTGAAGATAAATGCAGAGTGGTGCACATTTTTCATGACACTGAATTTGTTGTCCATTATTTCTACTAGCGTGGACAATAATTTAGTATCAATATAAAATGTACATTGCTAAAAAATGTGATTTCTAGACACGTTTCACATCTTTAAACATTTTTAAAAACATTTTTAACTTTTAGCATTATGTACAGCATCTGTTACTTGCCGACATTCATTACAGGGCACACTACATGGAAAGTTGAACTGAAAAGTTGGTACAGACATCCTTTGTTGGTGTTCTTGGCAGTTTTTCTGTGACATGCTTATTTAAATATAAGAATTATATTATACTGCAATATAAATCTTGGCCATATCATCCATTTTTGTCCATATCGTTCTACTTACCTAAGCAAAATGAGCCTACCCTTTATCAGATATGACTGCAGGAAAAATAGAAACTGCTTTTTAAAGTAGGGATGTGTATTTATTTGAAATTTCACCATGTAAAAAAAGACACATACTTGATTTGGGGGTTCTGAAGGGTGGACTTTTCAGGCTGCTGTTCATGTCATTGTTAACTGTGTTCCTAAACTACTATAAAATATCTTCTATGTACTAGAAACAAAGATTCGTTTAAGGTATAAAAGTTTCACAATCAGGATAACAACTGGCTGGTTTAACTGTATCAGACTGAACGTGAACAAATAAAAGAAACGAGAGGTCATGGGTGGGAAGGTGGGGATCAACATGGTCTGTAAAGACTGCAGAGAGCGGAAGGTGAGTAGCAGGACACATATCAAAGGCTATTCTACTATCTCAGACCAGTCATGACAGACGCACTATTCTCTCTTTTTGTGAAGCTGTTAGTACAAGTTACAGTGCTACATAAAAGCTCATATTTCATAAAAGTAGCACCTTTTAACATGAAATCGAAATGTTTAATGAAAAGAAGGAAAAAAAATACGTTTGAGCTTCATAACACGAGGTTTAAGGTGCGTTATCTTTGTCAGCTTACAAAGGGTGTATCTTTTGGTTGTAGGCAGTGAAGCTTTGGCTTATCATTAGATAGGTGGCCTGTTGTCAGTAACAATGTCCATCCAGCCATAATGTTCTTATTCAGTGCCACTGAAAGCACATTTCAGTTGTTTACTGTGGGAAACATTTAGCTTTACCTTAACTTGTGAAAAACAAATACTGATAATGTCCACAATAAGTTAATATTATGGCATATCATAATGGAAATTCCCACAATAATAATAAATATTGCCATGCAGTATAGTTGTAGACCAAGAATGGCAAAGAAACTCCAAGATCCTCAACCAAGATCCAGATGTCAGTCCAGGTTGTCTAATTCACAGAACCTATGATGGTCTGGCTATTAGAGGCTTTAATAGAAAATTATCAGGACAGAAAAAGAAACAAAGCAAACTGCTGGCTTTCAGTGCCATATCTGGATGGTTTATAGTTCTGTAATAGTACTAAACAAATTTACAACTGCTTATTAGGTTCATTTTTAAGGAGAAGAAAATTATATATATATTTTTTTTTATAAAAACGTTTGATAAAAACCCATGAAAGTGCCAATGAATGAAATGGTATTTTGCTGTTTATATTTGGGATATTAAAACTTGAAGGAGAAATCTGGAGTGAACTGGACTTCGGATGTAGTGTAACATGATCATGTGTACAAACTTTTGATGCATAGCCCAACTCCACTCGCCATTAGCATTTCAAAATACAACACTTTTAGTTATTACAGTCAAAAACAGCTATTCCCTCCAAAAATATGTGGTTTAGGAAGATTGACAAATGGTTACAATTGTATCTGGAAAAGGCCACCTAAAAATTCCTTCTAGATTTTTACCTTTACAACTGGACTTCCTATGATGTTATGTCCCTTCTGTGTTTAGATTTGGTACCTAAAGAAAACAAACTTTATTTTATAATCTGTATTATACTGTTACTCCAGACTATTTTTGTATATTTCTATATTGTTGCATATGATATAATACCAAATAAAAATTGTGTAATTGCATAATTATAATATAACAAACATTATATCACATATAGCTGAGCGATATGCAAAGTATGTTTTAAAGACATGTTTTAAAGTTACAATACACAATATTTATTGTAATACGTGTTTTTAATTTACTGCAATTAAATTTAATCCAATTAAACTGGACTAATTTGTTGTTTTCCAATAATAAAAAAAACACGTATACCCAAAACAGCAACTTTATTTAAGGTGATTTTGAAGACTTCTTATTGGACACAGATTAAGGGACAGTTTGTGTGTTCAAGTCATGTAACAAATTAAAAATTGAGACAGTGAGGTTGTGCTTTCTGCAATTTAGTGTACAATTTAGTGAGTGTTCTTTAGGCACTGATGATTTGATAGGCTCAAAAAAAATATGAAAAAAAAAAAATCACAATAAGATAAAATAACAATGTATCATACTGCCCAACTCTAAAATCAAGGGCATGAACTTGAATCTTAAAATGACAATAATATTGTTTTCTCTATCATTTATGGGAAAATAGTTGTCTTGACAGGGAAATGGGTTCACATGAACTAATAAATGTCTATGTTAGAGCTGAAAAGTTAAGACCAGAATGCCAACTACATGTAAAAACACTTTAATTTTGAATATTTCAGCTGTTCTTTGGGTATGAAGGTAGCTAATGTACACAGCCTGTGCTCACTCTCCTCGTGCGCACGTGTTGTTGGCTAGCTAATGTAAAAGTTGAGCTGAGTAGTGACCACTGCTACTGCCAAAACCAGCTAACCTAGGTGAATGGGATTCCAGTGGTAGGACTGGTGAGCCAAAACAGCTTGTCCAATGTCTGACATGCGTCTATAAAAGTGACAGACCCTGATTAGGCACTCAAGCAGAAGCGGAGGGAACTTGATATGCATTTGTTCTTGTTTTGAGGCTGTGGATGAGCCTGAGCTGGCTTTTTAATTGGAATTCTCCGTTCCACCTTAAATGGGGCAGCAGTAGTCGCGTTCTGACGCCTGCTGCTTTACTATTTAAGGTGGAATGGAGAATTCCAATTAAAGAGCCAGATTCTTGAGTTTTTATGGGAAAAGGCACCACCCACCTCGTCTTCCCTGTCGTTCTTGAAGCACAGGCATGCCGCCCGTTTCTTGAAGCCCTCCCCATCGTACGTCCTTGTCTGGTTTGGCTTAAATTTCATCATGTATTCCAGTTTTTGGGATCCTCCTCAGATAGAACTAACTGGCTACAGGTGAAAAATAAGAAGAAGAAGGAGAAAAGTCTTTCTAACACCCAGACTTTCCTTACACACTACCCCTCCAGTTCTCCACGAGGTTCCTCCAGGTCCAGCTGGTTTATTCTGAAGCTGAGGAGAAGAACTGAAGCTGCTGCTGCTGCTGCTGCGGTGCCACCGGCGCTCTCTCGCCCCCCATGGCTCCTCTCTCCTTACCGCGGATCAGCAGCACTGCGCAGCCGCTGAAACGAGCTCCTGGGCCGGGTGAAAAGAACGAGTAGTGGCGTAAAGGACGGAGGAGGGAGGAGGAGGAGGAGGAGCACGACCACCACTTCTTCCCCTGATCTTCTCTCTCTTCTGGTGCTGATTTCTCCTACTCCTCCTCCTTTACACACACACACACACACACACACACACTATCTGCAGTGTGAACAGTAGTGAGTACGGACACCCGGCGGCACTGTTTTACAGCACTCAGAGCGCTGTGCGCTGTTTTGGCGACATCTAGCGACCGAACAGCTCATAACACTCCTTTTATTATATTAATTTAATCGTTTCTGAGTTTTTGAGACCTCCGCAACATCAGATCAGTGAGATAATTAAACAACGTAATATATAATTAAAAGTATATATATTTACAGTTTAAGTAAAAACGTTGTGTATAGATTTTTAAATATTTTTATTCTGAAAAATAATTCAAAACCCATATTTCAATTGTCTTTATCCATCATTATTGTCAGTTTATTCTCTCTCTTTTTTTCCTATTCTCAAATTAATAAAAATAATACATAAGATTAGATGCACAGGACAGTGCAACAGAATATATATGTATTTTTTTTATTTAATAAATTATTCTATTTTTTTATTTGTATTTTATGGCTAATTAAAATATTTAATACATATCTGTTTCGAGACCTCTGCAACAATTTGATCAGTGTGGTATTTAAACAATAAATGTTTTTTTTTTATTTTAGTAAAACTTTTTGTGCATAGATTATATAAACTAAGTATTAAAGTACTCATTTATTTTTTTTCTCTTCACAATTGTTTTTTTAATAGTTTAGATGATTTTAGTTTTAATCTACTATGCAGAACATTTTAAACTAATGAAAAAACAGTGAATTTAAGGTGTCCGAACCTTTGATCACAAACACATTTTTATGATTTTTATATATTTTCCCTTTTCTTTTCAGTCTTTTTTTTATTAATCTAAAAGTTTTAATCTCAACAAATTCCACAACTTTAATCTCAACAAATTCCTTCAATTTTAATCAATCCTAGTTGGCTCTTAAATTCATTTAGATTCATTAATAATCATTTATTTAACCAATATTTATAAACATTTGTTTAAAAATTATTAAAGAACTTTTAATGTAACAGCTCCGTTTTCCCTCACACTAATATATTTAATTTTATAGTCTGACTTTATACTTTCTAAAATAGTGTAATTGCCTAATCACCTAATACACGTGAGATTAGTAGAAATGCTTAAATTAGTCTTGAATTAAATATTAACAATATTTAGGCAAATGTATAGGTCTAATATTTTTTTGTCATTAATAAAGCACAACAATTCTGTCAATTTTAGTCAGTCATATTAACCTACATTACCTAATGATTGACAACAAAATGACAAACAGCCTAATTAAAGCCATGTAAAATGTCAAATGCAACATTGTGTTTGTGTTCTTTTATTAAGAGCAACGATACCTCTTCTGGATACACAATCAAAATAATAAACATCCCCAGTCTTATTAATCAACAGATTTTATTTACAGAAAGAACAAAAGTATGTGGACTGTTTTCATGTCATTCAGAAAGCAGGAAATCATTCTCCCCTTTAGAAAGAAGGAATTTACATACAGTGAATCGAGACATGTCAAACCAAAGACCAATCATGGAAATGGAGATAAAGCATTCATTGATCGCAGTCTGCTCCTGCACCCCTAGACCCCCCCGTGAAAAAAAAAAGACCTCACTGCCTGCACACCACCAGTCCCAACTCAACCCACGTTTTGCAAAATAAAGGCTAAAGGGAAGAAACAGGCAAATGAATCTCGATGCACTGGACTGTGACAGACACAGGAGAAAGCACACACCAATGATGGAGTTTAGAGAGTGCAATTAGTACAGCGATGGCAAGAGATCAAAATAAAATACTAACACCGAATACAAGAACAGAATCCTTAAACTAAAACTCATGGTACAATCTCGTTTCTTGTCCGCAGCCAAAAGGTAGAGGGGGGAAAAAGAACGAGAGAGTGAGAGAGGGAGAGAGAGAGAGAGAGAGAAAGCCTATGTTAGAGTCTACACGATCAGCAGTCACAACAGTTAATGTGATTGTGGAAGGCTAGTCCATGTTAATTTAGTCTAACCATTGCCAAAGTCAAATATTTCTGACTTTTTTTTTCTTTTTTTAAAAAAAAGCAAAGCGATGTCTTTTTTTGTTGTTTTCCTTTTTTCCTTCTAGACTTTCTAAAAGAGGAGGAGTTTGTAGTTTGCCAGAAAGGGTGTGTCTAAGTAGGGGCTAATCAGCTGCTTCTTGTAGACAAACAGCATCATGAGAGGAACAGAACAAAACAAAACAAAACAAAAAAATAGGTTAAAAGAAAAATAATGTAAAATGTTTCCCGCCACCCCCCACCCTCAACCTCCGTATGAAGGGACAAGCGAATGACAGCCACTTTTTTTTCTTCGTTTTCTTTTAAACTACACGTTCTTTACAGCAGAGGTCTCCTACAGCCTCCCAGATCAATGGAAAAAGAAAGCCACGTGAGTAGATCTAAATCCTCTGCCCATGCATCATAACAGTAGTGAATCAGGACAAAGACATTTTTTCTTTTTTTTCTGCTAATGTGCCTTTAAATCACAAATTGTATGCAATTATCACTCTTTATTGTTCTCATTAATATATTCTTTGACAGTTGTTTATGATAACATTTGTTTCCCTAAGACTGTGTCCTTTAAATGCAAATGAATAGGTCTTGGCAGAACATGAGGAGTTGTGTTCACACGACTTCCACTTTTTTTCTCTTTCCTCTTCCCCACCTCTTTCTCTAAACTTCAATATTGTTCCCAGCGTAAAGCCTGGTCCATGTCCGGGCTGAAACACACAAACGGCAGAAGAGTTAACACACCTCACACTCAGACACTGGACTGCAGCTAGAACATAAATAGAACAAGACACTTCTTTCTACTGCAGGATGTGTGTTTGAAAGATGAGCCTAATTAGGGACTCATGCTTCCAATCATTCCCCAAAATATCTTCCTAAAAACCTCAATCATGAGCTGAGCTAAAGCTTTTGAGGCTCTAGGAATCAGCAAGAGAGAAATCAGAGAACAAAAATGGCTAAAGAACAGCAGGGGTTTGTGGCTTTTTATTTTTTGAATCACAATGACTAACTGACTAAATTACTCTTTCCCAGAAATGACAGCAGAGATTTAACAGAAGTCCCTCTGACTGGTTCTTAAAGAAGCTTATAAAATTAATTAATATTCTAAATAATGATTTCAAGAAACTACAACACATTGGGCTGAATTAACAATGCAGCATGATACAGACACATGGCCCACCACACTGTAACAGCACACAACAGTACAAAATATTTTATAAGAGACTTGAAACGTTGAGGCAGTGAATTAATTAGCGCTGCAACAAATATTCAAAAGCAATTAAATGTGTGCAAATCTGCATTTAATGCCTCATAACTACATTCTTTCCTCATTTAGTAGGGGAGAACAGGGCGCAATGTAATGCAATAACATGTCGATTATCTGTAAATTATTAGAGATTTGTTTTTAAATAAATATGTTTCGGAAAAGGTCATTTGAGCTTCAGTTCAGAGCATTTTACTCCCTCTTCTACCATTGAGATCAGAGCCTGGTCTCTTATAACTGGAAAAAGCTGCCTGGCATTGACGCAAAGATGACCACAGAGCTTATAAACAGGCTTATAGATATATAGCTCTAGAAAAAAAAATAGAGACCACTTCAGTTTCTGAATCAGTTTCTCTGATTTTGCTATTTATATGTATATGTTTGAGTAAAATGAACATTGTTGTTTTATTCTATAATCTACGGACAACATTTCTCCCAAATTCCAAATAAAAATACTGTAATTTAGAGCGTTTACTTGCAGAAAATGATAAATGTCTGAAAAAACAAAAAAGATGCAGAGCTTTCAGACCTCAAACAATGCAAAGAAAACGAGTTCATATTCATAAAGTTCAGAGTTCAGAAATCAATATTTGGTGGAATAACCCTGTTTTTAATTACAGTTTTCATGCATCTTGGCATGTTCTCCTCCACCAGTCTTACACACTTCTTTTGGATAACTCCTCATTAGGCCTCAGTGTTGTAGGACACAAGAGTAAGTAAGTGGTATTCTGTAAGGGTGAATGCATGTTGGCCTTGGTGCGTGTGTCACACGCTCAAAGCATGAGACTTGAGTACGCTGACTTTATGCTTTACACTCCTGGTGTAAACATTCAAGCAGTTCAGCTTGGTCTGATGGCTTGTGATCATCCATCTTCCTCTTAATTATATTCTAGAGGTTTATAATTTGGTAAAATTCCCCCAGAGCTGTATACATTTAGGAAGCAGGGATATTGCAGTTTACTAGGGATGAAACAATTACTCAACAAAGTTAGCCTAGCCCCTTTCTAGCTGAAATGCTTAACATATTTCCATTTACCCTCCCCTACATAAAACATATATAAAAATAAATATACAAAACAGGAGATGCTAGACTGACGCTGCAAACGAAAACGTCACCAATCATATCATATCGTTTTCTGCTGTGTTGTTAGAACTGTGTGCTTGTTAATTAACATAGCACATTTTGTGAAGAATTAGTTTCTAATAGAAGACTAAACAACGTTAGATTTTATGATAATTGACCTTTGATTAACAGCTGCAGCCCTAATTAAAATAAGCCTACTTCTCACTTAGTGTTTTAGACTGAGATAAGTGTGGCTTGTGGTGGGCCATGCATCCTATTTAATAATAGGCTTGATCTCTTAAAATGAAACACACTGCTTCCTGATTATGAATGGAGCTGTTAATATACACCGGCAAGACGTAAGTTAATGTCAGTGTTATTACATAAGATGCTGCTCCTGTAGCTCATAAAATATAAAGCAATAGACCAATTACCTCACAATAAATGATTGGCACCACCCACCTGTTTCTATGGCTTGAGCTTCGTTGGTCTTCCACTGCTCTGCAACATCGTTTGCTAGAGGATCATCAGGGTTGGGAGCACTTAGTAATGCCTGGATTGATAGCAGGACTGTGCGGATCTGCAAGGCTGGGGACCACTTATCTGTAAAATGTATTATGGCAGAGGGGAGGGGGGAGAAAGGGAGTGAGACAGTGAGTGAGAGAGATATGATGAAGGGGAAAAGTAGCAGCCAGCTGTCTGTTTTGAGAACAGTAAAGTGAGGCATGTTTAAAATACATGAGAGAGAGAGAGAGAGAGAGAGAGAGAAAGCACAACAGAGAGAGAGAGAGAGAGAGAGAGAGAAAGAGCACTGTGTGGAGGTTTATCACTCTCAGTCAGGTCAAAAGTGTAATCTGAATGGCTCTTCATCTTTTGAGAGAGATTACAGAGGCAAATCCCTCTCTGCATTCTTAGGTCAAGCATGACAGAAAGGGGGAAAAATAACATCCCAAAATGCAAACACAGTGAGCCCCAGACTCACTTTCCCACCCTCAGGCTCTCTCAGAGAGACTGCACTGCGTGAGTAACATCAAATGGAAATCCTAAATCATTCATCTGTGTCAGACTTTCCCGCCGTCTACAGTACAGAGGGGCACCCTGGGAATCAGGTTTATATCCTAGCTGTGCCATGTGACTGAGACACTACACTACAGCTATACTGTGCTGGTATACCTGAGCACCGTTACTGTTCACAAGGTTGTGAATATCCATGTTTGATACCCAGGTTCACCAAGCCATCACTGTTTGGCCCTTAAGAAAAAGTGCAACAGCATGGCTGACCCTGCACCTGGAACATGACCTTCCAAGTTATAAACTATAGCTATATATGTGAAGAGAACACCATCAGTGTACTATGCTAGTATAAAAAATATAAACACAAAGCAAAGAGCCTGCCAAGTTTGAATGGCCCTGAAAAGGTGGTTTTCTGCCCTTTTTAAACTCAATTTTCAGTCAATGAACCCACCATCTCACTAGGACTCCACCTTTCACTTGTTCTTGAGGACAAGCACAAGGCTCGTCGGTCAGCCACTACTCCCTTCAAACTGACATGAATGCAGAATTACTAGGCTTCCAACACATTTAAGAGTTAAGCGCTGGATCTCCAACTCTGATACATCACAATAAAAGTGAGAAGGGGACAGAATGCTTTCTCAGGCACTGGCTGCTGATGCCAAAGCAGCAGGACCCCAGATCCACACACATATATATATATATATATATAAAAAAATGAACAAAAACAATAGCAGGTCCGCTCTGGGCTTATGTACAAACTTGTGTGCTAAAAATTTTTTTTAATTAAACAAAGACAGTTGCCAGCCTTTAAGTACAGAATGCAAGCCCCACAATTTCTGTGCTATCGACCTGGCAGTTCATTCACACTGCAGTTCAGGCACATCCATCACAGCTACTTCAGGTGCGCAGGGTCACAAAAGGTCAGCTGCAGCAGAAATGTGCCCAACACTGCAGCAGCTTCACTGCCACATCACATCAGTCCCACCCCTTAGGGGAGCAGAGAGACTATACCTGTTAATCTGCTATATACCTACACTGCTCTAGTCCTGTCACTATAGTTATACCATTGACTTATTATAAAATATATATAGACAACACTTCCAATAATTTCTGCAGACCTCATATTTGCCTATTGTGTTTACTTAGTGCGAACAAGCTGGTGTGTCAAATTTGTTTAAAACCATATTCCGAATCCAATATCTAAAAATATATATATAAATAATTAAAAGTTCATGTGTAAAAGTTGTTTTTAAACGCATTATTATGGTACTGTATTGAATTTATTTTTATCAGTGGCATAAAATGGTCCTAAAACGACAAATACACAATGTACAGACCATTAAAATAATTTACAGCACAATATACATTTCAAAGAATTTGGGTTTTCTGGCCTGTATCATTATTTATCTTTTTATCTAGTCCAAATATGTAATATAAACAAAAAAGCAAACCAAAAGCATTATGAGGGCTCCTATAAAGCATCACAATCAAATAAATTTAATTACACATTTCAGTTCCTTACCTTTCAAAATGTCTAGACATATTCTTCCCAGCTTGTCTACGTTGGGGTGATATATTTTGGTCATGAAGCGTACTTTAGGAGCTGCCATGGGGTATTCTTCAGGAAGAAAGAGTTCAAGTTTAAAAGTCCCTCCCTCAAAGGGGGAGTCCTGAGGTCCAGCGATGACCACGTGAAAGTAGCGAGCGTTCCCCTCATCTGGCTCTGCTTTAATGCCTGGCACTGGCTCTGCCAACAAACGTTGGGTTTCCTGCACAAACATACACAACAATAAAAGAGGAATGAGAATACTGTTTGAAATAGGAGTTAGCTTAAAGATGCCCTAGAATAAAAAACTGTATCAAAACACACAGTGTGCCTTGTGAAGGAGCCAGAGTTGAGACTTTAACACCACTAACCAGTTACCCCTCTCCCAATCCAGTACACTGCAGAACAAGCATACAAAACTAACAAAACTCTGATCTACACAGTAAAGTTCTGTAAATAAATTTAGCTGGGGTTTAGAATTTGACAGCTATTAAAAAAAAAGTGGATTCCGAAAAGCAAAGAGAAGCAACGCACATAACATTAAATACATTTTATTACAGAAGCCCTGCACAATGATGCATTATCAAGTTTATACCTACACCTGGTACCAAACATGATGCCATCAGGTTCACATTTTCCTGCTCCAGAGAGCCTTTTTCTACTGTCAATACTACTGTCAACTTCTTTGCATTCGCATGTGTGTCAGCAACGGGTCCAACTTTAACTGAATACATTTATTAGTACCAAGTCCTCAAACATTTTGTTGTTCAGTTCATCTACAACATACAAAACATCCCTTAATAACAACTTAAAATGCAAAAAAGTAAGACTGGAATGCCCAACAGCACTAAACTGAAGTTATATGAATGCTGATAATTCTACAGTAAACAGATGTGGCTTGGGTAATTATCAATTGTCAATTATGGACATTACTCAATCATCATGATTGGTGGTTTTGAGCATCTTTAATTTAAATAAACACTACAGATGTTCATTTCACTAGTCTGTGCTTTCCACATCTGAACAAGGCCCCAGGCACTACACACTCCGTCTATGATGGCTGTGCTGTTTTAAAAGGAAAAAAGCTAAACCAGCCCCATCTATTGAAATACACCAAACACACAGACACACACACACAACTGCTCACCATAGGAGGGGAAGGGATGTGGCATGTACTGGCATTCACTGGGGTTACAACACGGATATCATTTTCAGTAAACAGGAAAACACATTCTATATATGGCTAACCATTTTACCAATGAATTTGGTTATACTGGTGCTACTCTCAAAACTGAGATTCAGCTTTATAGTTTCAATACATTTGAAACATCATACACACAAGATGCACAGTCTAACATATGGCAAGCCAGACAGCTGGCCCTGTAGCTGTCTGGTAAAAATAACAGTATAAATAAAGGAACTTTACATTAAAATTAATGATGGGTAATGTTCAAAACTGTCATCCAGTATAAGGATTCAATGATAATAAAAATAAGCATTCTTTTATGTGATATACAGTGCCATATATAAAAAAATAAGAATGCAAACATTTTACCAGATCCCTACCCCTATCAATGAGTCAGCAAGGCAAGGTATTAATCATTTTAAGACTTTAGTAAAATTAATCATACTGGGCCATATAATCTGCCTCTGATGGTTTTGCTATGGAAAAAGCATTACAAAAAAACATTTATGCAAATATTAACTTGCCACAAATTTGAAGATTTAACTACAAAAAGAATGACTAGTAATGTTTAGCTCTATGAAATATACTTTTAATTATGTGTCTCTAATGAATCAGGATGTATCTTAAAAGTAATTAAAAAACGTATCTGCAGTGATTGGGTATATTTAGACATAGCTGGTGTGTTCCCCAAATAAAAAAAAACACCATTCTGCAGTTTTGGAATAATTTATGAAAAGCACCAAGATCAACAAAAGACTAGACTGCACACAGCAGAAATTAAAACAAGCTGCTTGATGAGCCAATAATCGATTGACAGAAGAGCTGGTACAGCAGAACACAGCCGTGAGACACAGAGAAAAAGAGAAGGATAAACTCAAGCTAGTGCAAACAGAGGCCCTCAAACCAGACTTTCTGAAAGAAGTTCATTTAGTCAGGCTCATAAAGAAGCTGTGGTGCCTAATATGGATGCACCAAATATTCAGCAACTTAAATTAGTGCCTTAAAATGGAACCAGAAGAAGTAAAGAAAAAACTAAATCATTTATACCAAACAAAAAGATTTTTTTTTATCTGCAAAACAAAAAACATGTAGGCTATTTTATTTATGCAGTGGTGGAAAATATGCAAAATTAAATGGTATGGTATTCTGCCATTATGAGGTCATAAGAGAGGGATGGTGCAATACTATAAGTAGGAAAATCATTATCATCATTGTCAAGTCCACAGTTCAGGAATTCATCTGATAACACAATTCAACCAACAATAAAACTGACATGGCAACATCCCAAAGAGATGATTTGATAAATTACAGACAAGCACAACATCTGACAATCCAAATCAATCAAAGCCCAAACCAGTGTGTGTGTCTGTCTCAAGGTATACAACACATGATCTAAAACTAACAAATATTTCTCTCTCAAAACAGACTTGGGTCAGTGTTTCACTGAACAGTAGCACATTTGACAGAAACAAGCTTTCTATCAAACTCAATTAAACTAAACTGAACCTAAAATGTCCACAACTGTTTTAGTTAAGCCTTGTTGGGTTCTACCACCTAATTAACTTGTCAGTCATCACTGAAAAAGCAATATGCAGTCAAATCCAGCAGGCGAGGAAATAAAACACTACATAGTGTAAAGTGTAACCGTTTAGACTTGCAGCTGAGAGTTCTGCTCTACTGTCAGGCACCTGCAAAATTTCACACGTTAGACCATCCTCACACGTTTTGGAAGACCCTGTGTCAAGATGTCCTGATCACATGATCGGATCGTGGACATCCCTACCCAGTGTATTAACAACCTCAGCATTTAAATAATGTCCCAAAAGAACAGATGGATCAATCAATCAGCTATGTACCTGTACCAGTTTTATTTAAAAATTAAGGCCAAATACGTGATCGGTTAATAATATATCCCATCTGGTCAAATCTTTTGATCCATCTAAAGCACAAATTGCTGCAACAATGCATGATACCACAGTATTCAGCTGTTTCTTGCTGAACCACTTGAAGGAAGTACAGAACTAGCGCACAGTTGCAGAACCTGATTAAAGCCAGTATGGAAATCCTGTATCAGACTGATGTTTGTAGACTGTAAAACTAACAAAACTAACTAAACACAGATATTGATATTTTGTGAAGGGCTAGAAGACCTCTTAACCTTTACAGGTAAACTAGGTACTGCCTCATCGTGCAGTGCTCATAAGATTAAATTTTACATTTTGAAATCAACTACAATTAATATCTGTGGACCATTAACACTAGTTGAGAAAGTCTGTGAAAAACATATTCTGTACAAGAAACAAAAATTGACCATTTAAATAATATGCCTGTTACTCAAATTAACATCTGTGGGATTTTTAATTCTGAAAAGAACTTGCATGGCTGGAAATGAGTTTTAAAGATTACTCAAACCTCAAACAACTTAAACCACTGCAATTTACCAAGTAAATACATGTGAAATACCATAGTAGTGCAACTGTCTTCTTATTTTACTATTAACACAGTTATTACACATTTAATATTTATATATACAGACGACACGACAATTCAAATCTTAACGTACAAGGTTAACATACAGGGTTGAGCAATATGATAAAAAAATAAATGAATAAAATAATTTCACAATTCAAGATATTTTCCCCCAGAACAAGTACAGTGACTTTTATAGTTAAGCGAAATGTACAGTTGGGTCAGTTTAAGGAAAAATACATCAACATACACAAAAAAAAAAAAAAAAAAATTTCATACTGACTACCTCTGTTATCAAAATCGAGAAGTAAAATACTCAAGGTAAATGTTTATTGATGTCAAACACCTTTATTCTGCATTCTCTATGAAGCACATTTCAGAAATGTGTCAGTTTTAGTCAGGCACAGTACAAACTGCTAGCTAGACTTATAATTTAAGTACATGAAGTTGATCACAACATTGGCTTTAATGGGATTCTGATGCCATGTGCAAGATCCAACTTTTCAGCTAGATATTTTGATCTGAAGTTAAGTTTTCAACTACATTTAAATCATGAATGAACTTTAATGTAGCATTGGCCTTTATGAAAATTGTCCAGCAGAGTCAAGTACTTGGACAGTACATTTTGGACAGTCATCATTTTTGTACTCGCATGAACTATTGTGCAATACAATTATTTGCTCCATTTTATTTATAATCAACATCTTAATTCCTAACAACTAGAACAAATTACATCTGCTTATCATCAAAAATGGTTTCTGGTTCTAATCAAATCTTCCCACATGCAGTGGTTTTAAAAGTTTCCACTTAGAACACAAAAGATGAAGAAACGACCAGCTGTGCTTCGATTTTGTTTTTTAGGCCAGTTCCCATTTTGCAGCTAAAAAGAAAGAGTGATGCAGCTGCTGCCAACAGCCCACAGGTGCAAGTCAGCCCACACATCACTACCTGCAATGACTGTGATCCTGAGTACCGCTATACTGCGGGAGGTGGTAGCCATTATTAGGAGAGTGAGACGGAGTAACCTTCAGGGCCTTTGGAACCACACACCCACATGAGTAATGAGAGAGCGGATCTGATTTCACCTGTGGAATGCAGGAGTCTGTAGACGTGACACATCGGAGAGGTGTACAGCTTGATTAGCCACTCTCCGATGCTCTATTGTGTAACCTACCCCCATCCGGCTCAACACCTCTGCATTCCAATAGATCATCAGCTATAAAATGACCCTCAGCCGAATTAGTTCATTTATATAATGCTGGAGTTATTTTGAGACATCAACTACACTACGTGCAAATCCTGATCATTACATTTCCAGAGATTAAACAACAGCTCCACTTATCTAATGACAAGGAGTATATTTACATGTAAACTGCATGATTCTGATTTGCAAAAGTCAGCTAGAGCAACCAGATTTTATAAAAAAAAACATGCCGTATGAAACTTATGAAGAAAACATGTAGTCATTTACTGGCCAATACATATTTGGTAGCGCATAAGACTACTTTACATTAAATAGTTGTCATGCTTATTTCCCTGTTGTATTAAGATAGAATTTTCGAACATTTTTTCTGTTACCATATATCTGCAGGTATTGGAAATTATTTGCAGCCTGAGCATCAAGGTCTACAAACACTGAAAACACACTTGCATAGGTCATGTTTTATGTAAGACGACAATCAAAAATATTTAAAAAAATGGGAAAGCTTATTTTATGCTACATAAGTATTAAATAAACAAAATAATAAAATCACAACTTTTAGTCTGGCCTATTAAACTTGAAAAAAATGGCATCCAGCTCCTGTAGCTCATTTGCATGCATCATAGTCAGACGACAATAATTTCTGCATTACGTTCATCAATCTATGCACACTAGTAGAGTTTTAACCTGCATGATTACAGGTCAAAATGTGATGCAAAATATTTTAAGGGTACAGTGTAAATGCCCTTGATAAATCGGTGTCATCACACAAATTCAACATAACCTCATCTGCATTAATTACTAAAGATAACGCAAAAAAAGAGACAGATATCACTATCATACAGCCGCACTGCTCATCCCCACAACACTGATGAATAAATGAATTTGGTGGTTGGCAGGTTCCTGTTCCTTTATTCAAAATACCCTCAAGAGAGGAAAATTCCTGAAATATTTCAGATAGTCCATGGACAAAACCATGCAGAGAAAACACAGACAAGAGAGGGGCTCCCAATCCCAGTCTCACGCTTAAGGTCTTCATGTTCCCAGCCCTCCCACACCCACACCAACAGACCACAATACTGGTGATGCTCAGTGCATACACAATATCCAATTACTGCTACAAGAGCATGGGGACTGAACAAAGAGCATACAATAAAATAAGAGGAACATGCAGATAGCAAAGTAGATATTTTTAATTAACAGACACTTTAGGATTTTTTTTGTGACCTGTTTGCCATGACTTAAAACATAAAACTCATGTGTCAGGACACTATTTAAGACTAAGTCAATTCACTTGACTGTTGTTGGTACTTTAATCCATTACATTTTAATTAATTTCATTTTCATATTGTTCATACACGTCACACTGCAGATTGTACGATGCATCTGCTTATACTGTTGACAGCGAAATCACACAATCATACTTGCCCTTTAGACAATCTGCAACTCTTTTTTAGCTTTTACCTATGCAAAAATGTTATAATATCACGGTTTTTATTTTGTAACTGTGTGTAACTGCGCCATTTCTGTAGTTATCAGGGTCTATTGCAATATTTGAACTGCCTCTGTAATAAGGCTAACAAAGTGATACTAGCTATTTAACTAGCTTATCAGTCTAATCATCCAGTTAACCTTCATGCATAAAATGTGTTGCATCTGTTCTGAAGCGTGATATCATTGTGTTATTTTTGAAGTTATGTTAAAAAAAATCAGATAGATCAGATTATGAGAAAACCTGTTTTGGAGGCTTGTGGAAATGAAGGTGCGGCACAGGAACATCAGGCCTGCTGACACTGAGCTAGCAGCTCATGGGTGTAAGGACCAGGCCAACACTAGCATCAGGACACGCCTTTATACCAATACAGACTTATTGATTATATTATAGCATTAAAAACATTAAGAATAAATGTGGAGCGGTGTTGAGCTGGTGGTGATCTTTCTCTCCAAGAGACAAATCTGAAACGAGGCACCCCATCTGACGGGTTTTTATAAACCAGCCATTAGAGGCTTGTCTGCAGAGGCTCGTAGAGCGGTCAATAGCCACGAGCTCGATCTGAATATTAATGTAATATTTCACTTAGTTAGCTACCTATAGCTTAGCTAATTAATCTAATGCTGTGGTGATTCTCAACTTGCTGTTAGCTACTGAAATAACGAAGGCGCTGTGCTTTTATATTCGCTCAGACATAACTAGCTAGCTAGTTAGCTTGGCTAGCTAGCTACATTACAAGGCACCTACAATGACATTCGGCTACTTTTAGTTTCGAGCTAGCGTTAGGTTAGCTAAGCTAGCTAAGGCCTAGCGCGGAAAAAGCTGCATAGCTACTAAAACTGGCTAGCTAGCTGACTATGCTAAGATAAGCTAAGCTAGGTCTACAGAGCGGGCGGTACACGAAGCGGGGTTTAACTACTAGCGATTACTTTCATTTAAGAGGCCGTGGCTCATTTACTGTGTGTTCATATGCGACCTTATTGCACATTAAAGCACCCTTGTGCTAAGATTATTAACTCTAAGTTATCAAACTAAGATTATGATTAGCTAACTAAGTATATTACTGCCCTGTTAGCCACACAGCTAGCGTTAGCTAGGCTTCAATCGATGAATGGCAGCAGTCAGTTAGCTAACCTATCTTAGATAGCTAATGCTAACTTAGCCAGTTAGCTAGCTAGCTAGCCTGACCGTCAGTTTTAAGTTAGCAAGCTACCTTGCTTATTCGCTCTCTCAAACCCCGGTAATCTGCTCGCTACCGTCGCGTTTAGCTGATATTTTAAACGTTTATGCACACGAGACGAGCCTCCGCCATTTTCGCTGCTCCCAGCCCGCCGTGCGTGTATTTTTAACCCACCCATATTCGGGTGAAGCGGAGAGGTGAACGGAAGTGTCTGGCTAACAAACACTAGCAGCAGGCGCAAACAACGCCAGCCAGCCCAGCCGCCCGCCTGCTCGCTCTCAGCCGCACCGCGTTGCGCTGCGCCCCGCGGCCGTGTCGGACTCGCCCGGCTTCCCGATTCAAGAAGCAGGAACGAGCTACTCGCAGAAAATCCGCCTCACAGTTACCTTGATGATCCTGCGGGGCAATCCTGCCATCTTGTCTTGAATGCGGGTTTTTTAGCTTCGTCTCTCGGTGCCTCTTCCTCTCAGAGACGCAGTGAACACGCCCCCCAGCGCTGCGTCACTCTCCAGCACTCCGCCGCCGCCGCACACCCGGCTCACCCTGGAACATGTAGTTTTACCCACCCGCTCAGTCCAGCGCCATTTGACTCCTTCATTCCGCCTGAAAACACGCACACGTTTCAGTCCTGCAGAGACCAGCACGCATTTAACGACGTCTCAGCGTCAAACAGTCAATTACAGTCTGTACTATTGTTTAAGGCTTTAGTCACTTTATATATAATGGAGAGAGCACAAGACCCATCCAATAAAAGTAAAAAAAATACAGTAGCATGAAAAAAGAATTCTGACCCCCCCCCCTTTTGTTTTTGCCTTTTTGTCATTCTGATATGTTTCTGATTATCAAACAAATCAGACATAGATAAACTGAGTAAATATAAAAAGGCAATTTTAAATGATAATTTTATTTATTAAATGTCTTATTCCATCGTTTTTAGTTCATTTTAAAATGTCTATTATGAGTGAAAGCCATGTGAGCCGTTTAAAAAAAACTAAAAAAAACTAAAAAAAAACGGAGCGCTCTAGTGTTTCTGTTTAACTGAACTAAGTTGGTCTCTAAACAAAGACAGGATTTCGGCTCTTGCTCATGAATATTCACACATGCAAACATATAGCTTCTGATTAGCTAACAGCACTGCAGCAGAAATCGCCTACCTGCCTTACCCTCACAAAGATAGATTGCCAGGTAAAGTTAACCCTTAAACTTCGGCTAACCTCAGACTCTCAGCGTAGGCCACATAGGCGAGCAGCCCCGCGGCCAAAAGAAACGCTATCAAGAGCGGAGGCTGCCCATCACCCATCACCAACCAGCACACCCCACCAATGCCCAAGCATCTCTAAGCCCCCCACACCACACCACACCCCAACCCCCCCCCCCCCCCCCTCCCCCAGTAGAAACAGTTTCTTCAACAATCCTGCTAAAACATTCAGCTCAAGACCAGCTGGGCATTCAGATAAAAACATACCCTATGCTGGCAGACTAGCTTAAAAATAGCTCTTGACATCCCCTTCTACAATACTTGGAAAGTAGCAAAAAAAATGGAAATGTGACATAATCGGCAGGGAGGGTGTGTTTATTGTTTGTGAGATATTACATATTTGTGTTGAATACATTTATACTCCTGCTTAATAAACAAATGTTAAAAGAAAAAAGTAACTCCTGACTAACACAGAATATGTCTTTTTTTCTGGATGACCAGCTGTTCTTGAGCTGGAATTTTGGCATAAAAAAAAAAGAAAAAGCAGATATCTCATTACTTTAGTCCATATAAAGTTTTTTTATTTTTATAAAATAAAATATTTTTTTACTGAAAACCACACTGTAAACTAGTTTTAATTTAGCTGTTCATATTGCTATACTTTATTAATCCCAGGGAGATTTGCCCGCAACTTTTTCCTCCTCATTTTTTAAAGTGAAATAATACACAAAGAGGACAAAACAATTAGGATTACACATATGGCCCAGCCCATTCCCTACCCCATACTCTAATCACTCAATACATCTCAAAGTCTGTCCATTTGCAGGAATTTCTATATTGCTAAATTAGTTCTCATTTCTAACTCTTCTATGTTGCTATGGCTACTAATGATGCAATTAACAACTGAATAACATCCACTTCCACAATCAATTCTAAATGTTCTATGTTGCTGTGGCTGTTTATTACCTAATCAGCAACTCAATTAGCATTCTTCCAATTTATTTTATAGTTATAACTAACATTTTAAATTACATGATTGTGTACAGCAGTTTAAATTGTTTCAGACATGTAACAGACATGATGAGAATCTGTTAAAGTAAAATCTTTTTAGATTGATTTCCTCTGAAAGTTAAATGTTGTTATTCCTTTTCCCGTAAAGATGTTAACTCGGCACAGATGTGTATAATTCTATATTGAGGAACTTTTGGAATGTGTCACCAGATCAAAATCAAATCATGTTACAGTCCGGGTCAAATGAGGAAACGTCATGAAGTACTCAGCTGATGTAACAAAGTTAAACATGTTTTTTTAAAGGTGGCCTGAGATCTGCATGACCTCAGAACAAAAAATGAGCATAGAGTCTTCTAAACTCTTATAATTTTCTATTTTTTTTTATTTGTGGTTCAAAAGTGAGAGACTGAGGTAGTGCTGTGTGTGTGTGTGTGTGTGTGTGTGTGTGTGTGAGTGTGTGTGCGTGTGTGTGTGTGTGTGAGTGAGTGAATGAAAGAGAAATCTTTTGGAGGGAGGGGGCACTGGATCTTGGATGAGCTGGTCCTGCGCAGGAGGATTAAAATAGTTGGTTATCAGTGCTGTGGCTGCTGAGTGTTGGAAAGGCTCGCAGGAGGAGAGGAACACAGCTGGTGAGAGACATGAACTCTCTGCAACTGCCTAGAACAGGTATGTAGAACAGGAATCACCACTTCTGCTGCTGCTGCTGCTGCTAAAAAAAGGAAATAATAGGTAGAACAACAGATTCAAATCAGCGTGTTAACTTGTATTTTGTCACCTTAGATGAAAAAGTGTCGAACAGTTGAGTAATCAGACGTTCTAGGCCACAGTTAGTTCATGCAATGCTTTTGCTTTTTGGGTTTATTGCTGAGAACACGGTCAACTGATGCAGAGAAAAACTTTCTGAATAGAAAATGTTGACTGAGAAGACCTAATGCAAACATTATAATAGCAGTTTCTCATAAAGAACTGATTTAACAATACTGAACAAACAAAAGAGGACAAAAACGTGAAACATAATTAATATAAATACAAATTATTTATGTTGTAAAAGGTATTACACCCCACATTTTTTTTAAATAGCTAGAATGACTATAATGGTTAGAACAAGACTAGAGGGGAGCCTGTCATATTTAAACCCCATAAACATATTGAATTTAATTTGTTGGTTCTTGACTAGTGTGTTGATGTGAGTAGTATCACCATTACCAGATCCAAAGAGCTCTCTGAGACATTCAGATAGAGGGTTGTAGGTACATTTGAGTCTGGAAAGGTATTTGTTTATGTGTGTATTTTCTCAAAATGTATTTACAACAAATCAACACATTAACCCATAAAACCATTGGCTTATTACTTGTTAATTACTTGTTACTTGTACATTACTTATTACTTGTTAATCTTCATGCAAAAGCTATGAAATATGTGATTTTAATTTTCTGATGGTATCATAACTCCTTGTGGAGTCACACCAGTTTCTATTTCAGGGTTTATAAAACTGAAATTCAAGTTGTTTGATACAGAAACTAAAGAACAGTGAGCTACATAATCTATACGATTATATTGAACTAATTTATTGGATATTATATCCAGATTGCACATCACATAAGTCTCTCTGATGTACATTGATGTAATTACATTTAGTTATTTTATATTTAGCATCATAATCTGATGCACATTTTAATTTCATGAATAAATCATCAGCATTGCGTAATGACTTTGTCACTATTGCACTTAGATTTATTTGTTCAGGTCAGTCTGGTCTTACACTCCAACCACAATCTATACAATTCATTACAATTCATCACTCCTTTTCCATAAACCGACCCTCAGAACATCTTCTTCTGACCTTCATGTATTACTTTCAAACAGGATCTTTACTTATCAGCAAAGGGAGGGAAAAAATGCTATCTCATGGCCCACATCATCCTCTCCCAAATATGCCATTGTTCCAGGACACAGGAGCAGATGAACCAGGGCCTAATCTATAGCCTTCTGCCTGTGCACAGAGTGAACAGACAATACCAGCTGAATTAGAGGCGTTACTGCTTTGACTGAGCACTTGATATGAAAGGCAGAATGTAGTCTGACAAGGCTAAACCAGACTTCCTAACCCGTCCGAATGGCATTTCAACCACTTCAGTGCTTCGCCAGTAGATGGAGGTTAAGGCCCTTGAGATCCTGTTTTTCCACCTTTAAATATGCATAAAAAGTAAACTCATTAGTTTACATTGGAGCAGTGTTTATATGGAGTCAAATGAGGGTGATAAATAATCGAGCATCTGCAGTTGTATATTACCTTTTATGTGCATGTGCATTTGCAGCTGTGTATGCGTGAAATAGTTTTGTGCAGGTGTGTAAAAGATTTTGTTGATGCAGAATTTTTTTGCGAGTGTAATTAAAATATTTGGCATATTTTAAACAGTGAGTTGAATGTGTTACTGATTAGTACAACAAGCCACTGCAGTGTTGTGTTTGATTATAGAATGTTTGTGTCTATGTCTTATATTTGTCTTTTTACACATAATGATATAATATCTGGGTGCGCAAACTTTTTTCACACTTGCTTAAAAAATTTCTACAGGTATAAATAATTTTGTGTAGACATTCCTGCTCTTACATTCTACAAACTAACATGTTAGGATGCTTGGTTATTGTTTTTTAGTCAATGCAATATGACTACAGAGACATTTTAGAAAGTTTGAATGCATTGCTGTGTATTGGAAAGCCAATAAAACAATTTTTAATAATTATACTACTGCATTTATGATGTAGAGTCTGAACGGAGTAAATACACAAATTGTAAATATGAATTTCATAATTTGTTTTATAAATTTGCACCACCTTCAGATGTTTTGTGTACACAATTTAATAAATCACTACAGCTTATCTTAATTAATTATCTTAATAATAAATGAATTAATGATTTTTTTTTTCATAAATGTAAAAAAGTAAATTTTTTACATTTTGTTTTTCTTAACATTTTTACTTGATTTGAACATGGATTTTTTTTTCTCTACATTGTCTTCAAACTCTAGGATAAATTAACTCTTGACTTCTATTAAAGATTTGTTTTTTTATCTTTGTTTTTGTTATGATTTGCAGCCCTGTATTCAAAGAAATATATTGTCTCAGTTGCATTTTTATTTATTGTCCATGTATATTAATGATTGAAATATGAATGTATAAATAAAATATTGACAACACTTTTAATTATAAATTAATGACACAAAACACAAATTTAAAATATCTGCTTAACTGTCTTCACCCACTGTGTCCTATTCCCAGGTGTGACCTTCTGGAGCTCTTCCAGAAGTGTGTTCTGTCTTACAGTTCTGTTCGCCTGCCTGACCATCGCCACCCCTTTCCATAGCCCTCCCATGATGCCCGGCTCAGGTTCGGCCTTCTCCGCCACGCGCAGCAGCAGCGTGCTGGGTGGCTCTCAGCGAGCCGTAACCTTCGACCGCCTTCTGGTCAACGTGGGCAGCGACTTTAATCCGGACACAGGCCGCTTCCGCTGCCGGGTCCCGGGTGCGTACTACTTCAGCTTCACTGTAGGTAAATACCCAAAGAAGCTGCTGTCCATCATGCTGGTGAAGAACGGGCTGGAGGTGCAGGCCATGGCTTACAACGAGTTCAGGAGAAAAGGCCGAAAGATGCAGAGCCAGAGTGCCATGATTAGCCTGAAGCCCATGGACACGGTATGGCTGTTGGTGCAGGAAAGCCCAGATTATGCCCTTTACAGCAACGTTGGACCTTACATCACTTTCAGTGGCTACTTGGTGTATCCAGAATCTAGAACTTCCATGGGCTTCCTTAACAACCATTTGAGCCCAGCAGAAATTCACCCAGACTGCCCACCCCCTGCAGACCCTAACTACAGCTGGGGTAGAAGGGAACCCTCAGAGGAATCCAGGTCTGCGTTTTCAGTAGCTAGGACTTTCTCCACCCTGGGAGAAAATAGGAGGCGCAAGAGGGAGGCACTGACATTCGATGTTGAGTACGTCAACATCGGTGGGCATTTCAACAAGTCCTCAGGCCACTTCACATGCCACGTCCCGGGGGTCTACTTCTTCGCCTTCACAGTGGGGAAGCACCCTCGGAGAGCCGTGTCGGTCAAGCTGATGACAGGCAGAGGAGAGGTGCAGGCCATGGTGTTCGACGAGGACATGTCACGCAAAAGAGAGATGCAAAGCCAGAGTCTCATGTTACCGCTGAATAGAGGAGATGTGGTGTGGTTGTATAGCCAGCAGGACGAGCGCTACGCTGTCTACAGCAACCAGGGACGCTACACTACCTTCACTGGCTTCCTCGTCTACCCCGACTCTGATTTAATGAACCAAGACAGAACTTTTCACTGAAGCCTCTCTTGCAGGTTTTACCAAACATGCCTGCTTTTAAACACTAACACAGTTCCACTGTATAGCATTAATAGTACAAACTAACATTATACAGTATATCTTTATAAATATTGAATGTCTATCTTTGCTGTTGCTCTTTATTCACCTGGAGTTTTCAAGTTCACAAATCCAAAACCACTCAGCTGAGGTCAATACTCAGTTGGGACATCAATAGACATGCACAGCTTAGACGCACACAGTCCAGTCAGTCTTTCATGACCACCTTCTTATTTCTACATCCTCTGTCCATCTAAGCAGATACACTGACCCTATTTGAGTACACTGTAGTTTAGTACTATAATTACAGCCTCTATAGTTCACCTGGGTCTCTGCACCTTTTCACCCTCTTCTTTAATGGTTAAGATCCCAGAGAACCACCACAGAGCAGGTATTATTAGGGTGGTGGGTCATTCTCTGCACTCTGCACAGTGACTGCCTTCAACATGTTCAAATGATCAGTGTGTGTCCAAAGAGTGACTAACATTAAATGCTAAGTATGCAAGCTTACATCATCAACAACATCATCGGGCTCATGGAATAGTTATTGAACAATAATAAATGAAAAACACTCAGAAAAGAATTAGAGATTTAACTGTAATTGTAACTTTAATATTTTTTTATATTCATACTGAAATCACCTATTTCAAACAGGTTAAAATGCTCCTGTAAAACTCTTTTCAAACTGGTCCCAGCTTCACACTTTTTTGGGGGGAAAGTTTGATTTATTGACAAGGTGAAAAGACAAAACTTTAACCTGTAGTCATAGCTTTACTTTCTCCCACAGGAAAGCAGGAGCAAACACAGATTATAGCCAGTTATCACCTCCACTGTCCCAAAACAATCTCCAGGCTTATAGAACCAGGCAGAGGAAAAGTACAGAACACTCTAGAGAAAGAGATTCAACAGAATTACACTGTTTTGTTTCAAAATGTCTAGGAATTAAGTCTTTTTACATTAGCCTCTATTGTAAATGCATGTTATTTTTTTTTACTTCTTCTCCTATACAGTATATTCAACACCACTTCATTTAAAACATGTAAATATTGTAAAATGTATTATATAATTTTCTGTAGGTATCTTGGGTTTAAGGTCAAATGTCATTGAGTTTTTCAGTCAGTTTTTGTATTCTTGCTTTTTATTTTAAAATAAAAATGTCTCTTTCATTAGTTTCAATGTACAATAGAAAGAAAGTACAGTACCGAGGATCAGTACAGCAGTATGGAACCTATTCAAATAAAGGCTGTACACTTTGAAGTATGTTTCATTTCACTGATTAAATAAATAAACATTTGATATAAAAAAGTGCATTGCAGTGTCTTATCACCCAGGCCAACTCCAGCATTGAGGTAAACACAGTTTTGGCCTCATACCCAAGCTCCAGTCTCTTCCGCAGCTGGATTTTGTATGCATATTGATGTGTCAGGCTTGTTCTTGTTGTGGGAGCTTGTTTCCAAAGCTTTAGGAGCCTATCAAGACAAGACAGTACCAAAAATCAGCCACTTACAGTATCCATTACATTTTTATCGAATGAACATTAAACAATAAGAACCTGAATGAATACCTTTTGGTTTGACTGTTTTTGGATAGCTTTGCTCTCCGTGCCAACATAAGCCACAAAATGGATTAGCGTGTAGATTCTGAAGGTGGACGAACAACAAATAAATTCATTTAATGGAACATAACAGAATTAAACAAAACTGCAAGAACAATACATTCGTCTAGATGGACCTTTAGCTTATATGTTTAGTTACCTGTGGTAAAGCATTGCAAAAAACTGCATGAACAGCAGTAATGCAAAGCTTAGAAGAAACATCAGTGATATTGGATCGACCGAAAATGATTCGCCCTCTGCAAGCGTCCCATTCGGATAGATTTTTGGAATGGACAGCGAGATTGAGTTGCCAATGGCTTGGAGAAACATGGTGGCCACTAGCCAGATAGCATTGCAGATAAAGAAGCCAAATGTAACCTGTGTTAAAACAGAACAAATCATATTTTTTGCATCAGATTTCATTGGAACAACAAGGGTAATTTCAGAAACTATACACATTTGAAAAGAGTAAAAAGAGTAATGCCAAAGAGGCTCTATAAAGAACTATGTTTGTAATACAAATACATTTTATCCCATTTCCTGCCTAATTTGGAGGACCAATTGTTGAAGCCACCCACTAGGGATCTATCATAGCCCTATCACTAGTAATGCCCCTAGGACACTAGGATGGTGAAGGCATGTTCATGCCTCATCTAATACATGTGATGTCAGATACTGCCTCTCTCTTCTTGAACTGCCGCAGAGCATAGCATTGTGGACTCAGCCAGTGGAGCCAGGAAAGTGCAGCATACCAGCTCTGATATATCAGCTAACAGACGTCTGTGCTGAGCAGCATAATCTTGTGATTAATGTGATGAGAGCGCCATCTACTCTCACAAAGAGAGCAAGGCCAATCTTTCTATCTTGGACTAATTTTAAAGCTTGAAATGGTGGTTATTGAGGCCCATTGTTCAGACCCAAATCATGTGAAGCCTCTTTTTTTTAAATTGGAGAGTATACTGAGATGTGCATGTACATTCAATTCAGACTCACTTTGTTTCTGAGGTCTTTGAGGTCCTTGGCAATTGTTTCCTGCTGTTCTGGATTCTCATTAAGAGGCTCTAAATACTGTTTCTGAAGCTCTTTCCAAAACTCAACTTCATCCTGGAAAATTTGTTCACAAGTTAAAAATGTCAATAGAAGAGCTCCACATGTTTTAAACACCATCAAGTCTGTAAACAAACACCCTACCTCTGAAAGTGCAGCTGTGTGTAACGAGAAGTCATCCGATTTTGTTTGCAATTCTTCAATCCAGCCTAGAGATGAGATATAGAAATATACAGTAAATGCATATAAATATATAATATATAGAAATATATACAAAAACAAAACGTGAACGTTAATATGACAGCTGAAGCTCTTAACCCTCCTGTTATGTTACAGGTCAATTTGACCCGTTTTAAAGTTTGAAGATCTAGAAAAATAGTTAAAATAGATTTTTTTCAGTATGAAACTTCTTCTGCTTGCCTTAATTAATATAATCAACATATTATATGAAAATGGTTCATCTCACATATTTACAACCAACCCCTGCAAAAACAAAAACTAAGACAAAATTGCAATGTTATGTTTCAATGTTATGTAAAACTATTGTGTTTTATATGTTTTTTTTTTAATTAATAAAGGAGTGAAACATAAAAAAAAGTTTGAACATGTTTTTTTTTTTAATGGAAAAAAGAAGAAATGATCCTAATTGAACCATTACTTGTTAAAGGTAAGGAACACTATTGCACTAAATATTGATAGAATAATTAGTAATGGAGTTAGTAATTAAATATTTACACTGCTTGTTAGGATTTTTTTGGATGCTTTTGGATAATTAAAAATGCACCGGGTCAAATTGACCCAGGAACACCATTGCTGTTCCTGACAAATGAACATATCAGGAGGGTTAAGGTGGAATAGCAGAAAATGTATCCAGTATAGATGTTTATTCTCCAGCTTTTATCTTTTTGCCACCTTAAATGCTGCAGCGGTTTGCTCCAGGAACCTGTACTGCCTCACTGCTTAAGGTGGAATGAAAACATAAAATTAGCCTGTTAGTTGGGAATTTAAGCAATGTATAATACTTACTTTTAGGACTTTGCTGTGTTTGGCTTTCATGTGATCTACTGTAGAAGAGCAAATAAAAGGTTGAGATATGTAAATATATTTAAATCATTCATCAAACAGTAGTAATTTATGGTCAGGGATTAAGACATTAGAAGCATACATTAAAAAATGTACCTTCCAGCATCTTCAGAATCCGCAGGAACTTTAAGATCTTGCTGCTCAGGTACACTCGATTCCAAAAGTTCATGCGTATTTGAAGGCCCATCTTCAGTGCTGCTCCCACATGGGCACCTACAACATGTAGCCTGCATGACCTGCTTCTTGATGGCATGCACTGCTGCAGTCTTAGCTTTGCCACCGGTCTCTCTCGTCCCCCATGTGACATTGTTCATATTGACGATGGAGTAAATCACTAGCATGAGGTAGCCGCTGGGAATGCAGAGGAAATACAAGAGCCCATAGACGATCAGGGAGAACTCCTGAGGATGCAGAGCTGCTGTAATGAGATACATCAGGGTCATGCTAATGAGGAACAGGCCAGCAGGGGTCATGAATGTCTGCTGCTTCACCATGTCACCTACCAGAGAAATGTTAAAGACAAGTTAGGGGTCAATTTCTTTTCAGCGCCAAGTGTCCAAACCTGCATCTTTACACAATCTGAAATTAGAAGTACACAATATGACATTATTTTATCATTTTTCTGACTGTATCGACAAGAACACTGATGAACTGCACATCTTATTACAGAGAGTGTAATTAGTAAAGTTTACTTAGATGAATTGCAGTATATTTTTAAATAAAAGTCACTGTTTTTAGTATGGGAAAGTACTTGAATAGTGATTTTAAACTATCAGACACTGAGTATCACAATACATGCTAAGTATCTTAAAAATATATATTAATATTGTGATGCAATATTTTTACCATATTGTCCAACCCTAGTTGAGATTCACTCTATTTGCAGTGTATGTCATCAAGAAAGAAACTATAATAATTAATATGTAATAATGAATAATTAATGTAATAATAATGATTCTAATTGAAATACTGTTTATATGGACAGAAATTGTCTTTGCATACCTTCATATTATAATTCAAATAATGCAAGTTAATTAATTTAATGGCATTTTTAAAGCAGAAGCTACTTATGTAATTGAGGTTTGCTGTGTTAGGTTTACAACGTTAAAACAAATGGTAATTTTATATCTATCTGAGATAAAAATTTCCTTGGTATATACAATATAAAAAAAAAAAACACAGTAGCATTTTTAGCACTGGCTATATATATATAGATTTTATAAAAAAAGTAAAGGAAATGAAATGTACCAATAATGGAGAGAATAGTTCCAGTCATGAGGAATGCATACAGAATGCTCATGACTGCTGCTATCTGGATCTGTGTGTCAGACTTCAGCTTGAAGCACAGGATCAGGTAGATTGTGGGTGGCACTGTGGCTAGAAGAAGAGCCAGATTCGGATCCATATTCATAATAAATGTGAAGCTTCCTGGAAGAGAGTCAAAGGTGGCAGAGAACTGTTAGTAATTTTTTATCCGATTATACTTACCACTCTTTACGCAATATTTTATGATTTTCCCATTGTTTTCCCAATAAATAAAAAAATTAGGTTTAGTTTTGTAATATTAGATATTGTAATACTGCATTTTAAGCAGTCGTAGTTGAGGTATTCACCAGCAATCATTAGGCAGATGGTGGCGGGGCCCAAGATGGAGGCCCCCATGCTGATGACCTGGTACAGAATGTAGGGTTTGGAGATGGACTTGTTCCTTTTAGAGGTCAAGCGGCCTGAGCCGAGCAGATCGATGGTGTTGGCCATGGTGGACGGCCCCCAGCGCCGCCGCTGGTTGTAGAATTCTTTGAAGTCCTGTGGGGCGTTGGTGTAAGCGTCTGAGGCTGCGTTGTACTCCACCCTCCAGCCCTGCTGCAGTAAGAGAGTGCAGAGCCAGCGGTCCTCTCCTGCAGTGCACAGCATACCAGACAGGTACAGATCTTAGAGGCTTAAGAAGAAATCAGCTACATATAGAGACACCTGGATGACCCACTGCTGTATCTGCAAACTCTATATTTGCTTGTCTATGACTTTACACCAGAAGTAGAATTTCGAAGACACGGAATGAGTAAGCAGGTGTCCCAATATTTTTGTCCATATAAGATAATTCCTTATAGGTCAATGGGATATACAATACATGTTCGTGAAGTTCTTTGAACAAAATCATTCTTACATAAAGATATCTCACCAGCTCTATTCTTGCCAGTATCAGTCCATTTTAGAATAAGCAGTTTAAAGGTTCTGTTACTTTAATGCAAATAAGCTGTTGCTTTGACATATGATTCCTGACACCAACATCTGATTTGCAGAAAACAATGGATGGAATTTATTTTGTGATTAATGTGTTTATAGGGGAGGTTGAGACCCAAGTGGAAATACAAAAACACACAGAAATTAAGTTATGCTTTATAGCTTTATTGCTTAATTTTCTCTTTAATACAGGCAGGTACTGATGTCAAATGATTAGATGAAAAAAATTGGATATTGCCACTATTTATGCCAATGACAATTTTCTATATTTGATCAGTGTAAACATGGTTTCCAGAATCCTATTTTCTTTTTATTCATATTTTTACAGTTTCAAACATGTATGTCTGCACTGCAGACAATGCCCGATAATTTCTGAATTATATTAATGTTATAGTCTAATGTTTATTACATTAACCTCCTAAGACCATGTGGACATCACATTTTGGGTTGTCTAGACCACAACACAAAATGTAGCTCTACAAGGGCCTGGTGTTCTCTAATGAGGCCATTATACTGTCATCTAGTGGTGGCCAAAGAGTTTAACACTTCACAGTTTTGATGTTGTTCAGAAATTTATATGAACAGAAAATACCGTAAATCCTTTTGTTTTGCACTCTGGGAAAAAAAGCCTCCTCTGTTCAGGCACAACATAAATATTTTGCACATCATTACTAATTGTGACTTTAAAACTAAAGTCCTCATATGTGGACATAATTTTTCTCAGATACTACATTATGTAAAAAGATAATTCTTTGTTTTTACCATAATCAGGTGCCAATTAGCCCAAATAGCAAAGAGAAATAAAAAAATGCATGCCATGCAAGAGTTCGAGTCTTAGGAGGTTGTGTTTATTCCTGGAAAAAATGCCTATGGATTTAGGTTGAAACGTCATAAAAGCTCCTGTAAGTGTGATGTTCATGTGTCCCATTACTTTTGGCCATACTGTGTTTTACATAAGAGCAGTCTTAAATGTAACCAAAAGATGTTCTTTCAAATAAGTATTGCTTTAAAATCAACAATCAACCTACCAACTTCCAATAATTGTTGTGTAACTATTGCAAAAGGCAACATTCTAAACCTTTAAGAAGATATTCAGCAGTTGGTCATACCTTGGTCATACTGGACGTACTGGCTGGCTTCTGTTGCTCTGGTGGTGTATCTCTTCATAACGTTGTCGTCCATGAGGGCCGCTCCTCTGAAGAGACTAAAGCATCCCGGGCTGCAGAGCACACAGCCGAACACATGTTCTGCAGTCTTCTGCAGCCAGTGACCTACTGCATACTCAAACTTCTGATACCACACCATCGGTCCTTTATATGTAAACCGTTATAACAAAACAAGAAAACAACTAGTGAGTTTATCAGCTGCTTTTTTCCATTTTTTTTATTTTATTTTGTCATTCACAGTTTTTTTTTACGGTTGTTTGATTTCAGCCGTAAAAGAGATTTGATTTACAAGTATTTACACTAAGCACTGCGATTAATTATAGACATAACTTAAAGCAACAGTCTGTAAATTTTAAGGATCATCGAACATCACACTCTACCTGTGCCGGTGGGGTGAATCCTGCCACAAGCAGCGCCGACCTCTGGGTAAAGCTTCAGCCTGTCAATCAGTAACAACACAGCAGAGGGCTGGAAATCTGTGTCTCCATCCAGGGCCAGGATGTACGTGTTCTCTTTCTCTTTCTGCAGAAATTTAACAGGAATCACTCTGACTGCATGTTGGTTTAGGATTTGTACTACATACAGTTTGCCCCTCATACATATATGAACATATTACAAGAACAACTCTAACTATTGCAGAATGTGAGAATGACACTGGTTTTGCATTTACACAAGTTTCTCTCCATTAACTCTATTTTAGAAGTGCCATAATGGAGAAAAGCAGCATGAATATACACTAGCTGTAGCTATATCGATATAGGTTGCTGCAGAGATGGGCTGCATTTCTCATCAAATACTGTAAATATTAGAAGGCTGTTCCAAAGTTAAGGACGCTTTGTGTAAACCCGAGGAAAGCAGTCTAGCTGTGATTTTGAGGATGCAAATGAGGTGTCTAGTGATGCACTAAATATTTGTCAACCAAAAATATTTGGCTAAAAATAGCACACTAAACGTGGTATGTCTCGCTGCATTCCGCATGTGCTGCTGCTCTGGAGCCTTGATTATGGGTGGGGAAATGCACACCTTTCTGCACCACTCTGCCGCAGCGCCAAAACGCTCTATCACTTTAGAAACAATTGAATCCTATGGGGGTCAGCGTACCACGCCGCACCTACCACATGCAGTATGTAAGCACCTTTATTCACTAAAAGGCTGACTGTCTTTCTCTGTAAATTTCACTCACATGTTACTTGGGTAAAAGTTAATATTTATGACGTAAATAGCACTGCTTAAGTTTTTGATTACAATAGCACTACAGACGCAAATCTATCAAATCAACTTGCACTACTGAGGTAGCTAAATATGTGACTAAAACGCACTGCTGAAATAACTTAATCCATAACCTCGCTTAGGTAAATTGGGCAAAAAATTGGTAGTTTTATCAACGTTATATTAAAAATTATATTAGTTTTTATATATAATCTTTTGCCACAAATGCAAGAGGTGTCATCACCTCAGCCTTGATAGACTGGTCCTTTTTATGAAGGTCCTGCAGGAAGGACTGCAGCCTAAGCATTGGAACACAGCTACTGTTTTCTTAATTCTTCTTCAAGTACATGAAAAAAGTGAATGGTAGCTGTAGTGTGAATTGTGTGAAACAAACAAAATGTTTTGAATTTAATCAAATGTTATAAATTTCTCAGGGAACACTTTCATTTGTATATACTGTATACATATTTTAAGATATCTTATTGGTCTTAATAATGCCAGTTCCTCACCTTTAGCTCCTCCCTGAGTGTTTTCTTATCACTACCCTCTTCAAACTTCTTAAAGTACTTTCTGTTGAGTTTCCAGCCCAGGATGTAGTACAAGTACATGATCTGTGAAAAGAATTATTGATAGAGCAAAATCAAACACTGCATTTAAAAAAAAAAAGTGGACAGAATTTTAACTTGGGTAGCTCTTCAGTAACTTACCTGGGACCATCTCTTTTTGTGACGAATCAGCTGTTTGTCCTTGAGGTGAACCATCATTGTGTTGCCTTTTGGAAGGGTGTACTCCAGACGGCCCCCATATGGCGTGCTGATAATCTTCTGCTGAGGGAGACAAGGCTTCTTCTTGAAGATACATGGATCATCCTCACTGAAGATGCTATGGCAGAATAAAAAAAATAAACATCTGTGTTTGTTTTATACGCAACATCTTCCTTCCTGTTTTGAGAGTTATAAAGGAATACATACGTGTACACTTCTCTGATAACTTCCACCAGGATCTCAGCGTATTCGTTTGCATGCCGCGCTTTGCCCTTATTCACATCTTTGAAGGCATCGTCAAAGTAAATGTGGAATTCGAAGGTGGCATCTTTTGGTTTGTTGATTTTTGGCCGATATTTGTCAAGCCTGCACAAAAATACACTGTTACTGGATCTACTGTAGTTAAAGAACAGAAGGTCATCATGTACACTCACACATACAGTTATTACCTGAACATTGAAATGATTATTTTCATCATTTCAGCATATGTCTCGTGCCACATTGTTGCACACAAGTAGACTGTCACAGGTTCATCTGATCTGTGGAGGAAAAATGACGACGGGTCCTCAGGGCCTTTTAGGTCTTCAGAGAGAATCTCATGATTTCTGGGGAGTAAAACATGCATGTTTGTTATTTTAGTACTTTTTTATGCTGTAAAATATTTGTATTTGAACTCTGTAAGGTTCACAGTACTAGGTTTATGTCATTGTTTAGAATCAGGATTTTTGTTTGATATCTCTGTCGATACAATTACATTTATCTGGTAATCTATTAGGATCATTGCTCACAGAAAAATAAACATGGACAGTAGAACATCTCTCAAAAGGTTAAGCACCTTTTTAGTCTGGTAGTAAGGTTTTCTGCTAGATTGTAAGAAGGTGGGGTTACACTTAGGAATGAAGCTAGAAAATGATTCCATTATTGATCCTGGTGTTATTGTGCTGTTGGTCTGACACTCTGTACAAAATTCTTTGCATTTTTTAATAGGTCTGATGTTAGCCAGCCAGCTAACATTAGTGTGGTTAGATGTACTGTACTTGGTATTGTTTGTACTCTCAGCTAATCTCAGCTAGCACTCTCTTCAATTTTATTTTCTGGACTGAACTCCAAATTACATTCAAAACATTACAATTACTGGATAGACTGGGTATCCAGAGGAAAATCGCATTGTAAATTTATGAATGAAGAAACTTGGTCTGTAAGAAGGGGGTGGGTCCATAAAATGAATCATTGAGTCTGGCTACAAATATAATAGCAGGATGTTGGCTTCATTTCTATTAAACTAAAAGACAGATTTCTAAAATATGAATGGAATTATAAATGGAATTTGCTTTACAAAATGTCAAAAAAGATTTTTTGGTTTGTACATTTATGACCCAATCTGATGAACTAACACCTACTACCTTTTTTTTTATCTAGAAAATTAAATTTTAACTCATTCAATTATTAATTGTTACTTTTTATGTTTAAATCCTTATACTGTTGGAATATAAGATACTAGTTAATTCGCAGTGGGAAGCACTGTATATTATTTTTTAACTGTGGCAATGTCACGAATAGTACAACAAGGGCAAGGAGAAGATATGGAGAACGGACGCAAGTGCAAGTAGTTTATTACAAAAAAATAGAAAAACGGTAACAAAACAGAAATAAAAGGAGAACAAACTATAGAAACAAACAGATGTAGAAGCATATAAGAACGACAAACTCACACTGAAAAAAAAGGGCTATATATAAGGAAGGGGACAGGAAACAGAAAACAGAAAACACAAGTGAAAACACTAAAGGTGGAGACAAGGGAGGAAAACACTGGACCACATGGGGAATGACACAGGCATGGAGGAGGAAAGGTAAACAAACACAGAGAGAGCAGTAAAAACACAGAGACAGAACAGGACAGACACAGAACAGGGCCAGGATGTGGCTGTTGCATTTATTTTTATTTATACATTGATTTTAATGTTTAAGTAAAATAAAAAATAAAATAGGCTGAATGAGCTTATTTAAAACATAAGCACATGCGTGCTGTCAGTCTCATTATTCCACAGATCCAAAGAATGGCCCAACTTTATGTGGCAGTTTGCAAAAAAGGGATTAAGTCTAGTCTTATACAACACAGCATTTTTAATAAAGATTTCCCACTAAAAGTGAAAATGAATCTATTTAATAGGTACCTGCTCTCCTTGTACTGCTTCTTGATCTCGAAACGGGTGCTGAGCAACATGGACTGTTCCAGAAACGCTCCCTCATACATCTGTTTTGAGAACAGATCCTGAGTCCTCTCAATGCGCTGAATCTTCAGAAACCAGATGTACACTGTGCCCAGAATGAGTCCTAACCACCAGCACAGGGCATATGACCCCAGCATCGCCAGTCCTTTAATATTTCTTTCTACCACGATAAGTCGAGTGCAAAGGGTGCCTGTGACTTCTGTTAATAAGGACATCAGCCACTGAGGGCTGGAGTGTAGGGGTTGAACAGTCCTGCTCTCACAGAAAGAAATGCTAGAAGTAGGATGTACGTAGAAGGTCACGAGTGGAATCAGGAACACTATCAGAACGGCCACTGATGCAATGTACATGGGCACAACAAAACAGCAGCGCAGGGCGTGCATCTTACAAGCCACCACTACAAACCAGCGGCACATCGCAGAGGATGCAATCTGGACGGCCACCAACCCAAAGACTGTGGTGCTCACAGTTGTGGGGATTGATTTTAGAGACAACCATTCTGCTGGAGGGACACTAACTCCAACCACAAGTGCGGTGATGAGAATTTTCACTACAGAAGACAGGATGCAGGCCACGTTCCGGGTTCTGGCTATGTCTTTGGAGATCTTTTTCAGAAAGTGGTTTTTGAAGAGGATGCTGTAATTCTCCCACCAGTTCAGAGAAACACAGATGGTTCCAAAAATGGCCAGGCCGATAGGTTTTATCAGTTTTAAGGGTTTATCTTCATTTATCAAGTAGCTGACTATAAAGAGGATGTAACCCAGAAGACTGAAGATGATGGAACTCAATGGTACCATTTTGTCCCTCTTCTGTACATTCGCACAACATTCAGCGGCTACCTGTAGCACCGCAGACAGGATGCTCACGCTGTTCAGGATCATCACGTTAGTGACAATGTCAAAATGGGGCATGGCCAACACTGTGAGAAGCACCTCTCCACACGCCACCACCAACTCAACAGTTAACACCTAAAAAAACAAGTAAACAGCCGGTCATAGTCATCTACAGGTACAGTCTTATGCAAATGTTTGGGTATCATTGACCAAATGACATATGATTTTGTGTTTTTGTCAGATATAATTATGTTGAGTAAATGTACTCTTCACAATACAACTCAATAAAATGTGAACCTGAAAACTTTACATTTTTGTTGAGTGAATGAAAAAAGGTTTTTAATCAACTCCTCTTTTTAATCAATTCCTCTTTCCTTTTCTTTGACTCTTGAAAATACATTTGCATATTAGGCATGTCCTCCTCCGTGACCTCATTAGGCCTCAGTGTTGTAGGACACAAGAGTAAGTAACATTTATTCTGTAAGGGTGACTGTATGTTGGCCTGGAACTACAATCAACCTCCTAGAGTTGGGAGTATTGCTAGTGATTGTCCTAATGAATGTGTTTTTGGCCTTCTGAATTGGGGTAAAATGAGACAAAAATAAAAACTTAAAAGAGAACATAAAATGCTATAGAACATTTGGAGAAGAGAGATGAGTATTGGATATGAGTGCTAATGTCAAAGTTAAACAATTACAACAAGCAGCAAAGGTGTATTTGGAGAAACAAATCACTGCATTTTATAGCACCCTGCCATCTGTGTACTAGCATTGAGGGTTGTGTTGTCACCAGTGGTATTAACAATGTTGTACAGCTCTGGAAAGAATTAAGAGAGTCTCTCTTATTTTGCTATTTATAGATATATGTTTGTGAGTAAAATTAACATTGTTGTTTTATTTTATAATCTACGGACAACATTTCTCCCAAATTCCAAATAAAAATATTGTCATTTAGAGCATTTCTTTGCAGAAAATGAGAAATGGTTGACATAACAAAAAAGAATCAGAGCTTTCAGACCTCACAATGCAAAGAAAACAAGTTCATGTTCATAAAGTTTTAAGAGATCAGAAATAACCCTGTTTTTTGATCACAGTTTTCATGCATCTTGGCATGTTCTCCTCCACCAGTCTTACACACTGCTTTTGGATTACTTTATGCTTTACACTCCTGGAGCAAAAATACAAGCAGTTCAGCTTGGTTTGATGGCTTGTGATCATCCATCTTCCTCTTGATTATATTCCAGAGGTTTTCAATTTGGTAAACTCAAAGAAAAACATCATGTTTAAGTGGTCTCTTATTTCATCCAGAGCTGTATGTGTGGAGGGAAGAATGGAATTCAAATAATATTCAAATACTAGTAAACCCTGATTGCAGTTATCGTTTGGCCAATGCTTGCAAGAATTGTAGTGACAGGTACAAATGACAAAACAAAATAAATACTTATTTGTTCTTACTTTGTCCTAATTAAAGTACCTACCCACAAAACGGTTTTCTTGGATGGTTTTGCTGCACTTTTGAAAATGAACTTCCACACACTCTTCAGAAGCAGGAGGACGCTTGGTCCAACCAGCACACAGCCGATACCCAGCAGAGCGCTCGGTTTGTGTTCTGCCGGGATGCTCAGAGTGGAGTTGCTTCCAAGTGTAACCAAAATCAGAAAGGATGACTGCACAAACAAAAAACGCATTATATATCTTTTTAACTGTACGTTTCAAACTGATCAAGTGTCACGTCAGGAATCAAAGTGTTAAATAGCCCAGCTCACCTTGCTGAACAGTGCCAGAACGAACACAAGCACACCTACGATGGTACAGCTGAACCATTTCATGAACCGCAGTCGTTTTTTGGGATTTGACTCATCTTGAATGTCTGGAACTTCTCTGCAGGCATCCCATGCCCTCCTGATAAATAGGAGTACAAACATTAAGACCACAACTGTCAAATTATCAGCATACTGTAATTACTGTACATTTGATACACTGAGAACTAGAGCTGCACAATATATCATTATTATCTGAATCACAAACTGTGTGGATGTGCAATAGTCACATGGCAGGACATGCAGTGTCAGGGACAGTGTCAAATTATTACAAACTTGTTGTGTTACAACATTTTTTTGTTGTTTGATACACAAGAAAATGTACAGTGTTCTTATTTATCATGACATATCTACCACATGCAGATTATATTTGCCAATATCATTTAGCACCGGCTTCCAATCTTCTCCTGTTAATGTATAGAGCCCTATGTGTGCTCATTCCTGAGTACTTGAGAGACCTCATCTCCTGTTATGAACTGTCATGATTACTTACAGTACATCACAGGGAGGCTGGTTTCTTAGTATTTCCATAAAATGATTGAGACTCAGACACACTCTTAATCTTTAAGTCTGGAGTAAAACTAAATTGTTTAGTTTAACTTTTGATAATTAATTTTTCCGCTTAGATAAAGGCTGCAGATCCAGGGGTTCATGGACATAGGAAATTTTGGTAAACTGAGAGGGTGGTGCTGTTGTCCCCCTATAACTCATTGCACGTGATCACTGAGGTTTGTGGATTGTGGAGTGGGTGGAAGCCGGTGTTTCAGGGAGCTACGTGTCTATGTTAACTTCTGGCTCTCTCCTTTTAGTTAGGCTATTTTAGTCTGATCTTTAGCCACACTCTGGTAATGTTTCATGTTTTCTGTTTTACATAAAACTACATAAATTACATAATAAATTACGTTAATTAAGTTACTGACTGCCCAAAGGTCCGGTCCAATACTAATGGATGTTTTCCTGTCACCTGTTCAACCAGACTGATGGAAGTTTCTGGAAGTCAGCCCATCGTCCAGCTTATGTCATCTGCCTCTGACTAGTTGCTTAATAAGGGAGTGCTCCAGTAATTAATGATAAGGTTGTGGCAGTACATATTTATAGCCCATTATTGTCCTATCCTTAAATTATGTTTGTTATACAATATGGGGCACTCGTAATGATTAGCTACTAATGCAGAGATCAAGAAAGATGAGGAAGGAGGAAGAGGAAATGAAATCAGTAAATCCCCACCATCAACTATACTGGAGTTGTCATAAACTCTAATCAGCAATTTTAATTGCGTCCATCATATACACCTGGATATATTGGACCTATGTGGATGTATAATAACTTTATACTTTACTTATAAGTAGTCTGAACAGAGAAGGATGGATCCCCCCTTATATCCAGTGATATCACATCAGTTGTTAGAAGCACTTTATAAATACATTTAATTTTATTTAATATTTTATTTCAGTACACTTTTTGTTACTTGAAGTGCATTATTAAAATCATGAGACATAACAATAATGAACAGATAATTGACTTTTGTTTACTTCTTCAGGAATGTAACCTCTAATGTATTTATTTTTATTACAGTCGCAGAACAAAAACATATTGCAATGTAAGATTTTTTTTTTCCAATATTTTAAAGCCCTAATTTGAGTTTAAAGATCAATATTACTGAACCATCAATAATCAAAAACACCAACTCACTTTTGGTAACAGAGATTATGGAACACCTGTTACTGAAAGGTTATGCCAATAAATTCTATACTGTATTGCAGCTTTTTAAAGATTATCTCACAACTGCTTTTGAGAAGGAGCTTTATCCCTTGAAAATATACACATATATTTATCATGAAGTATTTTTATTTTCATTCTTTATTAAAAGAAACTTATAATTTTGTATAAAAACCCTTAAGAAAATGAATAAAAAACAAACAAAAAATCAATATGCCTCTGGATATAAGACATGCTGGGTCAAAAGAGATCTTTCAAAAGAGACTTACTGTAAAACACACCTGTACACATTAGCCTTTGAGTGTGGGCATTGCTGATGGTTTCTGTTTCTGTTATTTGTTGTTTCGATGGCGTTTGTGTGGTTTTATGTTGGTTTTCTCATAGATGGGGTTACTTTTATGATTATATGGTATGGCTGTATTTGTTTTATTATTTTATGTATATGAAGCACTTTGCAGCTTTGTCTAGAGAAGTGCTATATAAATAAATGTTTACTTACTTACTTTCTTACTCATTTACATAGACAGACATGTTTTAATATAATAGCAATGATATAATAGTTTGAATAGTTTGAAAAAATACATTTTTTTATGGTAAATAAAAATGATAGTTACAGCAAACTGTTGCATGATAGCAAAAAATATCAGATACAAATGCCTTTATGCTTATGTAAAGAAATCCTAGTATGATTGTCCTCTTAACTTATAAACAAGCTGTTCAAAGAGCTTTTTTATAGTATGTATATAGTACTCCAACATGGGACACTGGGCTCATATTGTGTCTCTTGACTGTCCCATGAAAGCTAAAGAGCCTAGCCTAGAAACACAGCTTATATTCCACAGGTCTTAACAAAATTTGTCAAAAGGAATAGTTCAATTAGGAAGTAGTTCAAAAAGATTCAAATCTTTTACACACTGTACTTTTATTTTTTTGTTGTTGTATTCTACATTTTGAGCTTAATTTTTTTTAAGATTTACGCAAACTCTATTATATCCAGTTATATTTATTTTGTTTATTTTTATTGTATTTTATTATATTATATTATTATATTTATAGTTATTTTATTTAATTATTGTTGTTTTTATTCTGCAGATAAAAACAACAAAAAAAGATTTTTTGGTTGTCTTAGTTATTTAAATTTTTGTATTTAATTATTAATTATTTTTATTTTAATATTGTTTAATATGATTTGTTATTATGAAATGTATGGTCTCTATGATGCCCTTGTTATACTTCTAAATAATAAATTCATGTTAAATATTTTCAGCTTCTTGTGTATAATTCTCATTTACATTATAAATCAAGGTCACTGTCAATATATTTTAAGTTTTAACAAAGTTTGTTTGATTGATTGATTGATTTAAATAATTAAGTAAGTTTTTGGTCCTAAATAGAAATGTATTATTGCAAAGATGGTATGTTTCTTTAGAATGACTGATACATTTCATTAAATAGAATAAAAAATAATTAAACAAATAAAAATAACACACCATAACTGTAAATACCTCACAATTAGACCACAAAATGATTATAAATTAAGTTATATGATGTAAAAAAAAAGGAAATTAGTCTCCCAATAGGAGTGCAATATTCAGATACCTGAATTCAGTCTGCTTCTGCTCCTCTTCCATAGTGATGCTCTGCTGAGCCTCAATCGCTGGTTCTGAGGCTCATCAGAGGCTGCAGCTCTGTTGATAAAGGGCGTGCTTCCATAAATGAGAAGGTTTTGGCAGTACTGATTTATAGCCTATTGCCCCATTCTTACATTATGTTTGTTTTACGGTATGGGGCAGTCGTAATTATCAGCTACTATTACAAGGAGAAAAATGAGGAAGGAGATTTGAGGAAAATAAATGAGTAAATCCTTACTCAGCTCACGCTCCCAGTAGAGTAAAAACATACATGGAATGAAGGAGTCATTTTTATCAGGAAACACAACACAGCGTGAGGAATCCCCCAGTGCTCCTTTGATCGGCCACAGGAGGAATAAAACTAAATAAAGTATGCACACACTATACCAGTCCAAAGTTTGGACACACCTCATTTTATATTTTTATTTTTTTCCTCTATATTTAAGCAATAATACACTCAAGGTTCATGCTATAACGTGTAATATTGGCACTGCTGTGCTGTGGTTGTAGTGCGAACCTTTAGAGTATTATTGTGATTATACCACAATTCAATTATCACTGTTTTTAAAAGATTTTGAGTTAAAGAGGACGAGAAAATAAGAGCTTCGGTTACAGTGCATTACCGGCTGATAATGGCACTCATAGAACGCCTTTTGGTCAATCACATTGCAGGGTCGGAACTAACTATGGTAAAATGTAAATTATTACTGAAGTCTTCCAGACTATGAAGAAACACATACGGAATCATGTAGTAACCTAAAAATGTTAAACAAACAAAATACTCTGTGAAGAATTTAGGTGGCTCTTATCTGGGGTGCTGTTAACTTGAGTTAACTTGGTGCTGTTTATAAGCCTGGGACTTATTTTTACTGAAAGCCATTCCAGGTGACTCTACATCATAAAGCTGACAAGAGAAAATGCCAAGATGTGCAAATCTGCCATCTAAGCAAGAGGTTTATATTTTATGAACATATTCTTGTTTGTTTAACACTTTTTTGTTTACTAAATAATTCAGTTTATAAATAAATTTTGGATGGGTGTATATCATTAAGCATATTGTTCATTTAGAACCTTCAGACTTTATTTTATTTTATTTTATTTTATGTTGCAGCCTTGTTAGTGTGAAATCCGAAAGTGTTCAAACCCTTTTTTTTGAGCCTCCGATATTTCTAACATCTTTGAGATGTTTCTACACCTTGATTAGGGACCTCCCATGGTATCATTTAGTTGCTTCAGAGCTTGAGATGAAAAGTAGAGACAAAATAGATGTGTAAACCGTGTGGCATCATATCCAAGAAGACTGGAGGCTGTCATTTTTCTGTTTCTATATTATTGGGTATTGGTTGCAGACTGATTTATAATCTGTTTAAGTCATACTATGCTGTGAAGAGGACTTCCTCAGCTGTCTAATGAGGCCTCATTTGTTTGGTATGATCAACTGAGTACAGGTGTTTTCAAAGTGCCAGACATCACACCTTTCATATTTTATGACAAGAGAGGCAAATGATTTTAACCCAAACCACAGCTTTCATTAAATGTCCTCTGTGGTCCACAGCATGTGAAGCAGGTTTTTGGAAAGGAAGACCTTTTGTGTTCAGATTCAGTTGCAATAAAAAGTATGTGAACCCTTTGGGATTACTTGGATTTCTGCATAAATTGGTCATTAAATGTTAAGTGTTCTAATGTTCATCTAAGTCACAACAATAAACAAACACAGTCTGCTCAAACTAATACCACACAACAAATTGTATGTTTGCATGTTTACAGTGCAGGGTGGACTTTTCTAAGAGCTGATTGGAGCCAGGAGTCAGCCAACCTGGAGTCCAATAAATGTGATGAGATTGGATGTGTTGATTAAAGCTGCCCTGCCCTGTAACAAAACACACCAGTTTTAAGTTTGCTGTTCTTAAGAAGAATTGTTTGATGTGAATCATGTCTCGCACAAAAAGAGCTCACAGAAAACCTACGTTCAAGAATTGTTGACTTGCATGAAGCTGGAAGGGTTAAAAAAAATTCAGAGCTTTCAGACTCTCAAATAATACAAAGAAAACAGGTTAATAATCATAAAATATTTGTAATTTTTGATGGAATAACCCTGGTTTTTAATCAGAGTTTTCATGAATCTTGGCATGTTCTCCTCCACCAGTCTCACACACTGCTTTTGGATAACTTTATGCCACTCCTGGTGCAAAAATGTAAGCTGTTCAGCTTTGTTTGATGGCTTGTGATAATCCATCTTTCTTTTGATTATATTCATTTTGTGTAAATTATTGTTTTCATTTGGGTAAAATCAAAGACAGTCATCATTTTTAAATGGTCTCTTAATCTTTTTCAGAGCTGTAGAATTGAAATGAAAATTGTGAAATTGTAACTGAAAACAGTATTTAAAAAAATGTTAAATAAAATTGAATATATTTACTTCTTAATTTATGCAAAGCACTTTAGGCTAGAAAGTAATCAGTCTTTCTAACATAACCACAGGCCCTAAATAGACCACCCCCCACCCACAATATTGCACATGAACACCACCACAAAACCCTATATTGATCAGTGGGGTTTTTACGATAAGCTCCGACTTCACGAGTTGAAGACATGTCAAGAAAAAAGAACTGATTTTGAGGCGACTACATACAGCACTGAAACTTCTACTGGATGAAAATGCCTCTCACCTAAAGATCAAAAAACAGTGGAACAGAAATCATGTCTCTCATCTCCTGCTTTATTTCAGCTTTCTTTAGCTTTTCTTTCTGTTCCAAGGAATCTACATTCTGAAGCTCCTTTTTCATGAGTCTCACAAGGATTAAGATTTCCGTGTAATGGCTATCCATTCATTCTCATGTTAATGTTTCTTCAGAATGTTTTCAGTTTAGGCACCTGTGTTTAAAACTGAGAAAATGTCTAGATCTCAACTACGGGTAATCTGCAGCCTATACAGTATTTTATGTTATCCTTTAAAAAAAAAAAAAAAAAAAAAAAAATATATATATATATATATATATATATATATATATATATATATACATATATATACATATATGTATATATATATATGTATATATATATATATACATATATATATATATATATTTTTTTTTAATCTGATAAGGGTTTACCTGAACTCTATAAGTTAAAATGTGAATGTTTATATAAAGTAGTGTAATTATTTGTATCAGTTTTATAAGGCCCATTTGAACAGATTATCTCACATTTCCTTTAATATGTTTTTGAAACATAGGCGAACATTGTACTATTATTTAAATACTGCCGGGTATTTGCAATTTGGTAAATTCGCAAAACTCTTGCTTTGTGGTTTAAAGTGTGAAACTGATGTTGAAACTACAGTGAAACTGTATATCATTCAATTCAATTCAATTCAATTCAATTTTATTTATATAGCGCTTTTTACAACAAAGGTTGTCACAAAGCCGCTTTACAGGAAAAACAGGTCCACGCCTCTTATGAGCAGCACCACAGAGATGCCAATTTTATGGTGACACAGTGGCAAGGAAAAACTCCCTTTAAGAGGAAGAAACCTTGGAAGGAACCAAGACTCAGTCCGAGGAACCCATCCTACTCGGGTTGACCCGCTCAGTACAAACAAATAACAAACAACAAACAAATAACAGAACAAAACAGTACAGAGAATTAATGTGAACTATGGCTAATATAACAGGTACTAATTTATGAATATAAGAATGTGATGGGCACAAACTATAGAGCTATGGCTAATACAGAAACAGATACTGAGTGTGTTAATGGTAATCAGTGCAGGGTTGCAGAGCCGGAGAACGACACAGCGGGCAGTGGAGAGCCAGGCTGGGAACATCAGGAACAGGGCATCTCCATACATGTAAAAGAGATAGATAGAGAAAACAGAAAGGAAAGGAAGAGACACAAAGCAGAAGTTAGAAGGGCTGTGTAATAATTCTGAGTAGAAGGACAGGGCTGATTCCTGAAAGCTGGAACCACAGACGGACGCATCCAGGAAGACCGGCCGGCCAGGCGTCTCAGCACATGTGAGAAAGATAGAGAGAGAGAACAGAGAGGGGAGGGAAGAAAAAGGGGTTAGAATGGTTTTATAAAACTCTGCTGGAGTGGGATGGGCACTGGTAGCAGCAGCTCAGGACATGGGGAGAGAAAGAGAAAGCAGATGATTAGCACAGGGTTTATATATGCTGGATAAGCTGTAAGAGGAAGAAAATTGTAATGAGACATTACTCAAAAGCTTGAGCAAATAGAAATGTTTTGAGTCTAGATTTAAAGATTGAGAGTGTGTCTGAGTCCCGTATATTAATAGGGAGGCTATTCCAAAGTTGGGGAGCTTTATAAAAGAACGCTCTTCCTCCTGCATAGTTTTTTCTAATACGCGGGACTAATAACAGGCCAGCGTCTTGGGAGCGGAGTGAACGCGGCGGATTGTAAGGAGTAAGGAGTTCCTGTAGATAATGCGGGGCCAGACCATTAAGGGATTTATACGTCAGGAGAAGTATTTTATAATCTATACGAAATCTAACAGGTAGCCAATGTAGGGATGAAAGAATAGGTGTAATGTGATCGAACTTTCTAGCTCTGGTAAGCACTCTTGCGGCTGCATTCTGAACTAGCTGGAGTTTATGGAGTAATTTATGTGGACTTCCAGCCAGCAACGCGTTGCAGTAGTCCAGCCTGGAGGTTATGAATGCATGTACCAGCTTCTCAGCATCTTCCAGAGAGAGTATACTGCGGATTTTAGCTATATTTCTTAAGTGGAAGAATGCAATTTTGACTATGCTACATATGTGAGCATCAAACGAAAGAATTGGGTCAAAGATGACCCCAAGGTTTCTCACAGTTTTACCAGGTATAATTAAGTGACCGTCTATGTCTACAGTATTAACATTTATGTTTTTATCAATATTAGGACCTAATAGAAGGACCTCAGTTTTATCAGAATTAAGTAAGAGAAAGTTGTGTGTCATCAAATTTTTAATGTCTTTAATACAGTCTGTTATTTGATTTATACAGAGCTCCTCGTTGGGTTTAGCAGATATGTAAAGTTGCGTGTCATCAGCATAGCAGTGAAAGTTAATACCATGCCTACGGATAATTTTACCCAGTGGTAGCATATAAAGAGTAAAGAGTAATGGACCCAGTATTGATCCTTGAGGGACACCATATTTTTCTAGGATTTTGGCTATAAAGGAAAGATTAGAAATTGGTCTATAATTAGCAAGCTCGCGGGGGTCCAGATTTGGCTTTTTGATAATGGGCTTAATGACCGCCAATTTAAGAGAATTGGGTACGTAGCCCATGCTAAGGGATGAATTTACTATTTCTAGTAATGATTTTCCCACCTTTGGCAGTGCCTGTTTCAATAATTGTGTGGGTACTGGATCTAATATACATGATGTTGATTTTGATGGGTTAATTACACTAAGTAAATCTTTTTCTGTAACCGGGCTGAAACACTCTAGGTGTGTCTCAGAGGTGGAGCAGCATTCATCGATATCTATAAGTAAATTTTGGGGGTGATACTGAATTTTTTGTCTAATGCTATTAATTTTATCATCAAAGAACTTCATGAAATCATTACTATTAATGTCGGCAGGGATAACGGAGCTAGTTTGTTTTTGACTGCCGGTGAGTTTAGCCACAGTAGTGAAAAGGAATCTAGGATTGTCTCTATTTTTCTCAATAAGCGATGAAATATACTGGGATTTTGTTTTAATTAGGGCTTTTTTGTAGTCTGTGAGACTATGCTGCCATGCTAGCATATTGTTCATTTAGAACCTTCAGACTTTATTTTATTTTATTTTATTTTATGTTGCAGCCTTGTTAGTGTGAAATCCGAAAGTGTTCAAACCCTTTTTTTTGAGCCTCCGATATTTCTAACATCTTTGAGATGTTTCTACACCTTGATTAGGGACCTCCCATGGTATCATTTAGTTGCTTCAGAGCTTGAGATGAAAAGTAGAGACAAAATAGATGTGTAAACCGTGTGGCATCATATCCAAGAAGACTGGAGGCTGTCATTTTTCTGTTTCTATATTATTGGGTATTGGTTGCAGACTGATTTATAATCTGTTTAAGTCATACTATGCTGTGAAGAGGACTTCCTCAGCTGTCTAATGAGGCCTCATTTGTTTGGTATGATCAACTGAGTACAGGTGTTTTCAAAGTGCCAGACATCACACCTTTCATATTTTATGACAAGAGAGGCAAATGATTTTAACCCAAACCACAGCTTTCATTAAATGTCCTCTGTGGTCCACAGCATGTGAAGCAGGTTTTTGGAAAGGAAGACCTTTTGTGTTCAGATTCAGTTGCAATAAAAAGTATGTGAACCCTTTGGGATTACTTGGATTTCTGCATAAATTGGTCATTAAATGTTAAGTGTTCTAATGTTCATCTAAGTCACAACAATAAACAAACACAGTCTGCTCAAACTAATACCACACAACAAATTGTATGTTTGCATGTTTACAGTGCAGGGTGGACTTTTCTAAGAGCTGATTGGAGCCAGGAGTCAGCCAACCTGGAGTCCAATAAATGTGATGAGATTGGATGTGTTGATTAAAGCTGCCCTGCCCTGTAACAAAACACACCAGTTTTAAGTTTGCTGTTCTTAAGAAGAATTGTTTGATGTGAATCATGTCTCGCACAAAAAGAGCTCACAGAAAACCTACGTTCAAGAATTGTTGACTTGCATGAAGCTGGAAGGGTTAAAAAAAATTCAGAGCTTTCAGACTCTCAAATAATACAAAGAAAACAGGTTAATAATCATAAAATATTTGTAATTTTTGATGGAATAACCCTGGTTTTTAATCAGAGTTTTCATGAATCTTGGCATGTTCTCCTCCACCAGTCTCACACACTGCTTTTGGATAACTTTATGCCACTCCTGGTGCAAAAATGTAAGCTGTTCAGCTTTGTTTGATGGCTTGTGATAATCCATCTTTCTTTTGATTATATTCATTTTGTGTAAATTATTGTTTTCATTTGGGTAAAATCAAAGACAGTCATCATTTTTAAATGGTCTCTTATTTTTTTTCAGAGCTGTAGAATTGAAATGAAAATTGTGAAATTGTAACTGAAAACAGTATTTAAAAAAATGTTAAATAAAATTGAATATATTTACTTCTTAATTTATGCAAAGCACTTTAGGCTAGAAAGTAATCAGTCTTTCTAACATAACCACAGGCCCTAAATAGACCACCCCCCACCCACAATATTGCACATGAACACCACCACAAAACCCTATATTGATCAGTGGGGTTTTTACGATAAGCTCCGACTTCACGAGTTGAAGACATGTCAAGAAAAAAGAACTGATTTTGAGGCGACTACATACAGCACTGAAACTTCTACTGGATGAAAATGCCTCTCACCTAAAGATCAAAAAACAGTGGAACAGAAATCATGTCTCTCATTTCCTGCTTTATTTCAGCTTTCTTTAGCTTTTCTTTCTGTTCCAAGGAATCTACATTCTGAAGCTCCTTTTTCATGAGTCTCACAAGGATTAAGATTTCCGTGTAATGGCTATCCATTCATTCTCATGTTAATGTTTCTTCAGAATGTTTTCAGTTTAGGCACCTGTGTTTAAAACTGAGAAAATGTCTAGATCTCAACTACGGGAAATCTGCCTATACAGTATTTTATGTTATCCTTAAAAAAAAAAAAAAAAAAAAAAAAATATATATATATATATATATATATATATATATATATATATATATATATATATATATATATATATATATATATATATATATATATATATTTAAATCTGATAAGGGTTTACCTGAACTCTATAAGTTAAAATGTGAATGTTTATATAAAGTAGTGTAATTATTTGTATCAGTTTTATAAGGCCCATTTGAACAGATTATCTCACATTTCCTTTAATATGTTTTTGAAACATAGGCGAACATTGTACTATTATTTAAATACTGCCGGGTATTTGCAATTTGGTAAATTCGCAAAACTCTTGCTTTGTGGTTTAAAGTGTGAAACTGATGTTGCTAGGTTGTTGCCTTGATGTTATTTGATAGATCAGTATTACATTACAAACATTACATGATTGCTGTTGTATTTAGGGTGTTTGCAATGGTGTTGATTAGTGGTTACTAGTAGGTTGCTGTGGTACCCCATGTGGTAGGTTGGGTGTTACCAGAACATTTGTATTGTTAACACAAATTTCTGCGCCCCATTTATGTATTCCTGTGGAAAAAAATCAGTTAAAAATCCTGTGCTATGCAGAACCATGGATCTGATCAAAATATCATTTGATATATAATTTAATGTGCAAATACAGTACTAAATGTCTGATCATTAAAGAAATTGAGCACTTTAGAAAAATAATACATCATTCCTTTTCTCCAAAAGTCCAAAAACACAAAGAATAAAGACATTTATGTTCTTTTCCCAGAGTATCAGCTTCTCCCTTCGGGTAGGAGATTCAGAGTGCCAAAGGGTAGAATAATAAGGTACAGAAATTAATTTATATCTGCACCGATCACACTTCTTAATGCTAACAGATAAGGATGTGGATGGAAATCTTACATTTGTTATATTTATTTTAGTATTTTTACTGGCTTTTATGCTTATGTTCATTGTATTGTATTGTCTTATATTGTATTATGTCTGTTGAAAGGCTTATGTGACTGTATTGTATTGCCAATTCAGCGGGAAGCAATCTTGGGTAGCCCAAGAAAAATTTCCCCTGTGGGGGACAATAAATTAAAGTCTAAAGTCTAAAGTCTATTTATTTTACGATTCTCTTATGCAAATCTCATTTATCTAAATGTTAGGCGACATCCAGGGATGAACATTTAATATTTATTACAGTCAGTCCTAAATTTTGAACTGTTGTTCTGACTCTGTATCAGAGCCAAGCCAAGCTTGTCATCTGTGTAAAAACATTCAGTGAAAAGTCTTTGGGATTTCTTGCTGTAGTGTCACTGTACGTCCCAGATTTCACAGAGCAGGGGGTTGAATTTGTGGTCGCTCGTGCGCCATGACTCTAGCATCTCTGCATGATGATGATTAAGGGTTCGCAGCTCGGTCAGACGGCCCAGCAGCCGGGCGAAGTGCTGGGGCTCCTGAGGGTGCTGCAGCTTGCAGAACCTCCTCAACACTTCCAGCACGGGCTCCTGCAGCCGCTCCACTGCCTGCTGGTCCTTCACATATGGCCGATCTGCCAGGAAAAATCACCAGAGAGTAAGAACTGTGTGAGGGTTGACCTGATCCAAAGAACAGAGAACACTGACTCAATGTTCTATAACATTCTGATACTGATGAGCAGCTGTGCACCATTTTTACTTTTTTTATTATTATTATAAGTAAATGTCTAAATGAGATCTACTATGGGTAATCTGCAGCCTATTCTTGTCTTGTACTATGTATAGGAAGATTAGAGTGAATAGTGAATTAGGGTGAAAAGGTTGAATAGGGTGAATTCTATGCTCTAAACATTAAGGGCTGGTGTCTCAGACAGGGACTAACCCTAGGTGTACACTATATTTTTAGTTCAGTGTAAAGTTTTCATTAAAATGCTGTGTAGTTCATTAATAGACATCTGTCTTTTTTCATGGTACTGAAAATTATTTTATGGTTTATTACAATAGTTCTTTAGGGATTCTTCAATTTTAATCTATGGAGAATCCCCTTTAGGTTCTGAAGAAAAGGGTTTTAGAAGAAAGGCTTCCTTAAAGCACCTTAAGGTGTTTTCCCACAGTTTCAAATTGAAGAACACCTAAAAGTTCCTCATGGAACATATTCTGAGACCTAGCGTCTGGACAAAAATGAACAAAGAACATAATTAATTTTTTCTTTAACTTTCGTTGATTTTTCTTTCAATCTCTATACTTAATCTAAAAAAATCTAATCCCCAAAACCCTTTTTATGAGTCTCACGAGGATAAAGATTTCCGTGTAATGTTCACGATGCATGACTTTCTACCCAACAAGAAGGAAACTGGCTGTAATAAAAGGCTATTCATTCTGATGTTAATCAAATTTCACGCAGCAGCATTGTTCATTTCTTCAGAAATGTTTTCAGTTCAGGCACCTGTGTTTAAAACATTCTAATCCCTCATAATAGGTTTCTGAACTGAATATAAGTAAATGTCTAAATGGGATCTTAACTACAGGTAATCTGCAGTCTATTTGTATGTTATGTTTCCGTTTAAAAATATATATTTTTGTCTTCGAATAAAGGGATTAAACAAAAGGATAAAATGGATGCAATTAAGATAAGAGATGATGGACAAGTTGTAAAGGACTTCTTTCGTTTGTGATTCCCAGCACAGTCCAACACTTTCATTACTGATCAGCAGCTGTGCACTGTTTTAGAGTCATTCTGACCAGTAAGACAGGGATTAAGTCTAGTCTAGGACTAAACAGCAGTTTAAATGGAGATTTACCTATCTCCTAAAATTAAACTATATTTATCGTTCCATCTATTATCAATTACCATAAAAAAAAGCTGTGTAGTTCATGAATACTTGTAAAAGTGCATTAAAATGAATACGTACTTAAATACATACTAAATGTACTATTTTGGAACAACTCATCACACCTTAAACATATTAAATACTTTAATATATTTTTGATATATATTTAATTTGTAATTATGCTAAATACAGCATAAAAGCATTAGGTTATGCTTTTGAGTGCTTTTTTTCATATATCTTCTTCAAACTTAGGTAGATTTAAATGTGTTTTTTTATACATAATTTTCAATACACTTGAAGTATACTGTAAATGTACTACTTTGTGTATTAATACATATATTGTGTACACCTTAGTGACACTGTAAAAAAAACTACACTAAAATGCACTTTAAGTATATTTATTGTGTATTTTCATTGATTATATTAGTATTAGTATATATTATAGTATATATTATATATAGTATATATTAGTATTCTTTAACTAATTAATCTAAAGTACACTTCCTTTTTGCAAGGGTAGATTAAATCCCTTTCTGGAACACTGCCCCAAGCATTTTTCAAAGTACTAAAAATGATTTTCATGGTTCATTACAATAGTGGAACCCTTTTTGTATTATATACATAGAACCATTTTTAAAAAGTCATATTAAGAACAATCTAAAATAGACTGTTTTGTATTTAAAGACCCTTTTAAATAGGAAAAAGTATTAAAATTGCATTAAATTAGTTTGAGTTGTTTCAGTTCAGGAGTACTCAATAGGTGAGTCCCGATTGTATGATGTGTGTTTGCACATGCACTAAATGTCTGGATGTTTGTGGACATCCCTTCCAATGGATGCATTCAGCTACTTGTACACCTGTGTAAATTGTTAGGTGTTACACACAATTGACTGTGGCAGAAATCATCATTATATAATTAAATGGAATGAATGTCTCTGGAAAAAAATATAAGGTCTGAGGAGGCCAGTTAAATACAATACTTGATGCTAATATCACATAAACCAGTGAGGAACTTTTACAGAAGTCAATGAGGAAAAGAAAAGCCCCTTGTGGGTTGCCATGTTCACTGATTCAATAATTTATTATTAACTATTTAAAATGGTATTCATACATTATGTTACTTTGTGCTCACCTGGAGACAGGATGGTGATTGCTGTAAGAAGTGCATGTTCTTCTTGCAGCATCTGCAGCTCCCCAATACTCTTATAGAAGTTGAACATAGGGGTGATGTACTCTTCTGATATGCCTGAAGAGGAAGGAGACACAGCAGTGAGGTTTATCAGTGCCCAGCTTTACTCTTAACAAGCTGTTTGCTTAACAATCTGATGGGTGTTGCTATCTTGGCAAAGGAAAACACATGTGCGCCACTGACTGATTTAAACCCTGAAAACACCCTAGACACCCATTGCTATTTTCACATATCTTTGCTATCTTCCATTTAAGAGGAAACGTGGCTCTTAAAAGGAATGGCAAGTGACACGCCGATTGGTTTATTGCACATTACACATAAAACACACCCATTATTAATGAAGAGAATTAGTACATGCTTTTTTGTGTTTTAAGCTACAATAGCTGTTACGACCCTATAGGTCATAATCGCTGATTATTGTTTTTTTTTTTTTTCTGTTTGAGTGTGTCTTCCTACTGCAGGTTACTGCGTGATGCAAACCTAAACTGATTGGTCACCACCAGGGGGAACCAACCATAAAAGGGAACAGGAACAGGAAGTGCGAGAGTGGTGCTTGGCTTCCAACATGGCTCCTGTGTGTTCCTGGTTCCCTGCCACATGGGCTGCGTCCAGAAACCCCAAAAGTGTCTCCTTTTTCCTACCGATCCTCCTCCGTGACCCGGAAACTGATTTCGTGACGCCATCTTGCCGCCTGTCCGAATACCGTAGGAGACGAAAGAAGCCGCTTAAAATCCACCTGTAGTAGGCTTCCAACGGAGGTTACATCAGTGTATCCTACTCCGGAAGACTTTTAAGGATTTTCCAATGACATCACTGCATCCACGCCCACAGAGCACGCGAAAATGGGGAAGGCAACGCCCAAATATACGTCATAAACATATTAATTAACTAGGTTCCTTATCTAATTAAACAGCCAGTAAAGCAGTAATATAATTTATAGTTTAGATAAACTGTATGCTCAGTAAAACTATATTTATGACCCTATGTGTATCATGTTATACATATAAAAACATATATTATTTATAATATATATATATATATATATATATATATATATATATATATATATATATATATATATATATATATATATATATATATATATATATATATCATTTTAATTAATTCATTTATTTACTTATTTATTTTAACTTAGGGACTGATGAGGAACTGAATCCCTCATAAGGCTGAGGGCTGCCAGAGTCACTGGCCAGAGATGCGGCCAAAAATGCGGCTGGGAGTAAACAGGATTTTATTGGAATATCTGAATTTTTAGCTGTGTGTGATAGTGTTCTGAAACGTGCTGATAGTGAGCGTTGTGATTGGCTCAGTTCAACGGTAGTCAACATCCTATCTAAAAGGGATCAACTGTCCCATTTCCCCAATTACAGCTCCTTCCCTCCATTCCTCCTCCTCCTCTCCTCTCCTCGATTCCTCCACCTTCTTCCGGGGTAGGAGAGGAGGAGTAGGAAAGGAGGAGTAGGAGAGGAGGAGTAGCAAAAGTTTCTGGACGCAGCCACGGTCTGTCTAAAGTTTGTAGCCGTTAAAGTGTTAGAACTAAGCTGATGGTAAAATCATGTTCTTTGGTGTGAACACTGTTGTTTCTGGTCTCTCAGTGGGGAGAAAATAAGCCTATTCTAACAAGTTCTCTCAGTGGGAGAAAGAGTTTTTTTTTCTCTATGTTTTCTCTTGGTTTGTTTAATTAGGGAGTTAGGTTAGTGATTTGTATTTCATTTTCTTTTCTTTGTTAGTTAAGTTAGTTCTCTTAATCTTGAAGTTAGTTTTGTTTTGTTTATTATTTTCTCTTTCATCCCTACTGTTATCTCCCCTTTGATTTAAGCCTTGTATTCTTTACAATTTGTTAAATAAACTAAACCTTTTGACTAACAGGAGTATGTGTGGTTGGGGAACCAGGAGGGCATGGGGGCCTCTTTATTCTATGTTACGGGCTGACCTAGACCAGGTCGTAACAAGCAAGGACACACTGACATGCCCTAAATCAATCTGCATGGTGCGCAGTTGTAGGCTCGCCTATATATTGCTAAAATAGAGGAGTGAGTGTTGTGTAAATGTAAATGTAAGTGTAAATGTTTCAGCCACTAACTTATTAACACTGTAGCCAATGTGCCACTGAGCTCCAGCTGTATTAATGAGTGTTTAGAAAATTCAAAAAAGAATTTAAAGAAAAAAAGAGTTTAAAATAATATTGCATTAACCATTTAAGATTTATAGTTACAAGCAAAAATTATATTTTATTTTTAACACCTCATAATTGGATTACTGCAGTTTATTGAATTATCAGCATACTCAGATTTCACAGATCAGAGAAAGGTCTAAAAATCAGATTAAGAAATATTTTTATCAATATCTGAATTATTCTCATATTTTCTCAAGAATGTGGATTCACGGAAACAGACCTTGGTAATTAAATAAGCTAAAATGATTTTAATACAGCCAAATTGAAATGATGTTGAAACTAAACAAATCTAAAAATCTTCATCTTCTAGCTTCCAGTTTATACAGCAAATGTATGTGTTAAAATAATTATTCCTCAGATGGAAACCTGTTGTATTTGGAGAAGTTTTGATTAATAGTTCTATAAAGCAATAAAAAAAGTTTCTTCTATTAATTTAAGCTGTATTATTTAATACAGTACAGAATACTTTTTCACCCTTATTGATAAGAAAAATAAAGCTACAGTACTTTAGAATCACACAGAAAATTTCAGCCAAATAATAATTAAACTAATAGTTAAAGTTAAATCATTCATTTATTATTAATACAATTATTACCTATGAAGCTGGACCTATTTCAGGGGTCAAACACTGCCAAACACAGTCAAACACAGAGCAGACATCTGGAGACCAGCTTTAACAGTAGGGAAATCCTGTACAACAGAGCCACTGGGTGGCAGTGTGCTCAAACACATTTAAAGCACATTGCGGATCCTGCAGTAGATTTATCAGTAAAATGATAAAAATATATTTACATAAAGATATGCTTATTTTCAGAGGTTATGAAAGCATATGTTGCCTTGTAAATATTAGGTAACTGTATTACAGCAAATCAAACAATTTACTATTAAATAATTGAACAGTAAGAAAGTAAAATTGAAGCAGGAATAGTGTAATAATCTACAGTATTAATTATTTTCAGCAGATTACTTCCAAATACAGTTTAGCCTTTTTGGATGGTGCAGTAATAACCAGTTTTTTTAGAGCATATTGCTTAAAGTGAACAGGCTTTTACATAGAGTCTTATGATCAAAAATATATATTCTAATATATTACAAAGTTGACTGTGCAAAGATTAGATGAGAAAGCATTAACACTAGCCTTGCTTTCCACTATTACTGGGCTAGATGTAACTGTATCTTGCATCTAGCATTTTCACATTCAGCGGGATTGGCAGGAACAGCCGTCAGTTCTGGCCGTGTCTCTGAGTGGCCTGTGTGCTTTGTCCGAGAGCATTACCATTGATATAATTATTATTCTTTGTTATCCATGAGAGCTGAAGGCCCTTTTCTGATGTTGATGTACAGCATTCAGTGTGAAGAGCCACGAGGTGATCTCACTCATTCAAATCAGCCAATCAGGAGACACCGTCAGTGAAAGGTCACTAGACACAACCCAGGGAAACTCGTTCCAATTACATTCAGTGATGATGTTTAAAGAGACCATATGCAGCTTTTTTAGTGTGTGTATAATTCTGATTAGCTCGGTTTGGGTTATGATGTTTTTGTAGGTTTAACCCAAAAAAAATTAATCACTTTCCAAACTCAATATAAAAACACTGGCTTGTTTTGTTGCTTTGCCTTTATGAAGGATACACTATATGGACAAAAGTGTTGGGACACCTGCTCATACATTGTTCTTTCTAAACAAAATCAAAGATAATAAAAAAGCATTTATCCTGCTTTTGTTGGAGTAACTGCCTCTATTGTCCAGAGAACGGTTTCTATTAGATTTTTGAACACAAAAAAACCTGAATACCATTAAATCTTCAAAATCTGGAGACATTTACTCCAAAAAAGCAGAATAAACCCTTTTTAAACCCTTGATTTTAGAAAAAAGATATTTCAGGCTAATATTTTGTGGCAGTATAAAAAACACAGAAAAATATCTGAAAGAATATTGTACTGCACCAAAATAAATGACATTTTATTTAGTACAGCAATCAGTCGAATCAAATATTTTGTTTTGTTAACAGACATTTAGAAGATTTAGATTTTATATATAAAAATAATAATATAAAAAAATAAACAATGTAACAGAAATAACGTAATAAAGCAAAAAGTCTACCATAATACTAAAGTGCAGAACATTTTGTGCATGCATATAAACTGCAAACATACACAATAAAAATACCCTTAAAGCTTCACAGAAAACAGACACAAAAAACACATGCACAAATAATCTGCTTTCAAGAATACTATTATTATGACAATATAATTTTTTTTTCCTAATTTCAAACCTTATAGCAATATTATTGTGTATGATAAATTGTGTCACACCCCAGTTCCATTACAGTGTATAGATCATGCATTGCTTTTGTCCATACAGTGTATAGATCATGTATTAATTTTGTCTATAAAGTGTATAGATCATGTATTACTTTTGTCCATACAGTGTATATATCATGTATTAGTTTTTCATTAGATCATGTTTATTTAGATAGGTCTCAAATGTACTTTTCTTTGATATGGGCACTTTAGAATGCACCTTTCCAGAGCTAAGATAAATATGATAACATGCTCACAGACAGGAAAAGAAAAACAATGATCTGGTCTCTGAGATTCGATACTAGCACCACACAGAGCTAATGATGTTGAAGTCTGTATGTGTGTATGTGAGTGAGGGAAGTTTTTGTATTTTCTTTTAACCTCAGAGAGATGCAATCAGAATTGAAGGCAGACGCCTTTTGTATATTCATTCAAATCCCTTCAGATGGAGAGATAACCTTTCTTCTCGTGCAAAAAAAAAATAGCCGAGAAAACACTCACATACACAAGCGCATCGCAGAGCCTTCAAAAAACAGAGAAATGTCAGAAGCGTGGAGAGCCAGAGCGAGAAGGACAATAGACCTCTCGATGTTTAGATAGAGAACAATGGCCTCTTCAGACAGTGGCTCCCCTTCTCTCTCCGACTGGCCTTTTGCCATGAATATTGTGAGTGCTCACTAGGGGAGAGAGAGTGACGCGCTCGGACAGATCTCTGCCGTGGAGCTTTCACAGGCCTGTGCGGGGATATGAATGGCACTGCGCTGAGCTGACAGCGCTCCATCACCTGTCAGAGGGCGGAGAAAACTGCACAGCTCTGGAACTGCACTCTCAGGTGGGGCTGAAAACAAGCTGTGCTTTTCTTACACAGGGTGAACTGGACTCCTGGATGATGTGCTTCCCAGGCATTGTTTAATCCAAGCTCCAACAGACATGTGGATGATCCAAAGATAAGCAAGCGCACCACTGCTACTGTATAATCTATACAAACCACCCCTCCACACACAAGAGCCCCCCTCATAGATAGACATACACATGCATTTGTTGACAAGCTGAGAGATAGAGAAGCTGCATCTGAAGTGAAAGAAGCATGTGGACGTAGGCAGTAGAGTAATATTTTAGGATTTTACACAAATATATGACTTATTTGGTTATGCAGAATTAGACAGTTTTGGGAGGGGTCTTGTGCAACTTCAGCAAAGTTATATATATGCAGCAGAGGTGTCCCTGTTAAATTGCTACATAATGTTCCTAATGGACTACCTTAATTTGCAAAGAGGCATGTTAAAGCTATCATTTCAATACCTCATTCTCATACTAATTAAAAGTGAATCACTGATTATTTATATAATAATAGTATACAGCTATGTCTGTTAGCATCACAGCTAACTTGCTCACTTGGTGAGACAATAGTACAAGTTGAAATAAGTGATGACAGGCCACAGTGTCATAACTAAAAACCTGCAAAAAACGTTCTGTATCCAGAGAAATTGTTTATCATCCTATTTAGGATTTTAATCTATCGATTTTTAATTGTGCATATTAAGCACCCCTAGTATTTACCATATAATTCACTGCAGTATATGTATATTTAATCTAAATATTATTCAGTACTTTTATTGTTGTGCTTCTCCTTTCTTCTCTCTGCATATCCCAGCTCTGCAAAACTAAACCCAGTGGGATGCTGTAGAATCTCTTTACGTGTGTAATCTACACCACTGCATAATCAAAGACAAAGCACATTTTCTAAGGTTCTTCTTTAGGCCAGACTGATGCATTTTTAATTAGACTTTTCTGGAGAAGAACTCTTGACAAGGTCAAAGTTACACCTGCTCATGAATCGAGTATATCCTGCCAAATTAAAGTAAGCATTCCATTCCAAATCTACTGACTCATTCATTGGTAATTGGCTTTTTAAACTTTAATGAAACTAGTCATAAAAGCAAAACTCACTGACCTTAGAATCCAAAGCTTAAATTACTCTGGGAGAAGTTTCCCAAAAGCATCAGTCTACACACTTTCTCTGTCTGTTAAGAGGATCCCTGACACTTTTTTTTGACAGTTTTTGAAAATCTGGGCCCTGATTGGCTAAATTCTGTCAATCATGTTCTGCAGTGTTCTTGTATTTGTGTAAAGGGAGCCTACCACTCTTTCTTATTCGCTCCTCCAGCACCTCTGTGTGTCCTTGTGGCTGTTTCCTGGTGAAGACCTGGGCAGAACGCAGGAACATGGCCTCGACTGCTGAACCCTTCAGTAGAGCAATCTGATCCTCATGATCCAGAGACTGGAAACCTGCTCACAGATCAGCAACATGTTACTGCCATTACCTCACTCACTTGTTAAGGTACTGAAAAAAGTGATGCACTGCATTTATGTGATTCATATTCATAATTTTTAACCCATATAAGACGTGTGGCCATGAATGGTCAGGAAAAATACTCAAACAGGCTTTGATGACTAATTGGTATTAATTTGAGTTTAATCAACTTCTGGGTTTAAAGTGTAGGTAAAGCTGAAAAATGTAAGTTAACATAAATAATGTAGCTCACTGTTACTCAGCTGTTTCTCAATGGAGATACCATTTGATGATGCAACACTAAATGTTAACATATGACAAAATGAGTTTATTTCTATTTTTAAGTTTAATTATAGACCTACATGCTTACATTCTAAAGTATTCTGACCTGGGATGTTTTTTGTGAATTCTACCAGAACCTGGACGTGGCTGGTTGCCATTTCCGTCAACAGCAGGAAATTCTCCTCAGTGCTGAACTGTTCCTGAAGCTGTAGAGACATAAAAGACAACTGAATAACTGAAACACTTTGTTCTGATGTAAATCACTACTGTGGTTGTTTTATGGCGTGAGGGGCTGATAACAGGATTTTATATACTGAGCTTAGCAGTAGCAGAGGTTAACAGCTATGAATGTTTCAAGGATTTAAGTTCTCATGGCTTCCTTTAAAATATAGTAATTGCATTTTTAATATAATAACCACATAAAAAAACACATACCAGTTTCTTGGCCATATCTGGAGGAACACGATGCTTGTTGTACGCTTCAAGAATATAATTTAGTAAAGCCTGCTGGTCTTGACTGAGCACCACTTTTTCCTAGGATTGAAAAATAGACATTTTGCTATCAAGTACATCAGCAGTGTTTCTTCAACTGTGTAGTAAAAAAAGAAAATCCTAAAATGTTTTAAACATTAGCAAAGTAGCAATATCTGCTTGGAGGTGTGTTGTGCTCATTACTGAATAACTAGCCAACTTTTGACCCTTTTGACAATTTTATTACCATTCTATAACACCATTTACTTTATAAAACTTTAGCACGAGCAGAGATATGTCATCACTACAGGGAAGGCAATTCCTCAAACTGTGGTCGAACCTTTTTTATGACACTTCAGTAAAATGATCACAGGTGACTTGTACTTTTAGGTAGTGCCTGGGATAGTGAAGTTACACTGGAGCACGTTTAGCAACCGAGACAACTACAATATGTAAGTGTCTCAGTGAATCTGGCTGTGTGTGTTTGTGCATGTCCATTTCAAAATATTATCTCTGTCTTAACAAACTCTAATATACCTTTATGTGACGAAGGGAGCAGACGAGAGGCGGACGTATAAGCGGGTAAGACCAACGAATTTATTAAATAACAGGTAAACAAACAAACAAATAAGAAGAAAACGAGGAAAATATAAATACATAAACAAACAGGGAAAATAACAAAGACCTAAACTAGACAAATAAATACTAAACAGGACTATGGAAATAAACAGGGAAACAAACGAGAAATCAACAAAGGTAAACAGAGAATAAATACTAAACGAAGAACTAAGGAACGTGGATATAACAATAGCAAATGTGGCAAGACAGACAACGGGAGTAGGTGCAAAGACTGACGAAGACAAAGTGGCACAGAGGACTATTTATAAGAACAAGAAACAATGAACACCTGGGGAAAGGGCGGAGAAACAAATTACACACATGTGATGGAAAATAACTGGGGAAACACACTGGGAAACGTAGAGAACACAGGGAAACAGAGCAGGGCGTGACACTTTAGTGCATTAAGAATATACATTTCCAAACTTAAAATGCACATTGATGCATATTAAATTTGCATATTAAATATTTTGTTTTACACCATTTCTATTAGTTTACTGATCATTTAAATGTTTATATAATATAAAGTGTGCAGTGTTGAAGACCTGGGATTAATATGCTTTCACATACATGTATGCAAATGAATACATACTAGTATCTAATTACATAACTGCTTAAACTTTACACTCACTTTACACATTCTGGTTGTAGATGTGACCTGTTTAGTGTCCCCGCTGTCAGCGACCTCTGTATCAGCTCCTGTGCCATCCTCTAGTGAAGACTTGGTGTTTTTCCTCAGCCTCTTGGATTTGCACTGGATCTCTGTTAGCAAACCTGCTTACAGACAAAAAACAATCCAAAATAAAGATCATGCTTTATTAAAAACACTTATGGATTAATGTAGACCTCCTGTGAACAACAAATATACCAGAATAATGTTTGAAATGTGTACAAATCTGTTTAGGGTTCGACAATATGAGAATATTTCTCATATTATGATAAATTAGAGCACATGGTTGCACAATTTGCTTATCTGAGTATATCATAACTCATAAATTACTTTTGAACTGGCTGTTTCATTACTGAGAGAGGCATAAGCAAGCTGGCTTAGCCCAGTTAAAGGTATTTACAAAATTATTGTTATGCAAAGTGTTTAATAGATTACTAATTACATTCATAAAATGGAAAAAATGAGAAAATCAGGCAAAATAAACAACTTGTTAATGAAGAATTTGAGTATATAGACTATAGGGACTGAAGAGTCCTACCAAATAGATGTAAGAACTTATATTTTATTGTCAATTTTATAGTCTAAATATATATTTTTAATTTCTATTCAGCTGCTAGTCAGCTGTATATCCTTATAACTGGTGATGCCACAACGTGTTCCGAAACATCAGCTCACAGATGCCTTGTGCTGATCGACATCGCCCTAGGAGTGATGAAGGGAAAGAGCATCATCTAGTCACCCAGAGAGACAGCAAGGCCAATTGTGCACTCTCAGGGCTCTGGCAGCTGGCAGCTGATGGCAAGCTACATGACTGGGATTCAAACCGTTTTAGACAGTGCTTTAGACCGCTGGACCATTTGGCACCCTTAAATATTATGTGCATTTTATTGTTGATTGTTAATTTGATGTAATGTCATGTAATCTTATCCTACTTGTAATTTCTGTGTACTATGTGTATCTGCTACTAAATGTCTAGAATTTCCCTCTGGGATCAATAAAGTGTCTATCTATCTATGCAACTCCTGTGGTAATGTGACGTGTAATGAAACGACAGCTTCGAGGTTTCAGTTTCACTGTTTTATGTACAGTATGATGAACTTCAGGGAAATGCCCCCTCGCTGAAGAGGAAAAGACTCGAGGGCAGACCTTGGAACTCATCCAAACCAGCTGAAAGAGTATGTGAGTGGAAGCGCAGTGGGAACAGGCCAAAGACTGAATGCCTGCTGCCTGCAATATTTATATAAACGGTAATACACTATTCATGAGCAACAGGAGCTGAGTATGAGCACACAGCTAACTCTACCTGACAGCTCCATGTTTCATCACTGAGAATAAGCTTGTATAAAATCCATTACATTAATCAAAATCCCTCCTGCTAACCATATCACACACATATTCCTTCATTTTATCCTGTTAAAACTCCACATTCAGCCCCATTCCCAACAAACGTCTGACTCCCCAACCAACTTTCATTTCACAGAGCAAATGCCCAGTCTTCACTTGCCTCACCTGCATTTGAAATATTAGCTCCTGAATCCACAATATACCTTATCAGTTTAATCTCTGCCTGCGTCCACAGTCAGACTGCTGAGTGATACGATGGGGTCATATTATTTTATTCCAGTGTTATGAGGTAGAAGTGAGCAGTTATACAGTGATGAAATATTACTTTCACAGTGGTTCCTGAATAATGCACAGTAATAACTGCACAAAAACGGGCATGAAGGGCTATATATTCTATATATTGTCATTGTGCAGATTATAATGTGTATAATGTGTATGCAGTTTCCCTCACAAAATTAGACATTTCATTTTTCATGTCCAATTTCCAAACACTCCACAATCCATATAGCATAGTTGCAAAAACTTTTTAAGCTGCAAATACATGTTTTAAATTCAGTGTGGTTGTGATGCCACAACAATGGTCATATTTACATATGAACTTGCATTCAGTTTATTTTAATCTAGGCAGCCAATTTATTACTTTATTAACGCTCAGGGTGTTTTCTATGATATTTATCATTTCAAGTGTTCTCAGATTTCCTGGTCGTGTTTTTTCTGCATTTTCAAACACATCAATGAACCTCATTTAAGCTTTTAATAATTATTCCCCCCAGTCTCTAAAACTCTTCAGTCCTTCCACCAGTGTTTGGAGGGTAAAAGCTAGCCTGAGCGTCCTGCTTATTTAACTGCCACTAATGCAATTTTATTAGACAACTGAACACACTTGCAGGAGAACACTAATTGACAGTTGTATTAAACCAGCAAAAAGATTCCTGCACGGATTACGGTACGCCACTACAGTACACCAGTCTTACCACCCAGAGAGAGTAAGGCCTCTCTTGTGCTCTGTATGATAGGAATAGTACAGTGATCTTGATTACAGGGCAGATGTTTAGACAGCTGCTCCACTCAGGAGTCCCAATCTCTACAAAAGTTTGTTGACTCTCTTTGTCTTAATGACAATACATGCATGCTATAGAACTGTCAGTGTAAGATTTAGAATTTCAGAAAAAGCTTTATATACCAGCAAATGAAATATTATATATTGATTTACCAGCAAAACAGCAGTACTACTTTTAGACTATAGAAGATCATAATAATAAAAATGCTTATAAAGAATAAGTGTATTTTTTATTAAGTGTTTACTAATACCAAAAAAAATGCAGTATAGCTGTGTTATTTAGCGGTATTAAAGTGCTGACGATGCTCTCCGAACAGTCAGTGTACTGTGATGTAACTCATCATAATAAAATCATCATAAAAGTACCATATTGTCATTAGTCATTAGAGTGTCTGAGGAATATTTTTGTTAGAGAGGTGTGTGACGGATCACTACTCACACTCAGCGAGCATGCCCATCTCTTTACACTTCCGTAGTCGGCACTCTTGGCACTTTCTGCGCATGTACATGTCCATCTCACAGTTCCCCCCACTCTTACACTTATAAACAGCATTCTTGGTTATACTTCTTCTGAAGAAACCTGCAAGAAACATTACACACATTCATGTGAGTTTGGCCTGAAAACCTGATACAGATCAAAGGTGAACAAAGACGGTTTTATATAAATTGAAGAACTCTTTGAACCCTTCCTATTCATTCAGAACAGAACAGCAGAAAAGTCAAATAGGCTCCGCCTCTTTTAGACCTTGAAGTAAGTCTGCCGTACCCTTAGATCGTCAATGCGTCACGCCATACAGTTACGCATGACAGTGTAACACAGATCCCGCTCCATCCCCAGTTCCAGCCTGCAGACACCTGGATGCAGATGCCTCTGGGACAGGTAATTACACATTCTAGCATGAGCCCGTGAACACAATGACACGCATTAACATTGTATGGCGGCACAAGGCTCCGGTTCCCTGCATCATTATTCAGCAGAAAGCTGAGAGGGAAACAAACCTAGACTGGGCGTGAGGGAGCGTCGAGCCTGGCCAAGCCTCTGGGACTTACAGCATGCGGCCCGGTAGCTGCCCTTTGGGCATTGTCCACGCTCAGGTGGAATTACACTTGCAGTCATTCACCCAATGATTTTCCAAAGAGCTAAAATTGGTCTGTAGGCTTATATGTCATATACTACGTTGGAGGCGGAGAGACCAGATTACCATGTTGAACACATTGTGCAGGCATGCTGAGATATTGTATTCAATTCAAGAAATAAATGAGGGAAGGCGTTGGTAAACCGGAGTTCAGTTTGCATACGTACAGCACATCCTGTCCACACACTAATGTACAACCTGGGTTTTGTAACACAAAGAAAATAAAAACCCGCGGACAAAACAAAAGGATGAACTAGATAAAGTCTTCAAAGTTTGGAATATATAGAATGATAAAAAATTAATTGTAATTTCATAAACGTGACATGAAAGCATTTTTGTATGATCTTTTTTTAAAGCTGATGTAAATAATAATGCATTCCAGATTACAGGAAATAAAGGATTGTTGGAGTAATTAGCTGTTATTTGCTGAACATACTGAGAACGTGAAATTAGCACTTCTGGCTATCCAACATTTGAACAGGTTTTACTGCACTAAAGATGATATATGATATATAAGTAATACAAATAAATCGTTAATTTAATTAATTTAATTAATACTGAAAATAAACAGTGCTGTACTCAAAGTGCTGCAAGTCATCTTTTAAATAAAACACTTTGCAGAGGGCTTGTAATTAGAAACAAAGGATACAATAAGAGTGACAAGAGGAAAAGAGAAATAAGTAACACAGTAAGAGATTAGAAGAGAGAAAATTGTATTAAACAATCTAATGTTAAGTCAGGGTGTTTTCACACCAGCACTATTTGGCCCAGTTAAAACTCGACTGTGACTGAGTTTGGACCGAAACAACTGTACCGAGACCAGTGAGAGGAGGTGGTCTCAGTCCTGTTCTGAATGAACCCTGCAGTAGTTTGTTTGTGGTAAGAATGTGATCTGGTCTCGATTCTGGTCTCGATACTCTATAGCTAAATGGCTCTTCAGGTGCTGTTTAATCTGATATATTAACCAGATAATTACTGCAGTTATGATCAAACACTGTCTCTGCTGCTGCTCCATGCCAAGCCGTTTTTACATAGAACGTCGAATGTGCAGAGTTCACTGTTCGTGACCGCGCAACTCTGTTTAATTTGTGGACATCTGCGCCACACATCCCATTGAAAACACTGTGTTTGAAAGTGCAGCTGTGTTAGTTTCACACTGCATAACTATATGTGCTGGTTTGGAACACAGAGCCTTCTAGCTATATTTACTTTCTGGTTCTCATGCCAGACAGCTCTGACCAACCAGAGAAGACAGCATCCTTGCGTAAAAAAATTGAAAATGGTGCGCATTCTAGTGAGTTTAGTCCTAGAGGAAACACCACCTTTACTGTTAAGTATATTTGTAAAGCAACTTAAAACTAAATTGGTTGGCTGGAAGGATGGGGTCAGGAAATAAGGTCAATCATCCAACTGCACTATTGGAGCAGACCCTTTTAGGCACCTTCATTGTTAAAAGTAGCACAGGAGTCGCATATTAAAAGCATCTTATGTTTATATGTGTATCTGCAACCAATTTATTTTTGTTTTTTTTTTCAAATTATGAATTCTTCTCTGAAAAACTGATGGCATAATCCAATCCAAAACGTAAGTAGTAACCTATGGTCCTCACCTTTACACCCTTCACATGTGAGAGCATTGTAGTGGTAGCCCGAGGCTTTGTCCCCACACACCACACACAGTTCTTCCCCTTTGACCCTGCCGGGATGGGCAGTGTTTCTGGATCTTCTATACATGACAGTGGGAACAATAGGGGATGATTCCTCCATCTCTGTATCAAAGGTCCCCTCCAGCGGGCCTTTTCTCAGCTCCAGCATGGCGGATGGTGAATACCACTCCTCTGGGCTGTACTGGGGGTAGTAGTTTTGGCAGGAGTAGTATGACGGAGAGGACATGGACGGCTCCACTGTGGAGTACTGCATGCTGGGATAGCTGGCGAAGGGCAGGACCTCCTGGTCCTGAAGCAGAGGGCTGCTGTGCTCTGCCAGAATATCTGAAAGCGGAGGAGAGGATGGCAGCAGTGAGACAAGACTGTCAGTTTACACGTGTCATGGAGTTCATGTTAACTCAGGGCTGGAGACACAGGGAGTTAATGGGCTTTATACCAAAGCAGCTATTAGCCCAACTACAACAAACAGTAATACTGTTACCTGCCAACACTGTTATCTGTCAGTCGCAGCACTAGCACTAGAACCCATTTAAATCCCAAAAAGGGTCTAAAAAAGGTTCTTCGGAACATTGACATATACAGTAAGAACCACTTTTAGCAGTTAAATGATTGTAAATGATTCTGTAAAGAATCATGTTTGTAAATGTGGAGAAGCTTTTAAAAATACATATATAAGAATTCAAATTGATAAATTTAATTGGATCTGGTCTAAATGGCTACCTTATATAAGACCCCAACAACCAAATTTCTTGTAGACCCTATGATCTTTGACTTTTATTGTAGATAATTCTTTGCTTTAAAATAAATAAGTAAATAGATTACAAAAAAAGAGGAAATATTCTCTCAATAATGTATTCAACTTGAAACAAAATTTGTATTACCATTGTTATTTTATTTTATATAACATTATTGAGAACTGTCTGAGATGGGTGGACATTGTGAGCATAATGAAAGTTTTTGTACTATCTGTTTTTCTTTGATGGATTTCTCAAAAATATATAATTAAAAAAAGGAAATACACATATAACCAAACAGCTGAAAATATAAGAAATAACAAATAAGAATCACTTTTGCCTGTTTCAATACATAAAACCACATTTTCACATGTGAAAAGCTATTTGAAAAATTTCACTAAAATAAAATATTAGTAATATTATTTTTACAAGTGTCACCTTAAATCGTTTCGTAGTTGTTTTTTAAAACTAGGCTGTTCCTTAGAAATATTGCACTGCTATATGTTTTCAGTCTGTATTTCAGGACATTTGATTGCAAACAGTATTCTTACAATATTCTTCACTGAGTAGCCATAATATTGGAACCACCTGCCTGGCCTAAAATTGTGTAGGTCCACCCTAATGCCATCAAGAAAGCTATGCTCCATCAAAGCACCTACAATGTTTGGATGTTTGGAGCTTTATTGTTTACCGATATTAAAGATAATATTCTACAATATTTAGGAGATTTACTTTTAGTGTTTCTATAGAAATCACTTACATCACTCTTTTTTTTTCTCTTTCGGGTGTGTTCACATCTGCTCGCTCTGTTAAGTGTATTGGCATGGTAGGTTAGCACGGTAGCTAATCTAGCAAGCTGCCTGTTGGACCATCTGCTACTGTTTCCATCTTTCTTTCTTCTTAATGTTTTCTTGTATTTGAGCAAATATGCATCATATAAAACATGAAAAGAAGAACAGTGGGTATAATCTTCTGTCATGTTCAGAACCACAATACTGGGGTGCAAACGAAGTATGCTAGGAATCATAGATTTACACAGCAGAAGTTGAACACCTGTTGCCACAGCTTGTCGCTTGTCGCTCTGTCACCTGCCAGTGTGAACACAGGGTAATACGTTTAGATAGATTAAAATATAATATTTTTTTTTTACTATACATGTCATTTCAAACAAATTCAATGATATTGAGGTGGTTAGTCTGTTTCTCTGGAAACACCAGAAGCTTTAGCAGATTAATTAGCAATGGTTCTTCTTTTTTGTCAGTTTCTCTTCTCAGTAAAAAGCTCTTGATTCATTCTTGATTCATGCTTGAATTTCATCTGCTAAAGTTTTGATGGTTTACCAAGTCTTGCATAGTTGTAAGTAGTTCAATTTTTTTTGTTAGTTTATTTTCATTTGCTTTAACTCATGCACTGGTGGATTTTCTTGTATTAAATATTTTTTATTTAATGGCCATTTAGGTGGAATAATCAAAACATTAATAAAATAATGCCGGTCTCTGCTTTCGAACAATATCGTTAATCACATACAGGCCACAGTATCTACCACTGTACACTGTACTCTGTACTGAAGCCGACTTCCAGTAAGCTGCGTTTTGATGCACCTGAAACAGGAGTCCACCACACCCTCAAATAAAGTCAGGAATAATTAACCACACATTCTTTGAGCTGTTACTTTATCCACCAGCAAGGGCTGTCTTTGAGTTCTATGTATGTACTATACATTATTCCAGGGCACAAAGAGCAAAGATCACGTTTCTGCACCTTTATCTTCTTAGCTTTCTTAACACCACACTCTATTATATACAATACACACTTTTACACACTATTATATACAGTGTGTTCATATTAATACATTATTGTATCAATAGAATTTTCACAGACAATAACCCCCTTAATATTAAGTCCTAATTTGAAAAGAACGAAAAAAAAAAGACGATATGTCACTGTAAACCCACATAATTTCAATCAGTACAAACCACAGCACGTAACAATGATTGCTTGATTCTACCCTATAGAATACAGGTAATACCAACCTGAAGTCTTCTCCTGCCCCATGGACATTTCATCAGACCCCAAAGTGGGTACTGACGACCTGCCGCTGGCCCAAACACTGACCATCCGAGATCATTCTTTCAGTCCATCAAAGTAATTCCTGCTGTTTCTCGCTGCTGAAAAACACCTGTCTTTTGTAAACCCCAGCCACTCTATGATGCCTTAAATCAAGCCTTAAGTGTGCCAAGGGGAGCAAAGGTTGCTACAGTTGCTTATTAACCTGACAGTCGCAGTGCTGCGTCTCTATTACAGGTAGCTGGATCATTATGAGCAAAGTCACTTTTACGTAGACTATACTGACATAAAGCGCGCTGATATCAAGGCTGATATCAAGGCTGATATCAAAGGCGATGATAAGTCTATCTGCTGATGTCTCAGATTGATTACAGAGAAATAGTTGCCCCGTCACTGTAAACCCACAATTAGTTTATGTTCAAGTAAATTCTGTTTTACGGAATTTAAGTTAGGTGAACCTTTGTGGCCACATATACATTAAAATGCAGAGCTAAAATCAACATATAATCAATAAATTTAGTCTATTTCCATTGAACACTTCTTTTCTATAGTCTACATAATCTATGTACCCCCCCCCCCCCCCACCCCCCACAGGCAACATTATATAAAGTTGTAAATTAGAACTATGCATATATTATGATTGACTGCCTGACCTCTATGTTGTAAGCTATAAAAGCAAGCATTATTTTCTGAGCTGCTAACTCAGTGTGTGCTATACTGTTCACACTGCAGCACCTTCTTTCTCCATCTAACTGTCTATGAGAATTTCTAATCTATATTTCACTTGAAATAAAAAATAAAACTAAATTAAAATCTATGTTGTTCACTTGACCATCAAATTCAAAGTAGCTACATTTTACTTTACATTTACATTACATTCGGCAGACACTTTTGTCCAAAGCGACTTACAATAGTGAAGTACAAAAGTAATAGAAGTTAAAGGTAGAAACATCTTCAGATAGGGCTTAAAGGAGATCAAAGGGAAATAATGGGATAGAGGAGTGAAGGAGGAGAAGAAGGAAATGAGGTTAGAAGTAGTTAGTGTGTTAGAGGTGTTAAGAGAGTAAGTGCTCTTTGAAGAGCTCTGTCTTCAGGAGTTTCTTAAAGATAGCGAGAGATTCTCCTTGGGTCATTTGGGGACATTTGGGTCCATCTTTAACGTGATTCCATTATCTAGCAAATTACATTCTAATATGTCTTATATGTAAACATAAATGCTTTTAATTAAAAAGAAAAAAAAAAGTTAATTACTGTAATGAAGGCCATCCTTACCAAAGAAATGTGAGCCCTCTGGCATTGAGAACCCATCGCTGGGTGGGATCTGCAGTGGTCCCACCACATTGACATCAGGGCCCACCCAATCATTCATCCAGGAGCTTCTGTGTTGACCTCAGGGCACAGTTGAGACTGCAGCTTAGTTCTTCAGAGCAGAGCAGAAATAATGGGATGAATTCTGAAAGAGTAAAAATATACAGTATTACCAACATAAATATACTGTAGAGAGGATACATTTGGGATGCTGATTTTATTTGATCTAATTGTGGATCCAGAAAGGTTCTGAAGAAATCTTGTCAGGGGATGTTACAGGAATGTTCTCTCATATCAGTAGCTCCAAATGTGGGCCTCAGTAAAGAGCTGATGTTGCTTTTTCATGTGTAAATATTACGCCTCTCTGTACAGTTTAAGTAAGTTGTGAGAAGATTTTAGTTCACAATACTTAAATCCACAATATCATGTTACTGGTTTGGACACAACTGATTGAACAGGTATTTTTCAACATCATGTGTCCTTCTAAATAACTAACTAATCAAGCTTGGTAAGGAATTCTTTTTACTTGCTTACTGTATTTTATATTAATTTTTATATATCATACTTATATAATGAGTTTGTGGAAAATATCTGAATCTGCTTAGATAAATAATTGTAAACTATTGGACTCTTACATGGATCTGCGGTATATAATATTAAGTATAATTAAGCATAATCCCATAAAGAAGTGATGACGTATCATGGCCAATTGTTCCCACAGTCATCCATCCTAATAAAGGAGAGCATAATGCATTGTACTTTTAACTGTGTGAGTATACAATGGCCCTCCCTCTCCCCATCACTCTAAGTGTCAATGTATGGTAGTTATTGCCCTCATTCAAGCCTGTTCAGCTGTCCAATGAGGTTGCAGAAAAGAAGAGGCAACTGGCTTCTTGTAACTCAGGGCAAGCATATACTTCTGGAACTAGCCTTCACTGTCCCAGAACTGGTAGCGTCTATTTATGGGGGGTCCTAACCTGTGGGTAGGAACTAATAATTTCTAAGGTAAAGAGAAAATTGGTGATAAATGTTGATAACAGATGTGCCAAACAAAACCTGGTTCTTTTCAGTGGTTAAAGTAGTTCCTCACATTTAAATGTAAATTCATAATGCATGCATCAATAGAAATGCATTTTTAGTGCAATTAAAAATTCTCCTACAAAGTTATATAACATTTAAAATTCCAAAAGATGAAGTGGAGATGCCACATACTAGACAGACTCAAACATAGAGTCATGGTGTATTCTACTGCACCCATCAGAATTCAGCTGAAGTGACCTTTCCCTCAGATCTAACTACTGGTGTTTGTCAAGATCATAATAGTGTTTTGAGTCTCTCTCATTTTCCTCCTTTACTGTAATTAAGTTACAACCCAACAACCAAACAATAGTTAAAACAGTGCGCTGTACAGCTCATGTGCCATTTTTACACGACACAAGTCAAGGCCACACACCATTTGACCTGACCTTCCTGGTCTGTTATTATATCCTGTTCCCGATCCGTTTCTGTTCCTTTTGGAATAGATCCATTGGCATAAATCTTTATTTGGCAAATGCATAAAGTTTTACCATGTATTTCCAAGCTGCAATTTATATACATATGTGTTTATATTGGGCATCAAAATATGCAATGTTCAAAAACAGGCTGCAAAAAGGCTTCTTTAGAGCGATGACTGACGTTCACAGTCCAAAAGAAAAGGTATTATACTGTTATACTGTAGATCTGTTTTTGTATTTTTTACAAAGGTGCAAATGTTAAATGTACCCTTAATGGTATAACACAAAGGTCAAATTGTGTACCTTAATGCTTCCCTTATTCATAGCTTATTTTCACCAACTTATAGCCTAGAACACCTTAAAGTTTCATTTTAAAAAATGAAGATAAAGTGTATATAGTTTATGCAAAGCAATATAATTAAAATGTGCCCTAAATAAAGTACTGAAGACATAATACTTCAGTCACACCTGGTATCTTTTGTCAGAGAGTGTAGAAGCACCAGTTTTCAGGATTTCAGGAACACTGCAAGGCTACTCAGTCTACGATCCTTCCATAAGCATGTCAACATCAGCTGATGGTCTGACATGAACTATCTGCCAGTTAGTAGATTTCATTAGATAAGGCCACTATGGCAATGTAAATGTAAATGACTGGAGCTTTCGCTCACTTAGATTTATTTACATCTGAGCCCTTCCAACAAATAACCTTACAGCAGCCATTTCTCCTGTTTAGAAAATATCAGTTATTTTCTTTACTATTGTATAACTAAGTTATATATTTTATTTTAAGTACCTTCATATATGAAAAAGAACATGTCTAAATGAAGCATGTTTCAGTTTTTAAATGTAAAAGTTAATAAAAGAAAAGAATAACTAATTTCACCCAGAAGGAAGATGTTCATGCATTAATCATCTAAGCTAAAAAACATGCAAATTTTGCATTCTTTATCACTGGAATTGATCGGTTTATTTATTGACTTAACACACAGCCAAACACATTTAAAAAGACATTGTACTAGGACTGTTTGGTAGCACATGTTGTAATACAATAAGAGTCACAAACAACAATACTTACAACAGAATCATTTTTATGGTTAAATGGTAAACGTTTTCCACACTTTATTAATCAACATTATTTAAGACATTATTAAACATTGCTAAATTTAGGCTTAAAGCTTAAATAATAATGCAAAGAGACATTAGTTAACACTGTAATGAGTGTAATGATTAATCATGAATAATCAGCTAGTGTCAATGAATATTTAGTTGAGATATTCTGTCATAAGTATTGTTAATTAATGTATCCTTATTAAGTGTTATAGATTTGTTTTCATTCAGTTTAAATTGCTGTGTTTGCTCATGGACTTTGAGAATATGCTGAGGATACCAAACAGTCAATAAAATTACATACAGCTGATGACACATCTGTTTTGTGCTTCCCCCCTTTTACATAGAAGATTTCTTAAAAGGACTAAATCTTCACACTTTGCTACTTTTTAAATCTCTGCTATTTCTCTTACACTCTGAACCCATTCATCATAAATTGCCACATTGTCAGCATAGTAAAATACTGTGCCTTCAGGCCCCAAAGCTCAACACTACTGAATCACAGTCACATCACAGCAACATAGAAAAAATCCCTCACAATTCAATAACTCATACACACCTATCAACTCCATTTAATTTCCCAAAGGCTCAAAACAGTGTTTCCAATACTGTACAGTCATTTCAGCCAAGAACCCTTTAAATACACCAGAAAGCCACTGAGGCTGACTTCTCTATTGAATATCAGTAAAATATTAATTATGATTCCTTACCTACTTTTAGCTTTTCTGGAGGATCTCCTCAATCAGCTTCATGAGCTCTGAGACCCTTTGGGTAGCGGGGTTTAACTGCTGCTGTTAGAGGAGTCTATGCAGGACTGTGAGCGGATGGGGTCATGGGGAAAGGGGACAGTGGTTATTAATTAAACTCTCTCTCTCCATGAAGGCTAATAGTCCTCCCCCGTAACCACTCTCCCAGCGGCTCCCATCAGAGCTAAACTTTGGCTGACAGCAGAAGAGATACAGCAGCACCATCACCTCCCTACTGCAGAGATATCAGCTCTGAGAAGCCTTCTCCCAACCACATGCACATATAAGCATATAAGTGTTATCTCATGCTGGGTGTTAGATGCTAGCTTCTCAGCCTGTCAGAACAATGCTCAAAACTGAAGGAATCTCCTGTGGTTTAGGTTAACGGTTTAGTATAACAGTAACCTTTCTATTAACATTTTTCTGCAACTGCACAGCCATGGCTGTTCAATCTCTATAGAAAGCTAGCTAGGTGGTGTAGCATAGTGAATAACTCCACCGTCCTCCATGCGCCAGTCCAGGGTTTGATAAGTTTCATACCCAACCTGGACAAATGTCAACACCAGCAGACACCCATACACTCCTTTATATTAGTGATTTCAGCTAGTATATGGTGCCCACACTGATGCAACTGAACATGCACAGCTTGTATAATCATCATACAAAGGTAGCTAGGTGGTGTAGCTTAGTGGATAACACCAGCATTCTTTATGTGGAAGTCTGGAGTTTGATGCAGTTAGTTTTGGTTTTACACTACAGTTTAGTGAGCTGCTCAAAGAACTCATTATCACCTACCTGAGCTGCATCTTTCTGTACACATACATTACGGTGCAGAATCAGTGTAAAAGATTACATCAGATTCCTTTTGTTTCTGTTTATAAATTAGAATTAGTCTACAGTTACAGTAAATACAGCAACTGAATATTATTTTGCACCCATACTGCTACGTGATGTTCATGCACCAAATGGGAATTCATGATTTCAACACAACATGGTTTCTTTTTCTTCTTCTATTGTTTAATGGGTGATAATAGCTTGCCTTAACTTTCTGTAATCGGTCCAAAAGTCCAAACTAAAAATTCTGAAGGTTTGAATCAAACAAATGGATCATAGGAGTTCCTTAAGCAAAGAGGCCTAGCAATGCATTTACCAGTCAAGTGATATGATTAATTTTAATGCAATCTGTATGAGAACATTATAAACAAAAAAAATACTAAATGTGTTTAAATCCTTACTCAACTGTTCCAAAATATAACTTTTTTAGGCATGCACAGAGAATTTATTTCAAAATATATATTTAAAATTCTTTCAAATGTGGACAAATTTCAAATCATTAAACTGAACCAGATTGTTGTTTTTCTGATTTTAGCTGCACCTACATTTTTTCTGAGTAAATAGTATGCTCAGAGTTGTATTGACTATACCACTTAAATTCGTTTGTGTTTTTTATTTTATAGCAGGCTGGAAACTTTTTTGCAGAATAAAAAACTACATTTCCTACATTACTTCCTGTGTGCTACATTTTAACTGTCCCCAGAAGTAGGGGGCACAAGGGAGCCTAAGGGAGGCACATAAAAATATGAGGCTTTATCTCTTATGTATATAATTTTCAATTATGTCAATTTATCATTATCACTTCAAAAAGTGGTGCCTGATAAAAAAAAAAATCACAGAGAAACAGAACAAAACCTGGGAAGGGTTGGTGTTTGGTGGGATGCAGTCTACCATCTAAAGGTGAATCAGCATTAACATATTTCATTACAAAGGAAACGAATCCTGAAATTTCTGATTCTCCAACATGATTCATTCCAGTAAGCAAACAGAGTCTTTACCACATAAGTATAGAGGAATCCTCTTTGGTGCTGTATGGAACCAAAACAAGAGGTTTTCCATCATAGAGAGGAACCATTCATGCTTTAACTCAGCAAATAACTTTTTAAAATCCAAATATTTCTTTGTTGTGCCACTATTAAACCATTGCCTCAACTAAAGAACACTCAAGGAACTCTTTTTGGAGCCACATTTTCCACAATTGACCTGAACAATTCAGTTTAACAACACTCCCTCTTTAGAAATTCACCCAAACGACTGTAAGATAAAGGCCAGCGTTGTTATAATTGCGATCCAATCTAAAAACAAACTCTTAATCATTTACTGGCTGTTGCTCCATCCAGAGTGGCTCTTTCTGAGTCAACACAGAGTATTCTGAAATAAACAAAACCTTTGCCATTGGCTGTCTGCTGTTTCTGGAGCTCAGAGACAGTGGGGGGAGGGGTGGGCTGATGGGCTGGTGGCCTTGTATGAAGGACAGAGCTACTAAAAGTAACTGGATTAGTGCTGAAAAAGATTTCACTCACTGTAAAGGTAAACACAGCAGTAGAAAGTAGAAGGCCTCATACAGTATTTCTTATCTTAGCACAAACCAACCAACCAACCAACCTATATCTGTTATCAGTGGCCTAATGTGGTGCTGACTAATCGTAACGTGCCAGATCACAGACAGAAGCTATTCCTTTAACAATTCGTCCTAATTCTGTTAAACATTGATAGGGTATCTGTGGTACATAAAAGGGACACCTTTTAATCTGCCAGTAATATAAAATTCTGAAGGTCACAGGGTTGGATGTTTGATGAGGCATTAAAATGGTTCTTTGCAGCTTACTGTTTTAGAACCGCACCAACTCGTAAAAAGCTGATGGAGAGATAAGACAACCTGCTCTTATATGTAGAGAAAAAAATACTCTTCTCTGTCCCCAAACATGAGTCACCAAGGACTGTGACAAAAATCTGTACGAATCAAACATAACAAGGTCCATGACCTTGAACTTCCATGGGGTTTATCTAAGGGAAGACTTGTTAGCACACTTTGGTAGATAACAGAACCAGGCCTAGAAAGCAATAGCTGAGATTTTAAAGCATATGCAGTGGACTGACTATAGGGGGGGTCAAGGCCTCAAGTGCCCCCTGCCAGCGTGGCAAAAATAGTGTATCTGTAATTACCCAGTGCCGTGAAAAAGTATTTGTCCCCTTACAGATTTCATTGTTTTTTGCTTTTTTGTCATGCTTTTTTTTAGATTATCAAATTTACTTTAATATCAGACAAAGATAATCTGAGTAACGTAAAAATCTGTTAATTTCATTTATTAAAGTGGCAGTCTGTATAATTCTTCTAAACTGAAAACTGAGTGGAGAAGGGATAAAATATTGTGTTTAATGGTACCAGTGTGCAGGAACGACCATCCCTGCTAAGCCTAATATTTATTCATTCTAAAAACTGGGGTGTCGGGTTTCTTTTTGCGGGAATTCTTCTGGCCATGTCACGTGTCTTTACTTACTTACGTCACATTTACAGCCTCTAAAAGAGGATCCCGGCTCAGTTTTACTGAATGCGAGCGGCTGGTGGAGCAATGGAGACTTCAGAAGGGGAAACTCAGAGCTCAGTGGCTCATTCACTCACAGTAAAACCAGAGTGTGTAGTCAAAGTGAAGTTTCTGACTGAGCGCGCTCTCTCGCTCTCTGACTGAACATAACCTGGAAACGGATTCATTTTATGCTTGTTATAAGGATGAAATGTCCATACAACATTGAAACTACAGATTAAATGTAGCTATAAACATGACATAGTGGTAATTGTTCATTTTAAAAAATATATTACTCAAATTACGCCATCTTGTAAGGGATTCTCTTAGCCCTCTGTTTTGAGTGAGCCTCTAAAAAAATCTCTGTTTAAAGAGCTGTGTACCCCTAACACTTCCAGCCTAACAAAATTGGGAAATGGCTGAAAAGCTTTCAGACCTCAAATAATGCAAAGAGAAAAAGTTCATATTCATAAAGTTTTAAGAGTTCAGAAATAAATATTTGAAGGAATGTCCCTGGTTTTAACCAGTTTTCATGCATCTAGGCATGTTCTCCTCCACCAGTCTTACACACTGCTTTTGAATAACTTTATGCCTTTACTCCTGCAAAAATTTAAGCAGTTCAGTTCGGTTTGATGGATTGTGATCATCCATCTTCAGGTTTACAATTTAGTAAAATCAAAGATTTCATAATTTTAAGTGGTCTCTTGTTTTTTTTTCCAGAGCTATATGTTTGAGGCTGAACTCAAAAAGTAAGTTCTCGGTAATCATCATCCTTATTTTAGCTGGCCTGACTTAATATTTTTTATTGTGATAGGATTCTTAATCTTCCAGAATAAAGAATCATGGCTCATTCTAACACTCCACTCATTTGGTAAATGTGAGTGTGATGTAGTTTGCTGCTTGCTGTGAATGTTCAGTGCAGCTTTGAAGAGCGATAAAGTGAAGGATGTTTATAAAGAATACTTCTACATGACGGAAAGCAGCAGAGTGGGGTCAGCTCTTAACAATGACAGAGTGAGCCAATTTAAGCAAGTCAGCATAAACAAGCTCAGCCACTCTTAACCAGAACAGCATGATAACGTGAACAGCTCGAGCAGATAGAGGCTCCAGTTACTCCAGCATCACTCTTTCCACACTCGGCTCATTAATAGTGTAAAGCATACTAATAAGACTAACAGACATTCTCTAAACGCTGCAATCGTTAGTGATAGTTATAGAGCTGTAGAAACTACTGAACTACACATAAACGCATACAGAGTTTATAAACTGGCATTTGAAAACATCTACTTTATTCTCCTCAAATGAAACATTCATACACACAGTAAAAGCTGCAGTTACAGAAATAAATACCTTTATATCCATTTAAGCAATTAAATTTCTTTGATAACAGATTGAAGCCGTGCTTCAAAAAAATAAATAAGGAGGCACATTGCTGGTTTTGAACACCGAAACAGATTTAAAAGAACCTACATTTTTTAGACTACATTGCTGATGATTTTCTTTTTTTCCAGAGTCTTTCCAGATTTCCACAAATGTAATTTGTGAACTGAATTTTAATGCTGAATGTGAATGCTGTATGGATTTATATGGATACAGTGTTCCTCCTTCCTCTTTCCTCTTTTCTCATCCAACCAGTCACATAAATTCCACAGCACAACACTAAACCATAGCATGAAGTGATGGCAGGTGATTTTTGTCCTTTGCCAGAAGTGTTGGTCAGATAAAGTTACCCAACAACATGCATGTTCATCATGACCCTCTAAAACTGTTTATAATTCTCTAACACATTCAGTATTTGCCTTTTATTGCATAGCTTACATCAGTGCTTCCCAACCCTGGTCTTGGAGTAATCCTGCTCTGCACCGTTTAGTGTTTTTCAAGCACTAACACCACGCCCACTTCCTCTCAAAAATGACTGGCTAATTAGCTACTTTAATGGAAGAGGAAACAAACCACAAAAATAACAAATATTGCACATTTTGAAAGATTTGAAAGATTATTTTAATCAATTTGATTGACTAAAAAAGCCTTGACAAAAGCTGAGTTAAGTTGAGCCACTTAACATTTGGGGGATGCTTTCCTGTTTTACAGTGTAGAATTCTATTTCCCTAAATTTAAATTTTATTAAAAAAAAGTCATTTGCAAAGTAATTAATAGAATTTGTGGATGACTTAAAAGTTTGTGTTAACTGAACATCAAATAGCAAGTTAACAGAATGCAAATATTACATCCTGTCATGTAAACCTATTACATGATGCCCATTTAACTTAAAGTTTTATGTCAACCATGTTTAGTTTTAAAAAGGAAGTAACATTACATCTTTGGTTTTTTTTTAACAAGTCCAAAATGACCTAACTTTAAATTATAATGTAAGTGAAAGATAAACTGACTGACTAAACATTTCTTCTTTAAATGTTTGTTTCAAAATGTTAATAGCAAAGTAATCAATTCCTCAGAGCAGTGTTCCAAACCATAAACCAGTGTTCCATAAAGTCTTCTCTGGACAGCAGAGACAATGACTGCTCCAACAAAAGCAGAGAAGAAATGTGTTATACTGATTAGCTTTTCACAGTTTTTTTATAGTAAAGGTGTGTAGAGAACAGGGCAGAGGCAGGGCAGAGCTACTCCAGGGTCAGGACTGCAAACCCTAGGCTCACAACAATAGGCAAGAAAAAATCGAAATGAAACAAAAAAATGCATATCAAATGGAGAAAGTCCATTAAGTTGTTATATGTGACTTCTGACATTATTTCAGGTGTCTTTTCCTTTTTTAAATATTTTATTTATTTAAGTAATTTCAATTTCCAAAGAAATAGCCAGGGCGTTTCCTACGAGTGTAAACCACCAATATCTCGAAATAAAGTCCATTACACGGCAACAGACACCCACAGCCCACTTTTACTTAATTTTTACGCCAGATCAGAGAGGGGGTGAAAAGTGACGAGTCAAAATATAATGATTTGCAAAAAAAAAAGTTTGATATATTGCAGTCACGTGGGTAATGTCCCATGGATTGGAGGATTGGATGGATTACCAGTTACTCAATAATCTTCACCTCACAGGCACACCAGTGAGGTGAGAGCAGTCCTGGGCTCATGATGAACCCATGAAGTGTCATTGATAATGCTCCTGATAGTCCCCGTTCTCATAAGTGTATGAATTCTTCTCCTCGTCCTCCTGCATGGTCACCCCCCTTTTCTTTTTCCAGCCCTTCTTGCGGCTGGCTGAGTTTTCTGAGGTGGTTCCGTAGGACTTCATCTTGCTGGTGGCGAGGGCGCTGTCACTGCCGGGCTCTGTCTCCAGAGCCAGTTCGTCCTCTCCGATGATGCCACACTTCTCATCACTGGTACTCTCTGGATCTGCCCAGTCCTGCTTCTCCCCGGATGCAAAGATGGCGTAAAAGATGACCCCGCAGTAATGCACCATGGAGGCAATCACAAACACGTTCTGCCACTCCAGGCGGGTCTGTGAAAGAGAGGGAAATGAAAGTCTTAATTACAGCAGTAAGTGGTGTACAGAATTTTACTTCAACAGTATTGAATAGAATAATGCACATATGAATATAAAGTGAAAGACTTGTGCTGTCAACGTTAACACATTACTGCACGCGATTAACCTGGAAATGTTACCATAGCAATTTAATAGTTTGTTTAATAATAAAAAAATAATAATCCCCCCCCTATTTGGCCCCACCATTCTGCTGTAACTCACTCTTTTTACAGAGCCTGCTGACCTATTAGCTTTTTTAGTGTTTTCAGTGATTTTTTAATGGTACTTATCAATGTAGACATGGCGTCACTACATTTTTATTTAAAGTGAAAGTCCTATTGGAATGATCTTACACTGGTTCTTTTGTTTTGCATTTTAAAAATACATTTAGTGCTGTTATTAAATACATTTACACTTATGTGTATAGCATTAAGCACACCCTCTTATCCAGAGTTACTTACAAAAGTGCTCAATCAATACTCAGGACATCTAAAGCTAGGGATATCTAAAGCTAAGGGATATACTGAGACTTCCAGAAATGAGCCACAGAATAATCATAATGCAATAATTTGCAAGCAATTCACTATTCCTCAAATCCTAGACATTCCTGAATGTTGAGGCTACTAAACTATGCAAACCCCATAGAAAAACAATAAGATATAATAATGCAGTAGAAGCTCTAATCAATATTAGTGCTTTATTAACTGATTTTAAAAGAGTTGGGTCTTTAGCTGCCATATGCCATATAAACACTCAGATTCCTGAGAGATGGTGAATCCAGCCAAAGTAAAATGTTTGCCACAATGCAGCAACATGGCTAAACGTCAGCAGGTTGAAGTCGAGTCGACTTGATGTATTCTGGGTCAGTTGCTAGGGCCTGATGGCATGCATGGAAAGACCAGCCAGGATTGAGTTACAGTAGTCAAGTCTTGAGATGACACGATACTGCACAAGCACTTGGGTTGCCTCCCTGGAGAGAAATGTTTAAATGTTCAAATTCTCTGAATGTTGTGGAGAGGAATTGTGAATGGCTGTCTCAGGTTTGCAACATAAACCAAGAAAGACAATTAGTCATTAACAATACACAAAAGCTGCACACCTCAGTAGGTGGAAAGATTAAGGCGTTCTCAAAGAAAAATGGAAGACCCGAGGCTCCTAGGATGTAGAGTAAATTTTTTTTATGACATGATAAAGTATATCAAATCGTGATGCATTTATTTTTGTTATCTGTCAATCTGACAGTTGGACTTTGTCTAAATTCATGCTGAATAGACCAATTGAAATACTCCAAGATATTTTTGCACTTTCACTGAAAGAATGAAGGTTTATTTTGACATGGACATTTTGAAGATATTAGGACTTTGTGATACTGTTGAAGCAAAATGTAGTTGTAAAGTTGTGAGTTGGTGAACAACCCTATTTGAGTAAAGCTCTAATCCATATTATGGCAAGAACTACTCAGCTAAGTAAATAAAAAAAATACTTAAGGAAACGAAAGTCAGTCAATCTGAAACATTGCAATAACTTTGAAAGTATCCTCAAGTGCAGTCACAAAGACCATCAAAAATGTTATGATGAAACTGGCTCTCATCAGGACTGCCCCAGGAAATAGTTACCAGCCTCAAAAACGCAAATTAACAGCACCCCAGATAAGAGAACCTAAACACATTTAAATTTAATCCTACATGAATACTTATGTGTTCCTTCATAGTCTGGATGACTTCAGTATTTGTTTACAATGTAGAAAAAATATATAAAAATAAAAACACTGAATGAGAAGGTGTTTCTGTATCTTAGACAATTTGCCAAAGAATAGTTAGACAGAGAAAACTGCAGCAAGTGATGTTCTTTGCTATACATACAATGTACATATCCAGTACTCACTTTGTGTTTTGTCAGAGCTCCCACGATCAGAGGACACACCATACCAGACAGAGTGCCTACACCATTGGAGATTCCCATCAGGATACTGGCATAGCGAGGAGCAATGTCCAGGTGATTGACGTTAAAACCTGGGAAAAGTAACACACGTCATATAAATCTAGAATGAGCATCAGTGAATGATATGGTATAGAGATATTTTAAATCGAGAATCTTCTGATTATTCACAGTCAGTCTCACTCTAACCTGATATGGCAAAACCACTGAAGCCCACTGCCAGGACGAGGAACGAGATGGCTACACCACGTGTGTGTGAAAATCCCACCACCAGGAGCAATGTGGCCTCCATTCCAAAACCTGAGAGCCACATGTAGAGGAAAAGCCCACTGGTTCATCTTATTCACATTTCTCTCACAGCTTTCATTCACACTGTTGTACTGTCTTTATCACATAGGGTGATGGACAAACCTCCACAGTTCATGATCTTGCGCACGGTTGTGGTCGAAAGGATTTTATTGCTTCTCAAGAAGTCAGCCAGCTGACCACCAATTGGCACAACAATGGTCATCACCATGTGGGGTACAGCTGACAGGATGCCCACCTAAGAAGTAGCACATTTTAAAAGTTTATTTGCATTGCATCTTGTTTAGCAGGTAAAAAGACCTACTTTTGTTATCTATTCAACTTATTTGTGTAAATGTTGCTATTTTAAATACATGCTAGTTGACAATGCTTCATTGATGGCCTACAATAAATGCTAAATGATGCTGTTCTACAGGTAAAGCTCAGGACTCACCTTGCTGATAGGGAAGCCAAACACCTCTTCAAAGTAGGCAGGCTGGCTGATGAGCAGGAGGTAGAAGGTCCAGCTCCGGCAAAAGTTGGCCACAATAATGGCATAGACTGGCATGGAGGTGAAGAACTGCCGCCATGGAGTCTTAAATTTCTGTGAAGAATTGATGTCATTAACAATTAAAGTACAATATTCATCTTCTAAAAACATGTGAAATTAATTTCAGTGCAAATATTTAGTAATAAGAAAATTAGTAAAAACACAGAACATGTTTTAACCCAAAAGAACTAATAGTGGTGTATGCATTACAGACCCTTTAAAAGCTGTGTACAGTTCCTTATAGCACTCTTTCCTTCTTTTTAACTCTCAAATCCTTATAAAAGTGACACATACTGAACACCCTGACAGCATCAGAGCACTTATTCACAGAATGTAGGTGTGCTGGGTTAGTGCTTGAGATAAAACAAGCTGCTTTTAAAAGTGTACTTTTTTGCTTTTACAGTTCTGTTACAACCATTTAACCAAATGCTTTACTATAATGTTTTAAATTCCATATAAATTGTTATGATCTGATTTCTTGAATAACATTTTAAAATATAAGTCATGAATTTGCTGTTGTGTTTTTTGTGTTAAATCCATAATAACCTTAAAACTCTAGACTAAACTCTAGCTAAAATCATAATCCTCAGGTCAACTGTAAATGTTTATATATATATTTATATATATAATTTATAAAGAGTTTTCGCCCGAGAACTGGCCAAAAACGAAAACGGGCGGAAACTAAAGACACGCCTATGGCAAGCCAAATGGGTCAGAATTCGCCTGGGTCTGACGGCGCTTAAAGCGTGCGAAATACTTAAAAAACGCCGTCCAAAACGCCGTGCAGGGCTTACTTTTACGCCTTGGAACAAACGCGAGGCGCCGCCAGGCGTTTAAGAGCGTGTGGCGGCGCCAGGCGCTTACATAACGCCACCACGCGTTTTCATAACGCCTCCAGGCGTTCCATATGCAAAAACGGACAGAATATACATATCCAATCCGTGTATCATTCGTTCATTTGATATTCAATTGAGAATCAAAATCGGAAAATTAAAAAACCAATTCGTTTTTTCGTTTTTTCGTTTTTGAATATAATACCAAAAACGAATAACGGCTTGTATTTTGTATTTTTATTTGGTTATCCAAACAAAAATTGGAAATTTAAAAAACGGACCAGGAGCCGAATTTGATTTTGATTTTGAACTTGACCCATTTGTGTGCCCCGGAAGTTACTGATTTGTTTATTCTTGGTGGGTTTCTGTTGCGCGGGAGTTCACTGCAGTGTTATCTACACAGTCTGTATTGCTGTAGGCTTTGGATGGAGTTGAGGATGGAGAGTTTTATCTTGTTCAGAGGAACTAAACGCGTTGCAGTGAAAGAAGACGATATGACAACAGAAAAAATCGGCAGGATCTTTCAGGTGTTTGTCTAACGTTCCGTAGCTAAATGTCATATTTAGTTAATACCTTCAAAAAGATCTTTAATTAGGCCAGAATGTGGTTCCAGTCCGGCCATGCTGCCTACAGCAATACAGACTGTGTAGATAACACTGCAGTGAACTCCCGCGCAACAGAAACCCACCAAGAATAAACAAATCGGTAACTTCCGGGGCACACAAATGGGTCAAGTTCAAAATCAAAATCAAATTCGGCTCCTGGTCCGTTTTTTAAATTTCCAATTTTTGTTTGGATAACCAAATAAAAATACAAAATACAAGCCGTTATTCGTTTTTTGGTATTATATTCAAAAACGAAAAAACGAAAAAACGAATTGGTTTTTTAATTTTCCGATTTTGATTCTCAATTGAATATCAAATGAACGAATGATACACGGATTATATCCCCTCCTTCTCCAAGCAGTTCAGCCCTCTGACTCTGTCAGGGAACTATATCTCCTGTTAAAATAAAAGCCCCCAAGTGCTTCAAATGTCTGCTGTGTTATTAGATGTGCTAGATTCATGTATTTCTGGCTAAACTGGGCTTTGCAAAATGTAGTCCCTGATTAAAACATAACAAAATGTAATCAAATGTACTTATTTTTTATCAACTCTTTCATTGCTGGCCTATTTAGTAATCATGTTTAATTTGTCTGATGCCGCAAGACCTGAGCCAGCCAACACACACACACACTCTCTCTTGAAGGCATTGGGGATTTTAATAAAACGCGCAATACAGAGACCACCACAGCATACAGAATGAATGCATAAATGGAGAAATTAGGAAATCAACCGGACACACAAAATCCAGCAACACATTTAGCAGATCTGTGTAGAGATTCTATACGTTTTAGGGTCACTCTTAAAAAAAAAAACTGTTCACTATGAGATCGTAATATTCCGAATCATTCAGTATTCAAGGTATTCCTTAATTAAATTGTTTTTGATCATGGTACATCCTTATATTATTTTTTGCTTTCTTACTTTTTAAATAAAAGCCCTTTTTGTATCGCTGCCGCTCAAACGGGCAGCGTGGGTCTAAAATGAGCCACATTCATTTTCTATGCTACTTCAAGTATGGCTGTGTGGTTCTATGATATATTTTAGCAACGCATTAATTCCGTCGTTCAGAATTTAATTGACGAATTTATGAATGAGTGTTTCTTTTGCACAAATCTTAATTTTCATTCTCCTTACACAGGTTTACACACACGGGTCAGACACAACGCACATGAATTTACCATTTCACAGCTCAGCACAGCTCCTTCAGTACTGTTTTACGATAACATCACCTTAGAAAATATTTGATGCCACTAGTGAAAGATAACTGTATATAATATTTGATTAGGATTAGGTTACCATTAGAGTGAGAATATTACCTGTCAGAAAGTTACAAGTACGTATTATTAGATGTTGACATATTCTATTTTAGTTAGCTTAATATACTGTAGTACTTTGTAGGCCATTTAGCTACAGGGTGTGTTTATAATAATGTTCTTGGTGACAGTAACTGAAATATTTTATTAATTTAAAGAATAAACATTTTTAATAAAATAAATAGTACAGTCTAATATAGGATAATGGTAATAATAATAATAATAATAATAATAATAATAATAATAATAATAATAATAATAATAATAATAATAATATTGACATTATTTTGACATATTCTATTTTAGTTAGCATTCTGAATATTTTGTAGATTTTTTTAAAACTGCACACACACACACACTTTTATTATTACTATTATTATTATTAATATAATTTGATATTATTATTATTATTATTATTATTATTATTATTATTATTATTATTATTATTATTATTATATTGATATAATTATTATTATATTGAATTAATAAATTATTTAAACAAGCCCGGAGTGGCTAATCGGGAGGATTCCCGATGGGCCGGGGCGAGTTTGGGCCGGTTGGACGGAAAAAAATTATTTACCCTCACTTCTCTAATCTTATTCTTGCATTCATTGCCATTCAACTACGTATGCACTCTCTATTCGTCTGACAACACAGCCCCTACGTCGGGTTTAACCATCTGAGGGAATTCTCCTCTCCCAAATGTTTGAGTTGGTTGCGTCCACCAGTGGTCTTTTCTGAAGCGATCAAATTAAATGCAGCAACAGAATAGCACAAAGCGTCAGACGACTGTGATGGAGGGTAAAAAGAGGCCAGGTGGAGCCGAAAAGGCCAGATTAAAAAAAGAAAGAAGATGGAAGAAGAAGCAGCCAAATGTGCAAAATTAACAAACTTGTTTTCCAGAAGACAGACTTCAGCTGCAGCCGGTAAACAGAGATATGGAAATAATCTTGAATCGTCAGCTATTGGGCAACGTTTGCAATGTCGATTTAGCGTAGTTTATTTTGTAGAGCCCAATACACATCATTAACCTCTTAACACGCCCTGGCCCGCCGACGGGCCAGAAATATGTCATAGTTAATATCTTTTTGTGTTTATGAATAATTATTTTTTTAATTTTAAAGCCTAGAATCTCTGCTTTTCAGTATCTAGCCTATTTAGCTGTATGTCCTTTCAGGAAATAAACATTTAGGGCGAAATATGCCTTGTTTATTAGAATTAAGATTTTGAATATGGTAAAGCTTTATATTCTGTCTTTAAGCTACTGCTTTGAGGATTCACTATTTCATTTTGATCTTTTAGAATTCGTTAGATTATATTTCTTTTAGCATTTTGAGCTTAGTTTAGTTGGTTATTTTCCTATTTTACATCTATTTTTCTGTTTTTATTAAATGTTGTTATTAGCTTATTAGCTTCTAGCTTGTTAGCATACAGAACGTTTCCCTGGTCTTTTAAATGAATATTTATTTATTAATTATAATATAATATAAGCTGTATCTAATTTTAAGCCAGACAGACACTGTGTGATTTTTTTAATCAGGTGCTGAGATCTCATTCGCATGTTTGAATGGTTTGTCCTGTACGAAAACGCACCTGATATATGCTGACACTGTAGTCTGACTGGCAGACTGAGAGACTGAATGTCATGCAGCCCCAAAGCAATAGAATTAGCGCCAGATCCCCGCGAGCCGCGCACATATTAATCCACCTGCAGAGCTTCAAACGCGCAGATGAGCGCATCACTTTCCTCAGCTGGTCGGGCTCCAGGAAATAGTCTGTGATGTCATCTGTTTTTTAATACTATTTTAATTTTATATAAAGCTATTGCATGATAATCACCATATAGCTAAGTAACCAAGTCTTATTGTTAACGAAACTTCTCATTAACTGAAACGAATAAAAACGGTGATTAAAAGAAAAAAAACTAAAACGAACTGAAATTACAGATTAAATACCCTCAGTTTCGTGTTTGTTAATTTATTTATAATTGATTTATATAAATGTGGTATATCATGATATATATCGTTATTGTGATATATATATATATATATATATATATATATATATATATATATATATATATATATATATATATATATATATATATATATATATAATATTTTCCCATATCGCCCAGCACTACTTTTAAGTCAAATTAATTACCTTTTAAAACTTTATTTGATTTAAATTGGAATTAAACGTGTTTAGGTGAAGGGTGTTCTGTTAACTTACCAACATATACTTGTACTTATATGTAATAAAAAGGCATTGTAAGATCTAGCTGCTGTTTTATTTATTCAAATTCCTGCTCCATGGAAAAAATGGGCTGGATTTGGGCACGAAACTCCCGGGCTGAAAAAAGGGCCCACTCCGGCCCTGAATTAAATGTTTTACCGTTTTTTTTTTTTGCGTAACCACCGCGGTAAATAAAGTGCGGGAAAAATTTAGTTTGCGCACTTAAACAAAGCGAAAATATTCTACTCTGCACGCATTATAAATATGTTTTGCATTTTTATTTAGGATTCAGGAAAAATATGATCGCTGTAGGACGCCTGCTCGTAAAAATGGGCACAATTGCTAAAGCGTGTTATTATTATTATTATTATTATTATTATTATTATTATTATTATTACTACTACTATTATTTACAAAATCCAAAAGATTTACAGATGTTTTGTTTGAATGTTCTACATAAAACGTTTATTATTGTTATTATTATTATTATTATTATTATCATTATCCTATATTAGACTGTACTATTTATTTTATTAAAAATGTTTATTCTTTAAATTAATAAAATATTTCAGTTACTGTCACCAAGAACATTATTATAAACACACCCTGTAGCTAAATGGCCTAACAAAGTACTACAGTATATTAAGCTAACTAAAATAGAATATGTCAACATCTAATAATAAGTACTTGTAACTTTCTGACAGGTAATATTCTCACTCTAATGGTAACCTAATCCTAATCAAATATTATATACAGTTATCTTTCACTAGTGGCATCAAATATTTTCTAAGGTGATGTTATCGTAAAACAGTACTGAGGGAGCTGTGCTGAGCTGTGAAATGGTAAATTCATGTGCGTTGTGTCTGACCCGTGTGTGTAAACCTGTGTAAGGAGAATGAAAATGAAGATTTGTGCAAAAGAAACACTCATTCATAAATTCGTCAATTAAATTCTGAACGACGGAATTAATGCGTTGCTAAAATATATCATAGAACCACACAGCCATACTTGAAGTAGCATAGAAAATGAATGTGGCTCATTTTAGACCCACGCTGCCCGTTTGAGCGGCAGCGATACAAAAAGGGCTTTTATTTAAAAAGTAAGAAAGCAAAAAAGAATATAAGGATGTACCATGATCAAAAACAATTTAATTAAGGAATACCTTGAATACTGAATGATTCGGAATATTACGATCTCATAGTGAACAGTTTTTATTTTTTTAAGAGTGACCCTAAAACGTATAGAATCTCTACACAGATCTGCTAAATGTGTTGCTGGATTTTGTGTGTCCGGTTGATTTCCTAATTTCTCCATTTATGCATTCATTCTGTATGCTGTGGTGGTCTCTGTATTGCGCGTTTTATTAAAATCCCCAATGCCTTCGAGAGAGAGTGTGTGTGTGTGTGTGTGTGTGTGTGTTTGCTGGCTCAGGTCTTGCGGCATCAGACAAATTAAACATGATTACTAAATAGGCCAGCAATGAAAGAGTTGATAAAAAATAAGTACATTTGATTACATTTTGTTATGTTTTAATCAGGGACTACATTTTGCAAAGCCCAGTTTAGCCAGAAATACATGAATCTAGCTCATCTAATAACACAGCAGACATTTGAAGCACTTGGGGGCTTTTATTTTAACAGGAGATATAGTTCCCTGACAGAGTCAGAGGGCTGAACTGCTTGGAGAAGGAGGGGATATGTATATTCTGTCCGTTTTTGCATATGGAACGCCTGGAGGCGTTATGAAAACGCGTGGTGGCGTTATGTAAGCGCCTGGCGCCGCCACACGCTCTTAAACGCCTGGCGGCGCCTCGCGTTTGTTCCAAGGCGTAAAAGTAAGCCCTGCACGGCGTTTTGGACGGCGTTTTTTAAGTATTACGCACGCTTTAAGCGCCGTCAGACCCAGGCGAATTCTGACCCATTTGGCTTGCCATACACGCCGAGCGCGAGAGAGAGAGACAGGGGAGAAAGCGAGACGCGTGTGATTGGGGAACAGCGGAGGGGGGGGGGGGGGGGGGGAATGGGTAAGGGAGCGGTGTGTGTGTGTGTGTGGAGGAGATGAGGTGGAGAGAGAGAGAGACAGGGGAGAAAGCGAGACGCGTGTGATTGGGGAACAGCGGAGGGGGAATGGGTAAGGGAGCGGTGTGTGTGTGTGTGTGTGTGTGTGGAGGAGATGAGGTGGAGAGAGAGAGAGTAAGGCACAGTGATTTAAATAAGTAACTTTAATTACTGGATTGGAAATAGTAACGCGTTAGATTACTCGTTACTGAAAAAAGGGTCAGATTAGAGTAACGCGAAGTAACGCGTTACTGACATCACTGGATGTGAATGACAATAAAGTATCCTTAAATCCTTAAATAACGAGTAAAATCTTAGGTTTAACAGCCTTTCATTAGTATGTATTGACTCAAGGAGGCCTTTAAGTTTCATTGTGCATGCTACAGATACATTACCCCGGGCCATTTAAGTCTGTAACAAATCAGAAGATCAGTAATCAACATCATACTATGATTTAATTATCGAATTAATCGAATAGCCACTCCCTTCTAAGTCATGATGCAGACATCTGTCAAACATTTTACATACTTCCTGTTGTAAAATAACATTTTCCATTTCCCAAAGCTAATCTCGTCTGAATAGGCCTTTAGGTTGTGTCTTTATTTCCACAGTTAATAGGAGTTTCTGGTGCTGTACCTCAGTAGCGCTCATTAAGCTGGCGCCTTCTCCAATTGTGGTCTCGATGTATATTTTCTCCTCATCGCTGATAGTAGGGTGCACAGCTGGGCTGTCATAAGCAAGCAGGAGCCAGAAGGTATACCATATAATTCCAAACACTCCTGATAAAAAAGCCAAGATTAATGCAAATACTTTTATTTCAATAAAAGATAATGAGTTGTTACCGGTATTGTAACTACTTTTTATGTTAACTTTAAATACAAAGAAACGCAAAGAAATAGTTTGCACTGTTAGATCCTCACAGAATATTTTCTTCTTATAACTTTATATAAGTTTCACATTAAATTATATTTTTAAATACTGATTGTCAATAAAGAAGGTGAGTTTTTTTACTCTGTAATACAAATCAAATCATCATGATGACTGTGGCCTTGTTAATAGGTTTTTTCATGCATATTAAAACTATTGTGTAAACACAATAATTTTTACCCCAGACACAGTCAATCAGTTAAGAATTGTTTGGTATCTAAAATCTGAATCTAAAGGTCAAGTGGTTCAATATTTAATTGCCGCTTTAACTAGTTTATTTACATGTATTATTATACATTTGGATATAGAACATAGTTTCAACTTTAGCATCCATGTTTAAATAAGGTCTATTGATACTTAATATAAAGCTGTCCTTGGTGTTAGAGAAAAGATCTCACCATAGATATAGAAGACAGAGGGCCAGCCCACATACTGCACCAGAATTCCAGCAAGAGGCATAGCAATCACTGCACCTGCGTAGGACCCTGCCAAGCAGAACACACGTGGGAGTAGTTAGGGTTAGTATATCAGTGAGAAGGAGAAAACTAAGAATAATTAATCTGACTTGTAATTACAGTATGTCTCCCACGCAATCATTCTGAGACCTCCAGTGGCTGCAGAGAGCGATGAAAAATTGCCACTGTTCCCCCATTATAGTTTAGTCATTATTTATTTTTATGTGATGTGCTAATGCCTGTTATTTTATTATGAATTTGTAGAAGATGCTGTTAAGGAAGGTGTTATTTGTACAGTAGTGTTTAATTTATTTTATTTTAATTTGTTCATGGACAATCTTGGTCATACTGGTTGTTTAGCTTGGTGAACTAAACAAAGCATACAATATACTGGTCAAGAGCTAAGCTGGTCAACCAGTTTGACCAGCATGAACTTGATTTTAGCAGGGACAAGAACTGCTGGTCAGTTTGTTTAAGTTGTTGTGTCAGTTGATCTTAAGAAATATGAAAGTGTTTTATTGTTGTTTTGTACGATTGTGGTCAAAAGTTTGAATGTCCCAAAATATTAAAACTCTCAGATAACTTTTACCAAGGTCTCAGATGTCAATTAGCTTGTTAGTGATATGTCTTCTCAACAGAAGAGATATGCCTGCAGAATTTCATGAAAAAAACACATTTCCAACTGTTAAACACAAAATGCCTTGGGTTTATGTTGCATCTAGTGGCACAAGGATTCAAATTCAGGAAGGAAACATCATAGCAGGTCCTAAAAATGGTCTTAAAACATTAAAATCCACAACAGACCTCTTTAGGAGTAGCAATCAGAAGTTTTTTTATGGCTTTATTGGGGGGCAGACATGCAAGCCAGGTCAAAAAATGTACAGATCTAAAAGTGTTTTGCAACAAAACTGAAAGACTATTTGGAGCAGTTTCCAAACTGGGACATAGTTTTGGATTACACAGTATTTTGAATTGGGATTCTTGTTGCAATTATAATTTAGTATAGGACTAGATTTAATCCTTCTCACTAGACTTTTAGCAAACAAAAAATATATATAACTTTTGCATGCCACTGTATGCTATAGAAGTCTTGACAACATAGCACACAGTTTTTTTCAGTGGCCAATTATTGCTCAAAACTTCTAAACCATTGAGAAAAACCTGTTGACAATAAACACACTTATAATAGAAGCCAATGGGCAGGTGCTAACCAACCATATACTCTGGGTGGCATAATAACAAAGACTATTCTTTTAATATTCATCCTTATAGCTTAGTCATAAACATAATGAACACAGAACCCATCAACAGCTCATTTCAGTGATGAAGTATCCAATCCATTTCTGCTGCTCCTCAGCTATAGATAGTATGATTTTAATGAAAAAGTGTTTTCATATGTTTGTTATTACCGGATGCACTGACAAACACTTGAGTCTGAAGTGGGACGGCATCTGCGGGAGTGCTTCGGGCGGAGGGGAGTGTGCTACTTCATTTGTATCAATGAGTGAGAGCTTCTTCTCATGCAGAAGGTGACACCGCATGCACACCATCTCCATTCAGAGGCGATGTCAAGAGCGGGTTGAAGAATGGGTTGTCATGGCACCATTTTATTGAGAAAGATGGCTATTTTTAATGCATTTATGTGTGTGACAGACAGACATCTGCGAAACAGAACAACCTTCTCCCTCCCAGCATTTGACTGGCTATAGTAGGGGACAGTAAGGCTCTATGTGGACTGTTTCACATCACTACATTGAGACTACAACACAAAAGTGAGAAGGTTCTCACAGATACTCACCACAGAAAGAGGTGGTGGCCAGTCGGCTCCTTTCCAGTGGAGGAGCCCATTTGCTCCACATTCCATGGCAGGCTGGATATGTGACGCCCTGATATATGGAAAAACAAAGTTATGGGGAAACTTTGTGTTAAACGTAAGCCCTTCCAAAGAAATATATTCAAATCTTAGAAAAGAGTTAATGAAGAAATATAAATCTAAACAAAGAAAAAAGTTTTATACTGTAAAAAAAAAAAAAGAACTGACCTCCACCAGGCCCTGCAGGATTCGCACAAACATGACACAGCCATAGTGGACCCTTGCAGCGGACGGGATGAACATGTTCAGCATGGACGTCAAGAAAATAGCAGCACCAAATACCCTGAGAAACAGTTGTGAGAACGAATATTTTAAATAGTTATACTTAAAGAACTATAACCAGTTCTTAAACATACACAATATCACACAGCTTTTGTCTTACAAATTATACTGTACATGATTACAATATAATTTGATGGTGATTTAGTGACACCTACAGCTCAGTGCTGATTCTTGTGTATAGCAATGGACATGAAAAAAAACCTATTTAAATTGCAATGCATATTTATTTTGTACATGAAGACAAGTATTTTATATATTATTACTTTATTTTAGGTTATTATTTAATGTGTAAAAAGTGTAAAAAAATATATATATTTATAATAATAATAGAGGGTTTGTGAAAAAGAATTATGAGCTCTAATTTTATTGGCTGGTTTTCAGCACTGGGATGGCCCACAGGAGCCACTGAGAATAGCATAGCATACAGAGAATAGAGTACATATTCGTCTTTAACCCTGTCACAAGAAAGTTGCCATTATTTTTGTAATTATTCACAAGTCTTACCAGAGAGTGTCGCTGTCTTCTCTGTGTGGTGTGCTTAGCTAGTTAGCTAAATATATTGTAGGCAGTATAGTTTTTAGCCTAGCACCCATTCACTTCATTGGGTTTAGCATTCTCACACAGTGCCTTTAATTTCACCTTCAAATATGTTCTAGTATGATATAGGGCTAGTATAAGGTTTGGTTTAGGGAAGCACTGAAATTAATATTTTTGTCTTAAATTGAAAAGCAACAAACAAAGCATTTTGCTATAAGTTTAGATTTACCTCTTTTTCATCGTTGTATAAAATAGCCTAAATATAGAGCTGGACAATATTTAAATATTTAATTGTATTGTGATTGTATTGTAATTATTTCTGCAGTGGCCTCTAATATGAATAAATGCCATGTGATTCATTTTTTGTGAAAAAGGCTGTTTTAGTTGGGTGGAGGAGTGGCGGGGAAGCAGGATTTCAGCTCTTACTCATGAATATTTATGACATGCAAATGTATCGCCTCTGATTGGCTAACAACACTGTGATGCTCCCTCCATGACTCTGCAGTGGGTGGTCGCAAGTCAAAGTGGGCGAGGCCATGAATCCTATTTTAAGGGTTGACTTCAGTCTGGGGGCTTTAATAACAATCACTGTACTATACCTTAAATAGCGTTTAAATAGCAGTTTTTAAGAATATGTTACTGCTGATATTAAAATATTGCAATACATTGTGTATCAGGGAAATGTCTTTTTAAATTTGACTTAAAATAAAAAAAAGTTTGCTGTAAAGTATTTTTGCCATTCTCAGAAGAATAATTTTGGTGGACATCCTTAGTTTTTTTGCTCTTCAGGGGGTGCATATTGAAGAGAAGTGATGGTAAAAGCAGAGTAGCTAGTCGTTTAGCTTAGCAAAGATACCTGCTTGTTTCCTTGGCTTTACCTTCCCCTCCCATCCATGTTATGTCACCTTTCCACAGGCACAAAAAATAAGTTAGAAGGCCTGAGTCTGTAGCCAAACCTGTCTACAGTAACCAGCAGCTTATAGTGGTGATGTGCTGCTTGTCTGGTGTGCAGTAAACTGACTTAATGGTAGTTTTGACTAGGGTAACAGGCTTGGAATTGGGCTGTTTCAGCTTTTACTCTGGTATGGTTCTGCTGAATTATCTTTTTAATGAAGAGGCAAACTCTCATTATTTAACTATAATAGGATAAATACAGTTTTACACCCTACTGAACCTTTAAATTTGTTGTATATCTTTATGCACAGACTTGTTAAATGTATGATAGTAAATGTCTTCATTAAAAAGCTTTAAGCACAAAGGTTTTTTTTTAGCACTGGATGACCTTCCAATGAAAAAATTAAAGAGGGTCCTGCTCGACATGAGTCATACACAAGGGAGACACTTTTTAATTCATTCACCTCTGTTTTATCACCATTTATTTCATCCCTCCATTCTCTCTTTTTTCCAAAACAGTGTGTAAGTGACACTTGTAATATTCCAGAGGCTGCTGTTTGAGATCTGCAGCAGGATCTTTCATTATTAACTCTGTCAGCCTCATGTCCTCTTTTCCTGTGAGGCTTTTATTACAGGAGCGCTATCGCACCTCTCATCAACACGCCGCACTTCTTTAACCCTTACAGCCCCGACTGAGGAGCCGGGCTCATGCACCCAACAAACAGCAGCCAGATGGAATTACATTGTATAATACAGAATACTGAGCTATTTCTCTTTTGGTCCTTTTAGTTATTAATCTGTCAGTGAAAAGACTTTTAAATACTTTGTGAAGCACACTTTGTCTAATAGAATAGAATAGAAAGTTTGTTATAATGATCGTAAGCTTACCTGTTAGCTGCTAGCTTGTTGGAGATGAAGCCTCCTGGAATTTGAGTGACAATGTAACCCCAGAAAAAGGAGCCATGTATCAAACCTACAGTCTCTGGGTCCCAGTTAAACTGAGCAGGCTGGAGAAGCAGACACAACATTAGAGAACAGTAGTTAGTGTTAGCAGATTAAGAAAGAAGAAGAAGAAATCATTTATTACAGAGAAAAAAAGAAAAGGGGGAGGGGGGGGTCTTGCCTCAGACCACAGGAAATTACAGGAAATTGCAGTAGATTACTACACTGAAGGTCACTGATGACATTTTATGCTAAAATAAAAAAACAGATTATCTTTAACTTGATCACCTCAGCTGAACGGTTAATGTCAGGAATGGAATTTTGTATTAGAAATGGTGTAAAGATATTAAAAACAGTCATTTTAAATGTATTGCTTTTGTGATGTTAGAACCTACCTTCAATGGAAAGAAACTAGAGTCTAGAAATCTTACTACTGCACTAATTAGCATATTTATGATGTTGTTTTCACATTCTGACCAATGTTAAATGGTACCTGACCTTTACATCAGGTTTCTTCTCTTTTACACTCTGTGTTCACATATACTCTATTTTAATACAGAATTCCTGAAAAAATGCATTTCTCATTCATATCCCTTGTAGACATTGGCACAAATAGGAGAAGTGACTAAAACACAGTGTATGCATTAAAATATGTTAACCTGCAGTTAACTCTGATTTCAGCAGTACAGATTAATGTCATCTTATACAATTCCCAACGATAAATGGATAATAAAATTGTCAAAATGTTTCGACTATTTTTCTTATTTTATATACTCACTTTATTTTAATATTAATGTTCTAATATTTTCGTTGAAATAAGAACTTTTGATCCTAAACTTTAAAATGTATTATCTACTCTGCTTTGTAACCAAAATTAGTTTAGATATAATCCAACATTTTTCAACATTATTGACCAATTCACTATGATGCTAACACGTTCATGCCAGTATAAAAAATGACTCTGTTCTTTTGTGTTTTTTTTGTTCACCTGCATGACAGGAGTCCCGTTGATGTACACTGTGTTGTTGTTAACCATTTCCACGATGGCCACGCCCAGGTTGCAGCGAATGCCAAATGAGATGCAGAAGCCCAGACCGCTGAGAATAGCGATGATGTAACGCTTGGGCAGGCCGAAGCAGCCACAGTCCAGCAACGGTGGGCTGCGCTGGGGGGCTGCCACTGGCCGGCCATCTTCTGTCAGCTCTAGCTGATCCTCTTCATCCACGTTAGTCCCATCAATTTTCCTGCAGAGAGGTGGAGGGAGGAGACACAGTTTTAGGACAGTGATCACCATCACTAATACTAAGAGATACTTATACCTTCCTGCAGGTTTCAGCTCGAACCCAGATTTTACTTCACTCAGGTCAATGAGCTGATGAATAGAGAGCAGTAGATCTTTAGATTCAAGGCTAGAAACAAGAACTCTAGTGGCCATGAGTGAGATGAAGATCCTGATGCCCCCACAGATGTGATCAAGGGTGTCCAACCACAGTTTGTTGATTTACCAAAAAAAAAAAAAAACATGTAAAAGTCATTTTTCCCTTTTGGGACAAAACTGGTTCAATTTAGAACAGTGGGGTCATGTTCTGTCATTATCAGAGCACAGCAGTGATCAATTCTGTGCTTTGAAAATATCTGATGTAGACACTTTGTTAGGACTATTCTCAAGAACAATTTAAAGAAAATTCTTAATAAAAGATTTATGTTTTATGTCTAGAAACAATACAGGCTAACCTTTCTGTAACCTTTTTAAAGTAACTTGTTTAAAAAATGAGTTCCTAGGGTTCTAAACATGATCAAGCTCTATGTATCTCTTGATCCTTGTCTACAAACTAGCTTTGGATATTTTAAGTAACATTAAAGCACTGTTGTAAGTCCCTCTGGATAAGAGCGTCTGCTAAATACCTTAAATGTAAATGTTTATAATTCACTCTTTGTTTTTGCTGATTTAACATATTAATTTATTGTTGCTAAACCTTTTGTAAAGTGTTTTTTACTCAATTCAGTGTTTAGTAGGTTACATATTTTTTTAAATGTACTATGTAGCATGTAGTATAAATTTTTCATTGTCCTCAACTTTCCAACAGGCATATCCTGACATCGGTCAGCGAGGGCATCAAGATGTGTCTGCAGAAAGGTCATGGAGCAGAGTGTGTGTATCTCACTCCCTCCTCCCTTTCGTCTGCACACACCTGCTCCATCCTCTTATCCTCCACCTAATGGCAACCACTTTCATCTTGTCTGCTCTCAAATGCACACCTGAGTTTCCCTGTCTCGGAGAATGGAGTGCATTCTCAGAGAGTTGAACACAACACTGGAAATGCTGCAAAAGAGGTTGCTTTTTATAATGCGCCAAGCTCTCGCTCTTCCTCTGATGTTTGTGGGTAAAAAAAGGACTTACAGTTCTTCTTCCAGGTTCAATAGGGTTAGAGCAGTGACTGAAAGACTGGATGCTTTCTCAAGGGCTGCTCTCGTAATATACTTTAAAGTCTAGGCTATTACCATAAAACATATACACCAATATTGATAGTAGCTTTTTAGACAGGCTGCTTTCTTGTTCGCTATCCTTTAGTGTTTTCCTTTTTTGTTCAGCAAGATCTGGAATTTTTATGGACGATATACAAGTAGTTTCTGAAACAGGATATTTCTTGGTGTTGTTCTCAAACAATGAGGGAAGAACTAGTTATTATAAAAACTCTCATTACTGTACATCAAAAATAAATGTGCAGGTTTTAGTTTCAGAAATGGCATTAAAAGCCAAGATACCCAATAGACCCACAGTCAAAAAAACACTTTATCCCAGTTTCCCACCCAGACTTTACTGAGATCTCATCTGTAGAAACATTAAGGATCATTGCATTAATAAATGTGTACAGCAGATGTGTGGCACCTTTCTATTCCAGTATTTAATTAAACAAATATAACAAATATAATTGTTACTGTAACTTTTCCTAATAACCGTCACTGTGAATGTTACCTTTTAATGTGACATAAATTATCCTACCAAATAAGGACTTTTTAATTTTAGCAATTGAGCAAATATAATTAATGTTTAAACAAATAAATATAACATAAACATAGTATAGATGTAGTGTAAGATTACTTCACTTACATTCGTTCATTGTTCTCTGTAATACACCATTCTTTACAATACAAGTTTGTACTCTAAACCTTCCAGTTTGATGGTAATTTTAGCAGTTTCACTCTCTGAATTTTTTATGCTGCAATATCACCCAGGCACAGGAAATTATTCTCTTTATCTTTCTTATCAAGCTGTCCAATTTTTGACAGCGATCTTCCATTCGTATGGAGTTTGTTATACACTTGTGAATATGTATCAGATAAGAAATGGGGAGTAATATCTAACAAAACACCATTCTTGAATTTTACATTATAGCGTGGTCAGTTTACAATTTGGATATTAGCTTGTTTTTGTTTCCAATGTTTTCCGAATGCTGTCAATTTACTAAAAAGACATATGAAACCTACATTTGAACACAAGATTACAAATGTTCTGTACATAATTTTGATCAAACATAAAAAGTATTATAAAACAATACAACACAATGATTTGTGAGAATTCTGGAGGAAGGTGTTAGTCAACAGGTGCAGCCTGTGAAATGTAGGCTATTTTTCTGTGTTAGACATCAAAGGAAACTCTGTATACTTAAAAGGTTAATATTCTGACACTAAAATTGTCCATCATCACTTTATTACATAACAGGTATTGATCAAAGGCTATAAAACACCCAGCACTGTCTGACCTGCAGTCAAATGATCTATAGATTAAATATTGCACAATCCATTATTGAACAGCCACAGTTAATCAAAAATATAACTGAACAAAGTGATACACGCTTAATTGTTAATTTTTAGTAAAAGCTGATGTTGTATATGACATTGTTGCAACTCAAAGAACCAATGGGGTGTTCAACAGTATGCTGTATAGCACCAGTAATCATTAAGAGCCAAAAAACTCTTTCTCTTTTCTATATCCAACCCGTTTTCTTAAAATGTATTCAAAATCTATACTGATCTTCCTGAGCTTGTAAACCCCCAATGATCAGGTTCAACAAGTCCAAAAAACATACCTAACACAAAACACAAAAAAATCCTAAACAGCCTTATCTAGTCAACAGTGTTGGCTTCTTCTCAAAGTCCCACTGAACAACAGCCTGAGCTATTTAAAGACCTCATTTAACAAGTATAGCTAGTCAAACACTACTGAAAATCTACCCCACAAAATAGCCAGTGATAACTTCAAATATGCTACTGAACAACCGACCCTAGCCAATCTAAAACCTTATTAAGCAGCTTTGGCTACTGATAACCCCAGAAGAATATCTCCTTAGTTATTGAAGTGCCTGGTAACAAGCTTACTTTTGTAGGTTCCCCAGAGAGTCGCCCACTGTGTTCTTCACCTCCTCCTTCCCAGGCTTCAGCACCTTCTCCTTCAGCCCTGCAAGTCCCCCAAACGGCATCGCTCTCCCTCCTTCTGGCTGCTCTGCTCTTTTACAGACCTGGCTCTAGCCTTGCCAATGAGGTGAGATGTCCACTAGGCATTGATGCTCATCCTCCTCCTGGCTGTGGGCTGACTGAGGTGTGCTGGAAGGGGAGGTGGGATGCTGAGAAACTGGGGAGAGGAGGGACTTGCTGGAGACTCTGGAAATGGGGATGTGATGGGGTGCCCGTCTATTCTCCTTCGCTTGGCATGGGTGTGAATAAGCACGTCCAGAGAGTCTTGATTTGGCAGTAGGTGCCTGAAGTCTTCGCTCTCACTGAACTCTCATTGCAGAATGTTTGGACCCAACCAAGGAGGAAAGATGCCGGCTTGGTCTTTCCTTCTCACAGCCCCAACAGATACTGAAGATACCTGTGAACCTGTGAGAACCCCTCCCTCCCTCCAGAGCCTGTCCCATCTAGAGCGAGCAGTAAGACAGGCTGGTTAAGGTCATTAAAGATTGAAGGCGAAGTTAGTTCAGGCAGGCTCAGTGTTGGACGATATGTGCGGGTGTAAGCAGAGATGGAGCTTTCTGATCCGAGACTCACTGCCGTCCTGCGTTAGTGTAGCAAGGCCACTGTGGATCAAAAGTATCACAACCAACAATCAATACTGAAGCAAGATTTCGAGCTCTGTGTACAAGCTAATTGAAACTTGTTTTTTCCAGTTTAAAAGTGTCAATTGGTCTTAAGTTCATAGTAATGCAACAAAGGTGTATAAACCAGTACCCTTTTCCTAATCTGTCAGTGATGAAAAATGTAGCATGTGTAAAAAATTAAGATATTGAGGTTTAAATGATTCATCAGTTGTGTGTGCTTAGGGGCACAATGCAAAGCTATTCGAAGAACTGCCTTAAAGTGGCAGTCCGTATTATTTTGTTTCTAAACTGAAAGCAGAAGCATTTGTAAGTGGAGAAGGGACAGAATATTGTGTGTCATGGTAGCAGTGTGCTGGAACAAGCCTAATTTATTCATTTTAAAAACTGGGGTATATGGTCACTTTTCTGAGTTCTTCTGGCCACGTCACACGTTTTTACGTACTTCCGTCACATGTACAGTTCAGTTTTACTGAAGGTGAGTGGCTGGTGGAGCAATGGAGACTTCAGAAGGGGAAACTCAGAGCTCAGTAGCTCATTCACTCATAGTAAAAGCAAAGAAACGAAGGAGTAAAGTTTCTGACTGAGCGCTCTTTTTCTTTCTCTCTCTCTCTCTCCGTCTGAACATAACCTGGAATCACATTCATCCACTCTGAAAGGAGACCGCATCACACCCCCCCAGTTTAAAATTATTCTTTCGCATGCACGGTGCAATTACCCATTCTCACCAGAGAGGGCCATACATCCCAAAACTTATAAACATCAGCAGTGCTTCAGGAGTCAGCCAGAAATTAATAAGAATCACTGGCAGGCCCAAAGTCTTCCCCATCGTTAAATAAAGCATTGATTACGCTTTACAATAACGGTACAACAATTAAGGATGTCATTAAGACAAGTTACTTTAAAAAGGTTACAGAAAGGTTAGCCTGTATTGTTCCTAGAAAAAGTGTGACATTTATTATAAAGGTATGCATCACAACAATATTAGAACATTATGGAAACATGATGAAAAGTAACATTCCCAAAATTAAAAATTAAAACACTGGCACTAGTGAAGTTGCAGTGATGTTACCTGAATGTTTGAAGACATTTAAAGAAAATGTTCTAAGAACGTGACAGAAAACTTCAAATATAATACAAGTTAAATAATTTGTGTAACATTTATACAAAATAATCAAGTAAGCAACTGCATTGGGAATTATGAGTAAAATCTACACTGTTACCTACAGTAGTTTTTTTACTACGAAGTGTGAATTTGTGCTAGAGAGACATGCCCATTGTGCAAATAAATTATGCCTGGAACCAATAGTGAAGATACAAAGGTAAATAGGGTGTTAGATTATTCAAGTAAAATCTACTAAGATATAGCAGGTAAAACATACTTTAGTGAGTGTGTTACAAAGGAACTTTAACTAAATACATTATAAATTAATTCACCAAGAATTGTGAGTATTACATTTACTATATATATTTTGTTACATTTAATAGCAGTAAATCCTAATGCACATTTTTTGTGTGCAACCAAAGTTTTTTCACTGGGTAAAACACGAGTAATCATTACAAATTTTAACTGATGTCTCAATTATTTATGATTTACTGATAATATACTGAAATATGGTAACACAGCACAGGCTGTCTGAATGGACAGAATGTTTAAAGGACCAGTGTGACATCTAGTGGTTCCTAAGAGAAATGGTAATAAGTAACATCTCAACAACCTTTTTAAAATATTTCCCTTTTTATTGCATTTTATTAATTAGAGCAAACAAGAAAAACATCTATATAAAGGTGGGAATTTTATTATGTTTGGGCAGTGCAACCCTGATAAGGAAAATACCTCTCCCATTGGATCATAGGACCATGTATTTGCATACTGGGTAAAGCAGCACTCAGGCTGCAGTGAATTAAATCTTCCATGGTGAAAGTTGGGTATTTGAGGTGAGCAGTAGATGTGGCAGTTGGTGAGCTGGATGGTGTTTTAGCTGCTTTAGGTTGCAGTGATTATAGTGTGCCAGCTCCTCTAAGATGAGCCAGTTTGTTTTCATGTTTTTGTAGGGACTGCTTTAAGATGTGCCAGTTGGTGTGTTGCCTCCTTTAAGATGTGCCAGATGGTTTGCCATTTGTATGTTGACTCTTTTGAGATGTTTCTGAATGTGTATTGGCAGTTGTAGATTGAGCGGGTTTGTGTGTTGGATTCTGTTAGAGCAATGTTCTGTAGAGCAATTTGTATGTTAGTGTGCCTATTTATGTGATGTTTGCCTTAAAAGGTGCCAACTGTCGTGCTGTCTGCTTTATAGATGATGCAGATGCTGTGCTGGCTCATTCAGGATGTGCAGGTTTGGGCATTGCTCGTTTTAAGATGTGTCAACTGCTCATGAAATGTACAACACAATATGATTGTGAACTTTTCGGATTTAAATTATAAGAAATTTAATAAATGTACATGAAGAACATAAAGTAACAGATATCAAACATATATAATTTAAGACTATGTATTTAATGATTATTTTTCGTTCTTCAAATTAAAAAGAAAGTAAGAAAGTATAGCAATTTAATTTGCAAATAAATAATGGCTGAAATGACATTAGAAACACAGTATAAATGTCACAAAATATGCTAACACTGTAGTAACATTTAGCTTTGAGTGGTACAACGAAATATCACCAAACTCAATGACATACAATAAATCTTACAAACATATTACACTAACATATTATGCTAAAAGAGGCAAAACAATAACAAATGTCTTTTGATATTTCACAGCTATTCTTGTTCCTCATTCCAAACCTTATGCTGCTTCTGAACCTATGTCTGCTGTCGAATATGTATAGCCTACTTGTTTCCTAACTAGGCAAGACAAGGCAAGTTTATTTATACAACACCTTTCATACACAATATCAACTCAAAGTACTATACATGAATAAAAAAACAAAAATATTACACACTCCTGAGCTGTAGCACCTGAAAAAGTTTTTTGCAAATACAGTTACAAATATAGTCATTTAAAGACATACAATTAAAACCAAATAAATAAAGTGCTTCAAAAGGTAAGAACCAAAAGACAATATGTAGTAAAAAAATATATATATAAAAACCATAAAAAGTATAATTTAGTTTATGAACAAAAAAGCGCAATACAAATAAATGACAAAATCCAGAGGTCAGTCATAGGCACAAGAAAAAAAGAAATGTCTTTTATCTGGATTTAAACATTTCTACATTCAGGGCACATTTAAGACTTTTGTTAATCTGGTCATTTTTAACTGATGCTCCCAACAGACTTACAATGCAAGTGATAGGGGCATAGTGTTGCCCATGCAAAGAAAACACTATTTTTACACCAATAACAAGCTCAGCGTGGCTTCACACTTCATTGCTAGAATTCAGAGGGTCCTGACATTTAAAACAAGGCACTGAGAAATTTGTTAATAGTGCAAAAATATTTTGCATGGGCAATGCTATGCTCCTATTGCAAGCCGGTTGGGAGCTTTGGCATTGTATTTTGGAATGCTGGGATTTATACTTGTTGTTATGACGTTTCACCACACCTCAAGTTTATTTTACACCAGATTTCTCCTTAAGTATTTTTAAAATCAGTACTTTTGCACTTTTACTTTAGTAAAAAGCTTGATTTTATGCTTTTACAAGACTTCTACAGAGGTATTTTAAACCCTAGTATTTTTACTTCTAAAGAGTAATTAATGGCTTTAATTCCTGGTCTGGATGACAATACTGCGATACACCAAAAAGGGTTCTTGGGCAGGACTAAGTCTATGTTCACATTACAGATTTTTTGCTCATTGTGGCCAGCTATGATTTTTTCATGGATGTGTAAATGTGCCAAATCTGATTTAAATCGCGTCTTTTTGCTTTTACGCATGCGCTACGTGCTTCTCTCTCATAACCACACATCTCTTGGTGCAGCCAGGGGCATAGCAGCAAATTCTGGGCCCTGTACACTCTCAATGTCAGTGGGCCCCTATCCATGGCAGTACACAAAGAACGTGAGTGAAAAAAAAATCTGGATTTTCATGTGCCCCTCTCCCTTCTCAGGCCCTGGGTAATCAGGTCCTGCTGCAAAAACAGCAAAAGCAAGAAGTCTAGCCTTTTTTCACCTTCTCAACCTGAGCGTGTACTTCTGACCAGCGAGCAAAAGATGCTCAACATATGAGCTGCTAACCCATTTATTTCCCTTTATAAAGCTACAAAACATGAGAAAAAAAAACAGATTTGAGCGTTGTGTTTTGTAATGTGAAGGTAACCTAACACTACATTAGCCCCACTCTGCAATAGGAACAACCTTGTCAGTCGCTCTGGATACGTGCGTCAGCCAAATGCCATAAATGTAATGTAATGTAATGAATGTGAACACTTTTTTACATCTTTGTAAAGCGTAGCCTTAATAAAACAAATCAGTTATACTTTATTGTCCACTATGCAGAAAGCTGTTTAAACACAGACTGTTTTTATTTCTAAACCCTAGCTTACTAACCTAGTGTAGGTGTTCCAGTTAGAAAGGGAGAGCCAGCCAATCAGAGGCCGGGAATGCGCGCACTCGTTCTACTTAGAACACAAGCGCACAGGCACACTTTATATTGGACCGCGGCCCAATGACCGCATTTTTCTCTGCTTGCATAACATATCGCGTGACTTGCTGGGTGAGTAACGTGAGGGGAAGCGCGGGGGGAGGAGGAGAGGGGGCGGCGTTTATGGCCTCTGGTGGAAGGAGACACGTTGTCGTCGTCTTCCGCGTTTTCCCGGACCTCCTCCTCTGTGTGTCCTGATTACACCGCGCTCTGCTCTCGCACGTTTCTGAGCTCAGCCCCGTCCCCTCCTCCTCCTCGTCCTGCTGCTGCTGCTCCCCACGACTGACTTAGTTGAAAGAAAAAAAAATAATAAAGTCAATTATACAACGTTTCGCTGTCCACCCACCCCCTCCTTCCTCTCTCACCTCTCTCTCCCTCTCCGGCGTTTACTATCCGCCGCCTTTCCTCCACATGCAGTGGAGTGCTGGGCCCCGGCGGACAGGCTCCAGCCATGTCGGCGAGCAATGCAGCGGCCGGCGGCGGTGATAGACCGACGGGGGAAGAGGCAGGTAAGGCTGCTGGACCGCGCGCCTGAGTTCTGGAGCTCTGGGTCCGCCAGCGCGAGGCTTGCTGCCTGTCTCTTGGGCTGGAGCAGCATTGGGACCGAGTGTGTGTAGCTGTATGTGTATCAGTGTTTATGTGTGTGTGTGAGGGAGCTGTGGTGCTCCCCGCTCTCGGCTCCGTGGACTCTCGTTCACTGAGAAACTAGGTCAGTAGTTCAGTAGAGCAAACTCTCGTAGTCGAAGATTTCGCGCTGTACGTTACCGGCAGAACCGGCTCCGCTAGCACGCTTTAGACACCGGCTCGAGGGCAGCATGTAGCCGCCGTAGTGAATTTAAAAAACATCCCACGGCGTTTAAGCGTAAGTCTGGTTGTTTTGCCTGTATTTGTGCGGTTTGTTCACAGCGAGGCCCGGTGTCCTGACTGAATGTGTTGCCATGTCAAAACGTGCTACATACCCAAGTCTATATATGTTTAAAGGTTTTATAAAAAAAACAAGCACAAAAACAATTAAAATAAATATTAAAATTAAAAGAAATCCAGCTAGGTAGCTAGAATAGTTAGTCTAAACTAGTGTATCAGGGTATTTTTACGGTACAATATGTGATTTTTCATTAAATATCACAAAATATATAATAAGTTACATATTTTTTGTATTATTTGTATTGTATTGATTTCAACAATTAATACTTTTACACAGTTGTACAGTTAGCACAACACTCAAACTAATAGATAATGAGCTATAAGCAGTGAGCTCAGGTGAGTTAATGCACTCGAAGAAAAAAAGAAAAAGAATTATCACGAAAAACTCCTGAAAACATGTTTAAAAATGTGGGTCAGCGCATGCGTGGTGTGTGAAAGAAGCATACATCGATGGGTAGCATAATTCGACAGTACACCCACCCGGCAGTGCGGGGAGAGCGAAGTGACTTGTGGCTAAGCTAGCGTTAGAGGCAGTGTCAAAATATCGCGTTAATGAGGGGGTTTAAATGTATTTTCTACCCGTTAGTCGCAGCAGCTGAAGACAGATTTGTTACATAAAAATAGAAACCCGGTTTGCCTCGTTTGCCTTTGTTGTTAGATTGGCTAACTTAACGTTACATTATGTGCTGTGATAGACCTAGATAACCTAGCCAAATAATAACACGGTTTTTAGTGGGGTTCTGCCCACTATGTTTGTTTTTATTTTTTGTGTTTATTTTTTGAAATACTGAGATTTAAGCTAAGTTAGTTAACCCTGCGTCCAGTCATTAAATTGATGTTGTTTATTAACCTTTGATATTGGTCCATAACCTACATTGGCTCAGTCTTACGAAACGTGCCAGAGATGTTTGCCTGGCTTTACCCAAGTCAGTTTAAACAGCTTGTTGGAGACAGTGCTAAATTACCACCACAATGCACAGTGACCATTATTAGGTTATCTATAAACCTTAGCCTAGCTAGCTAACTTAGTTTGCTAGTTAACTATCAATTATAGCTCTAAAGTGTAAACTCGATCTGTTCTGTTAGCTAGTTAGAAAGTAAGCTTTAGCTGTATTTTTACAGTCTATTATCCTCAAAACTAGCTTACTTTATTTTCAGCCTAAGTACTCAATGCTAAATAAGCATAGCCTCTTTGTTTTGTAGTTAGCTATTTAGCAAGGTAAGGTATTATTAGCTAGCTAAGCTAACTACGTTAGCATCCTGTAAACCAAAATACAGTGCCATTCAGAGCACTGTGGACTGTTCTCTGCCACAAACCGCCCTGTCAAAACCTGTAAAAATGTCGAATATCCCCTCTGTGTTGTTTCTGAAATACTTGCTCGGTTTAGTGCTGTATCCACTCGAAACGGTGACATATCTGTTGTGCTTTTAATGCGTAAACGGGATCTTGCACAGTGCCGGTTGTATAATATCTAGGTCAAACTCGGCACCCTTGTAGGCCATCGCCGTGATGCCCTCTTCATCTTCAGCGTCAGAAAACGAGCCTTCACTTTCAAGCCGAAAACATGCCCACAAACACGACGTTTAACGTTTATAAATGATTTCTAACCATTTCAGTAATGTTGAACTGCTTGTTTGGTGAACCCAGGAGGAAAGCTCTGTTGTAAACGTGGCTAAAGAGGGGAAGAAGGTCTCTCATCCTTCACTGTGAATAAACAGCTGATCCCTTACATACATACACACATAAATACACATTTTGTATTATCTAGCTTTATTGCTTTAGCCTAAATGCTCCCCAGAGCACATTGCACTTTCTTCTTAAAAAAAAAACACAAATAAAGTGCTGCCACTAAAGATACAGCTCTGGAAAAAACAAGAGACCACTTAAAAACGATTGTTTGATTTTTTTACCAAATTGAAAACCTTTGGAATATAACCAAGATGATCACAAGCCATCAAACCAAGCTGAACTGCTTGAATTTTTGTGCCAGGAGTGGAATAAAGTTATTCAAAAGCAGTATGTTAGACTTGAGGAGGAGAATATGCCAAGATGAATGAAAACTGTGATTAAAACCAGGGTTCTTCCACCAAATATTGATTTATTATCTCTTAAATCTTACTGAATATAAACTGTTTTCTTTGCATTATTTGAGGTCTGAAAGCTCTACATCTTTTTTGTTATTTCAGCCAATTCTCATTTTCTGCAAATAAAAGCTCTGAATGACAATATTTTTATTTAGAATTTGAAAGAAAGGTTGTCTGTAGTTTATAAAATAAAACAACAAGGTTCATTTTACTCAAACATATACCTATAAATAGCAAAATCAAAGAAACTAATTGAGAAGCTAAATTGGTCTCTTAATTTTTTCCAAAGCTGTAAATGTATTATAAATGTGTATGATAAAGGGGCTCCAAATGTATTTGTCATCATTTCTGTGACATTCCCCACTTTGGCCTTTGTTAACAAAAGCGAGAATTCTAGACATCTGATTCAAATAATCAAATCTGCAAATAAGTAAACGTTAGGATTAAATTTACAGAATCAAAAGGGAAATATAGCTAGTTAAGCCGAGTGAGAGGAAAATTTTAAATAAGGTAGTCTGATTTAAAGCACAAGCCGTTTATAGGACATACAAAAAAGGATGGACAATATAGAGGATATTGCATATTTACTTAAATTGCTGTTCTACAAAAAACCCTAATTTAGAAATGGCACATTTAACACACTGTCAGATTTAGTTTTTAGTCATTTAAAGCTCTTCTATTGCTCTTTTGTATTATAAAAAAAATTATTCAAATGATCTCTAAAAGTGAAAAACAGCAAAAATGCAGTAGGATTTTTCCTGATAGCAACAAAATGCATACAAAGCTGCCAGTTGGTTCTATAAATGTACCTGTAGGCGTTGTGGTACAGTTACACAGATCCCAAAACAATCTGTTCCTAAGTCTGTTTGTCCGTAATTTGACAGACCTGATACATGTTCCAGAAGGCAGCAGATCAAACACCCCATAATGTCCAGGGTGGCTTTGTTTCAAAGATCTCAAACGCTCCATTTGAGGGAATAAGGGTTTCTTTATATTTGTATTTTTATATAACTATTTTATAAATATATAACTATATCTTGTTCCTCTTTAAAACCTTGTGTCTTCATTTTGTTTTAATTCTTGTCCCACGTTTTGACGTACTGTGATTCTGAAAGGTGTTGTTTTAGCATCATAAGTATACACCTGGTGAAACTACCTGGTGTTGTAGTTTAGTGCGGGTCGACATTCTGACAGCTGTTAGTTCAGTAACACTTCTTGTTTAGTGTTGGGTGATTAGTGCTGTAGGAGTATTATCTTCTCTCTTTTAGCATTAAGTGCACGCTCTTTTGCATCTGTGTATTTTTAGCAACGTTCTGTTCCCTCACCGTCTGCCTCGCTCTGCATGAACACATGCTGATGGATAGAGTTGAAGGACATTTTGGCACAACCTGTTCACGAACAGCGTGGAGTCCACCATCCACCAGTTACTCCCCAAAGGCATCAGAGTTGTTTAAAAGGTTCAGGTTTCTTCCAGACCCTTTTAAGTAAAAATGCTATGGTGTTCTTCACTTTTTAAACATATTCTTCTCTTTTTCTCTTTCCTCCTGTGTGTGGACTGTTTGTGGTTTTAGTGATTGATGCCTTTTTGCGAGGTATGGAGGAAAATGGTGCCACAGGATTCCCAAGATGGCAGGCTTTAGTGGGTCACTTCCCTCCCGTGCTCGTATTCAAAGCATATTATATGTAAAAGACTCTCAATGTCATGGATGGTAAAGATTAAAGACCTCAAATTAGTTGAATTGGGACAGTGGAGGAGTGGATGTTTACGTTAGGCCTTATCTACCAGAGTAGATAGTAACTGCAGTACTGTGCAGAAGGCAACTATAACAATTATTTAAAAGCATTTATCTCAGCAATTTAAAAGTAAAATTAGAACAGACTTGGGTGACCATAATTAACTTGGTTCCAGATTTTTTTAGGGGTATGGGGATGTGTTCAAGTCCATTACCAATTCACATGATTTAATGCCATTAGGCACTAATGTACCAAACTAGGTGTTCAAAATGATTCAAATGAATAACTATATTGTAATTGGGCTGAATAGATTAATTGATCATGTCGATTAAAAAAAAATGTTGACTGTTGTTGTCAGTGTCGACTAATCATTAATAAAGTGCTAGGGAAACAAAGTGGGAGATGGATAATGGGCTTACTCACACAGTTCACACTTGTGTGTCTCCAGAAGTGCCCAGACACAACAGTTTGCATGTTAACTCACTATATATCAGCATTTTCCACATTTAAAGATCTTCTGGGCATTTGGAGTTTATGAAGTAGCACAAAAAATAATTGACAAACCATTTAATAGAAAAAAAAATCTACTTCACCTAAGTGAACTACCTATATAAAAGTTAGTTGCAGCCCTTAATAATACTAGATTCCTATGAGGAGAGCTTTGGCAATGTTTTAAAGAAAACAGTAATGTAACTAAAACAAATGTTTTATTGAGTGAGTAAACACCCACTGACTTTCACAGCTGTCTAAAACCTTTAAAGTACTGTTTGTGTATATGTACATATATAAATCAGAAAAAAAAAAACATTTGGACAGGATGCAAATAGAATGAATATTGCCACTTACTTTTCGAGTTTTTTTTTTTTTTGCCTCGTCTCAATTTTTGGTATGTGTATATCTCAGGATCATACTATCTGCAATTAAAAAAAATCATGTTAAAGTAAATGATTGGCTGTTGCACTTCTACAAATTGCGATAGCATCGCTGAAACGATATATTGTGCAGCTCTAGCTCTCACACACACATGCACACACTGCAGTGGTATGCTTTCTAGACCTTAAGTGCATGGGGATCATATTATGGCTAATGCAGAACAATATGAGGCAGGAAATTGAGTTACAGAATACACACACTCTAAATTTGTCTCATTATTTTCCTGTCTCGTGCTGAACGATTGACCTCATCTCTGGACTGTGATTTTTAGCGCCTTGTTTTTCTTTCCTTTACTTAATTGACACCATTCACGTTTCAGGCAAGTTTTTTTGTTGATGAATCACGTTTGTATTTCCCTCATACTTCAGTGCCTCTCTTCATCAGTGGTGTGTGCGTATGTTCGTAAAGCATTAAACAAGGCTGCCGTCACAGTTGTAATTATTGTCGTTGTAGTAAAGCAATGTCAGTAAATGTTTATTCAGGTTATCCTGACATACAGTATTTGGCATGGTTAGCCTCATTTGTCTCATTTAGCCTGATTTGACCTCAGAATCGCGTGTGCTTGGGTTAATGTTTAAACTCAAAGTGAAATTGAATGTCTACAGACTACAAGTCAGCTATGTTGAGGTGAGTTGCACATTGTATCCACATGAAGGCAGTAGGAGTTAGTAAAGATTTCTCTCATTGGCCTTTTACTGCATGTAACGTATTAACTGATAGGGCAACATTTCTGATAGGCGTTACATCAGTGACATGAACAGAAACCATCCATTTCATAGAAGAAGTGTCAAAAAAACTGGAGCAGCCTTGCATTGGCTTGGACTTGTATAAAGCAGTGCCAGCATCAGCCTGGGTCATGGAAAAATAGCCTTGACTCCATACAACTTGAAAGTTACGAAAACAGTCCCACTTTTCTGCATTATCACAGATTCTTTTTAGAGCAATCTGTTGAAAACACCCCCCCCCCTCCTTTATTTTGTTGGGAGAGCTTTCTCATGGTGTAGTTTAAGTGCTGTCTGAACTTGCGCCAGGCACGATTCAGAGGTCATTCAGGCCTAACAAGAATGCCAGCTTCATTGGCCAGCATTCAAAATGGCACAATTTATGTTTGAGTGCTTGCCCCATTTAGCTGGTTTGATATTGTTTATGGTATTTGGGAGTGCCTGTGTTCCAATTACTGAACAAAAGCTAATTCTATAAGCTGAACACAAAATCCTTGTTAGAGTGTTAATTATAAATATACATTTACTTTTTATTTAATAATTGCTTAGGCTTTGAAAGCTCTGGGGAAGCTCGTAATGCTTCAGTAAACAAGACAATTAATAATAAAAAAAAAATTATTAAAAAAAAAAATCTTTTTTATTTTTTTTAATGCCTGTCATTAGATTTCATTTAACAGATGGAGCAGCATGTCTGGTAGTTGTTACATCTGTGACATGGACAGAAATGGTTTTCTTTTATAAAAGTGCTTAACTTAACTTTTGAATTTAAGCTAAAAAGCATTAAGTAAGATAAGTTAAATAAGCAAATACTATATAAGTAAATATATTCATAATTAAAGCTAATAGGGAACCCTTGTTTAAAAAAACTAAATAGAAAAACACATTTTTAAGAATGCTCTTCATGTATCCAATATTAGAATGAAATTAATTGTATTGGACAAAGAATATATATTTAATAAAAAAATGAAAAGTCTCAAAAAAAAGAGATGTGACTGTTGCACACATGATGCACATTGTTGTAACAAAGCTGAAACTATGTATTGTGAACCCTTAATGAAAATGACTGATAACTAGACTTGTTACATGGAAATGGTTACATGGTTTTATATATTGTGCCTAAAATAATTGTAATAAACTATTTTGCTGTCTTTTAAGACATTTATGTGTTTATGAAGGGAATTCTATTGATGCATTACCCATTGTTTGTACATTTGTTCTTGCTTCTGACAGAGAACAGAAGAAAAAACAAAACGGCACAACTTTTTTTTTTTTTTAAACGAACAGTGACATCATTCCCATGCTCCCCCTCCTCCCCCGGCAATGATGCATGTGTCGGAGGCAGTGTGGGAGGGAGCTGACCAAGAGAACCTACAAACGGCAGGTTTAAGTTCATTTTTAATCCTCTTTTGCATATATTAAACTAAATAAGGCGTTTGGCATTACTTATGACGCATGGTATCAGAAACTGTTTTCCAGATGAATGATACACTCTGTATAGGGCTAACTGAGATAGCTAATAACATTGCTAGCTTTAGCTAGCATTTGATTTAAAAAAAAAAAAAAAAAAAGACTGGCTGTGCCTGACATTTCACCCAAACATAAAAATGCAACACCTACAAGCCAAGTTGCTGTGGCCATTTATGATCCAATCAACAACATAGAGCCCCGAAATAAAGATTCAATACCTAACAGCAAGGTTGCTGTGGCTGTTTATGAGCCAATCAGCAACACTTAACACAACACAACACACTTAACCTTCCTTTCATCCATACGCTAATCGTCCACTATGCTGCAAATTCTTCACAGGGGTCATCACATAGGCACTTTCTTTCATCAGTATTTCAGTGATTCGCTGAATTAGGCCCCAAAGTCTCAGCAGTGAATTCTGGCTCCCATTTTTGCCATTAATACATAGATAGGCCAATAGAAATGGCCTAAAATATTGTTAGCTTCTATCACTTATTTACTTCTGTGAGTTTTATTGATTTAACCGTTAAAAACTAATTCAGTTTAAAGCGAATGTCTTTAAAAATGAGATGTTTTCCAGCGGAGTGAACTGGAAAGCATGTGCCTATAAATCATTCACTGAATACACAGTATTATGTACTGTTTGTTTGACGTATCCTGGAAAATATCTCTGCGCTAATTATTCAGTCAGTTATCAGTGGAACAGCCACACTCTCTCTCTCTCTCTCTCTCTCTCTCTCTCTCTCGCTCGTTCTTTCTTTCTTTCACTCTCTTTCTCTTGCTCTCTCCCTCCCTCCCTCTCTGAATGACGTCGCTTGGTTATCACTGTGCACGAGTGTTTGAATGCAGGTCATATGTGTGTAAGTGCCTTCACTAACTGGGCAGAGAGGGAGAGGTAGATCATGGCAAGGTGTGGCCACAACATCCCCTAGTAAAGCCCAATAATCCTGCTACACATCTTCACTCCAGAGCCCAGGATTAAAAATCAGGTTGTTGCTGATCTGTTAATGACTATTTAGGTCACTGGCCTGTGGAACAGTTTTAAATATAGGAGGCAGGGACGTGAGCTGGGTTTGGCCTGGCCCGCTCCATTGTTGCATGTGTTTGGCCGCTCTGTCCTGTGTGTGTGTACACATGCACACACACACACATATGCAGGAGTGGTTCAAGGGATAAATCAACATGCTTAGAGGCTTAGAACAACAGGTGTCGCCTGGCCACACACACTGAGCAGGTGAATCACTTGATTTGTGAATGGGATTGGTGGCTTACAGTGTTTTCTTGAATGGCAGTAACGTGAGCCACGTGCATGGCATAGTGTGTGGTGTTTTTTAGAAACATTATTATGCGAAATCTCTCAGACTTAAGCTTCTGTAAAGAGGATATTTTAATTTTTCTTTAAAGTCACATTAGCATTGCAAGAACATAGCTGCTTTTTATTATTGGATTTTATTTGGGAGCATTACTGCACATTAGCTCCCCACAGACAAGATTATTATCCATGCAGGCCAGCACGAGACCTGTGTTTATGCTGTTAGTATCTTCACTCTCTCTACAAATGTGAGATTATTACAGTACCCTCACACCTGTCCTATCACAGTGTGGATGTATTCAGTATTAAGTATTATTACACTGATGTTAAGGAAAATAACATGTTAAATGGAAACATTACTTCACAAAATTAACCACCTGGACCCGAGTGCTAATGGCTTCCACACCTGCCGCAGTTTGCACCCAAGTCCATTTGAAATGAATGGACTGCTCTGGGGCTTAAACAGCTTTCACACATGACCAAGCTTTCCAAACCCGCAGGGAAAGTGCACCCGGGTCCATAAAAAAAAGCTATTGTGAAAACACCCTTAATGTATCAGCCAATACCAATCTGATTTGGTCTTTGCGTTTGCATAAGTAACACAACTGTGCAGATTAAATAAAATAAGCTCCTAAAAAGTACTAGAGGTGGACAGAGGGAAAATTATGGGGCTGACTTTTAGCTTGATTGGCCAATTACTGATGCCAGTTCGTGGTGGGGCTAAATGTGATTAAATGTGGTCTACATTGTTTGCCAGTATGTGTGGCTTGAGACAATTGTTAGCTCTGGTGTTGCTGTGGTACACATTGCTCACTGTATAGGCTTAAAGATGCACTTTTAGAAGGGGTATCTGGTTAGTGAGGTTAAAAGTCTTTGTTTTCTATTTTCCCTTCCGAGATGCGTTAACCTTACACATTCTACATGTATGGGAGTTTGACTCTAAACTGATGGCACTCTAAAAACTGTGGTTAAAACAAAACAAAGAAACATAAATCCATTAAATTATGCCAGGATCATTTCTGATACTGAGACACTGAATCTTTTGTTGTTTGAATTAACCAATGTGTAACTGCTGCACATAGTGTGAACAAATGTCAGCAGCCTTCACAGCTCAGGTCTTTTTGTGTTTTAAGGAACTCTGAAGTGTGAGCAGATTTCTAGAACTAGAGCTATTACTAGAACTTTGCTTAGCTTTGTATAAGCACTTCATTTTGTACAGCACTTCATTAGAGCCTGTACATTAGAGCTCCGCTGACGTGGCACTGATGAACAGTTAAACTTGTTAGTTCATTTGCATTTTTTCATTAAAGCAGAAGTCTTCTGAAGATTGAAATGCTCTCTTTGTAAGAGTTTATGTCTGTATGTATATTTCAGGGGATGCATTGGAGGAGAGACTCCAGAGTCACTCTGTCTCTATTTCCAGTCTGGTGACCCCCCCTTCAGCCGCTGGCATGGCCTCTGGCATGGAGCTGCCGAGGAAACGCAAGGGCAGCACAGACAACAAGTGAGTGAGTGTGAGTGAGTGTGTGTGTTTGTGCATATTTTAAAAGATATGTGTTTAAATGTAAGGACGAGAAAATGGCTGGCCAGGTTTGCTTTAGTGAGAACATGGCCTGAATCAGAATGCAGTTTATTATTATGCGCTGGAGTTGCTGTTTTCTGTATGACTAAAATCCTCTTCTTTGGCCTTTTCCCTGTCCTGGTTTTCTGAATTGGAGCAGAGCAGAGCTGAATGCTGAGAAATGTGTGTGGCTTGTATAAGTGCTCTGAGAATGAATGGTAGCAGCTTTTCTGGCTTTGTTAATCGTCAAACCACTTTGTTTCCAGGGAAACAAAATCTGCATTGATGCTGGATGAAGATATGCAGGATGAACAAGAAAGGTGCCGTGTCTGTAATGACATTCAAAAGATCTATTATGCATGCTTTTACTTCTGTTTTCTCACACTCTGATACTTTTTTTGCCCTTAGGTCAGAAGGAGATGATCAGCATGTGAAAATTAAGTGTTTCAGGTACTAAAAGACAATTTAATGATTGTAATGATATAGTAATTCAGAGCTCTTTTTTATTTATTTATTATTATTTATTTTATTTTTTTTTACTGTTGTGGTAAAGACAGGCTCTGATAAACAAAACAATATTTTTAGCATGTTCTTGTGTACAGCAACACTTTTCATAACATAAATTCTTCAGTGTGGCCTGTTCACCTCACAGAATCAGGTAGGCATAGTGACCTCTTTTGGCAGAAATGACAGTTTACAGGTATGCAGTTGTTGTATTTGGAATATTTTTGGCATTCTTCTGGCATTTCTGAGATTTTCGTGGGTCACCTTGCATTCTATGATATTTGGGTCAGGGGAGTGTGCGGGTCATTCCAAAAGAGTCAGTTTGTGTCTCTTCATGTAGCCCATGGTGGATTTTGAGGTGTATATTGGATCATTCTCTTGTTGTAGAACCTTTTAAAAGATGATTTGACATTTGCGTCCAGGATTTGTTGGTATTTGTTGAATGTATCCCTCCCTCCAACCGTGCAATAGTGCCAATGCCAGTGCCCAAAATATGCTAGATCCACCCCCACAACCACAGTTGGCAAGGTGTTCTTCCCATTAAATCAAACGTACCTTTACAAATATTGGCCAGAGAGTTCAATTTTGATCTCACATTTGTTAGCAAACTCATCTGGCTTTTCTCATAGATGCTCAACTAACATTCAACTAAACTCTTTGCTGAATGTAAATTATTCTGTGTAGAACTTAAGCCTAACCTCACCATAAATTAACCATACACTCTAACCCTGACCAAAATCTTAACTTCAACCTTAAATCTATCCCTAAACCTAAACCTAAAGTTTGTAATAGACTTAGTTGAGCATCAATGAGGCATCCAAATAGTGCTATTTGGATCTTGTCTTTACCCAGATCTCGTCTTGACCACCACATTTCCCCTGAACTTAATTTTTTTTTTATTTAGTCAGTCGCTTAGGAGTGTTGCCACAAGATTTGATTAGTTGAACCAACTGATCCTAATTAAAATGTATAACTTTCTTCAGGTCAGACCTAGAACCTTGCAATGTTTACAGTGTCTAAACGTTTGTGCAGACCACATCGAGGATTGTATATCTTAGACAATTGCCTTGATAAACAGCAATTGTTTTCAGTTGTACATCTAATGTAATACACTAAATACTACACTATCTTTTTTTTTTTTTTATATACACATATATTATGGTAGTGGGGCTTATAGGTCTTTTAGTAAAGTTGATGTCGTCGTTTAATATGGAAAATATGTGTCTAGGTTTTTATGTTAATCACGCTGTTTACTTGTAGAGAACCTCACAGTCAAATTGAGAAAAGGCGGCGAGACAAAATGAATAACCTGATTGATGAACTGTCAGCTATGATTCCCACGTGTAACCCCATGTCTCGAAAGCTTGATAAACTCACTGTGCTGCGAATGGCTGTTCAACACCTCAAATCACTCAAAGGCAAGTATCTACTCTCTCTCTCTCTCTCTCTCTCTCTCTCTCTCACACACACACACACACACACACACACAGTGTAAGAAATCACCACAGCAATGCATTATTCCCTGACTGCAGATTTTCTTGTTTCGCCAGGTGCAACCAGCTCCTTTGCCGAAGCCAATTACAAGCCTTCATTCCTGCCTGACGATGAACTCAAGCACCTTGTCCTCAGGGTAATCCTGCAATATGCACCACAGCTGGTCCAGTAAGGCTGTGTAAAGCCTGCTTCTCTGAATGAAAGCACATGGGGCTCTACACTTACGACATGCCAAGATCAGTTTAGACAGATAGGTGCCTAGTGTGTATTCAGGGACGAGTGTGAAGTGTCTGAAGTGTTTTCAAAAGCACTTTTAGCAACTTCCTTTGCTGTTTTCTTTTTTGCTTTTTATGTGAAGTGTGTATACTGTGGGTTCTCAGCACTGGAGCTGCTCTTTCTCTCTGTATGTTTTTCATTCCTTTGACCTCCAGTGATCTCGTTGCCTAGGCTGCCGATGGATTCCTCTTTGTGGTTGGCTGTGATAGAGGGAAAATAGTCTTTGTTTCAGAGTCGGTCTCAAAGATCCTGAACTATAGTCGGGTGAGAATTTTTTTTTAGTTATTGATTTTTTTTTTTTACATAAAATATTAATTTATATATATATATATATATATATATATATATATATGTGTGTATAAATATATATATATATGTGTGTATAAATATAATTATTTGATATCTAGTTTATTTTAAGAAGTTCTGAAAATGTAGAATCTGGTTATTATTTAGTACTTATAATTGTTTATAATACTGATAATTATTTAATAAGCTATAATAAGTTAAACTATTTAATAATACGCCTTATTCAGTAACTGCTAACTACTTAGTATCTACTAATTATTAAGTAGTTTCTTTTAGTAGTTCGTCTTTCTACTTATCGTTAAGTGTCTACTTATTACTCAAAGTATTAATTATTTAGTATGCAATTATGCAAAATCCGCCAAGAAACATTTATGCAATTTGTAAATGAAGTATTGGACCACATACAATAATTGGGTTTATTGCTTTTTTTTTCATCAGCAGGCTTACTCTTCATTACATTTTAAACAGATTTTAGAATGATTCCCTTTTTTGTTTTGTATAAAATAAAGATATTTATTGGGTAGACTTTGGATCATTTGAATGTTGTTTTTTTTCCCCAGCCAGAGCTGATTGGTCAGAGCTTGTTTGACTTTGTACATCCCAAGGACATAGGAAAAGTAAAGGAGCAGCTTTCTGCCTCTGAACTCTACCCACGGGAACGCCTTATAGACGCCAAAAGTAAACAATTTAAAGCTTTGTTTATGTCTTCATTGTTATAGTCTACTATGAGTTCTAAAGTGTGTTTTGAATGGATTTCTGTCTGATTAAAATTCGAGTCCTGCCTTCTTCTGTGTCGATAAATCTGTATTTTGTGTCTGTGTTTGTTCATAGCGGGAATGCAGGTGCAGGCAGATTTGCCTGTGGGAGCCGCTCGGCTCTGCTCAGGAGCTCGCCGCTCTTTTTTCTGCCGAATGAAGTACAACAAAGTCACTGTTAAAGAGGAGAAGGACTTCCAGGCAGGCTCCTCCAAAAAGAAAGGTAAGTAGCACAGACCCATGCCTTAAGGTCCAGGAATAAAAAAAATGAGCTTACAGTTCCTGTAGAGATACTCAATAATTTCTGCTTTATTCAGCAAAGTAAAAATTATTGAAAGTCTCTTACATTTGCCTGTGCAGATACTTGCTGTTGTACATATCAGTCTTTAGTTACTGGAATAGTTTTACATGGGAAAGAACTTTAGTGTTTGTAATTACTGAGGAGGTCCTTCAAATAGTTATTTGATCAATAACATAGAACCACTGCTTATGACTCCATATAGAAACATGTTTGTAATTGAGCTGGGAATGTGATTACCTCTTTATAAATCTAGAGAACTATCACTGGATGTAAAGGCTCTTTGCTAATTTAAATCCCATCAGAACACATTTTGATTTAAAGATTAATTGTTTGTATAATAGCAAACATGGGTGTTATATAAAGCCTTCAGAAAAGTTTAAATAGCAAACAGAAACCATAAATATGGGTAAAGGTTCACCAAAAGTGTGCCAAAATGCACTCGTCTCATCTCTCTGAATGTGAATATTCTAATGATCATTAAATATTGTAACTGACAGCCCTTTATCGCTGAAAAGCAGAGAGAAGGGATGGAACACAGGGTCAGTCACTCCCCCAGTCGTAACTTTATCTATTCAGGTTTAGCTTTTTCTCTCTAGGTTTAGCATTATCTTAACTCAAAGGAATGGCAAAGTAATGTAGAATTGTAAATGGCCAGGGATATGCTGCCATTACCCTCGCCCACTTTTAGACCTGCCGATTCAATCTTAAGAGAAAAATAGTACGTGTTAAATACAGCAAATATTTCTTACCCTGCGTTCACACTGGCAGGTGACAAGATGCTTGCGTTGCCCCATGTTTTTCTCTTGTAGGACCGTTCGAAGCTGTTCACTCATTCTTATCCTAATTGTCTTGGTATTTGTGCAAAAATGCATAATATAAAACAAAAAGAGCAAAAACAGCAGCTATAGTCCTTTGCCATCTTTAGAACCGCACTGCTGGGGATATAAACAAAGTACAATAAGAATCAAAAGTTCACAGGGCGCGACCTGCGGTCCTCAGGCCTCTGTCTGATTGGTTTAAAGAATTAATTTGGCCAATCAGTGTAGGATGTCGCTTAACCGCATCATAATTAATTTGTTGTTTGTCTCTCTTTTGCTTTAGCTGTCTTGTCACGGTGACACGGCTACAAATCACGCCCTCCCATTGTAAATGAATGGTTGCTTGATGCCCTGTCACCTGCCAGTGTGAAAGCAGGGTTACAGTTTATACATTTACGTTGTGGAAGGCAGAATTACATATTAGAAAGCAAACTAGGCGTTAGGGGTGTGCCATATCGTATCAATACACGATAATGATATTATACCCTGAAATATCGTGACGTACCCCCACGACTAATTATCACATCAGGGTATTACTTTTTTGCCGTTTTTAGCAAAATAAAAATTCACACTGTTCTCATTTCCTATTATATATCTACTAGAGACAGATTATATCTGTCCAGTATCATTTATTTGACTTTAATCCTGAATAAATGGAGATATTTGGAGTGCATTACTAGTATCATGACATTCTGGATTATTGACTTATAATATCTCAGTTAGCCATATCATATTGCATGCAATAATAAAATTCTAAATATTTTTTTCTAATTTAGTGTTGTCATAAAGCCAAAAGTATTGTTATCGCGAAAATACCATGAAATATCGTGATATTGTTTTAGAGCTATATCGCCCACCCCTACTAGGCGTTAAATTCTCAGACCAAATTTACATCAAAACAATGCTTCATTTGCAGAGCCCCTTTAATGATTTCTTTATCTCCCCCCCCCCCTCTCTCTCTCTCTCACTTTCTCTCTCTTTCACTTTCTTTTGTTTCAGAATCTCAGCGGTATTGCACGGTTCACTGCACCGGCTACATGCGCACATGGCCCACCAGCCAGCTCGGCACAGAGGGCGAGGGCGAGTCCGAAAAAGACAGCTCGCACTTCAGCTGCCTGGTGGCCATTGGCCGAGTGCACCCCCACACTGTCCCTCAGGCCAACGGAGAGGTCAAAGTCAAGCCCACCGAGTTTGTCACTCGCTGTGCCATGGATGGCAAATTCACCTTTGTGGATCAACGGTAAACAGATGGAGAGTCAAATTGGTTTTATTATGCAATGCTTTTCACAAAATGCTTTGCATTCATTAGGCTATGTTCAGACTGCCAGTCCAAATAAGACTTCAGTTAGGACAAAAATGGCTTAATTTTTATTTAATCATGCTCTTCACAAACCTGTTATTTGCCTCAGAATAAAACAGACTGATTTTCCTTTTACATGGAAAAGAAAACAATAAGCTCTGATTGTAATGTTTGGTTTAGGGCGCTGGAGACATCTCGCAGAACTCATGTATTTTAGCTTTTTTTTTTACACTGTAACAGAAACACTGTAATTATCATACCTGATGGAGTTTCTCTCTTTTGTTTTTGTTCTTTCAGCACTGTTTGCTCTTAATAAGCAGAAGAGATTTTGCTAGGTTAACTTTTACCCTTGCCCTCATTCATGTTCCTTTATTTGGCTATAGATTTGATAAGTTTTTCCCTCAGGTCTTACTGGTAAACAAAACAAGTCAGAGCTTTCCCTCCAGTGATTAGTTCCAGTTTGGTTAACTTGAGGTAGTCCTAAACATTGGATGAAATAGATGAAGGAAAGAGAAAAGATAAATAAAGCGGTAAATAGATGGCATCAGCTAGCCTTTAAACAAGTACTGATTCCTGTTTGGACCCATTCCCCAGCCTTTTTCATGTCTTGTGCTGAGTTTAAGCTTCCCTACTTCAGACACTGATACAACCTGTATTCGCGTGACTACAGTGTTGGAGTGTAGAGTAATGTGCTGCTCTCCAGTATCAACAACATTTTCCCAAAGCAACTGACCTTTTTTTTTCATCTCAGTTTTATTAATGCTAGATTTACTTTTTATTGAAAAGACAAGAGACTTCATGGTAAGTTCATGATAAGTCACTTTTGTGAGATTATTATTCAAGTACAGTGTGACAATGACAATCAAAGTTTTCAAAATGTAGGAGCCCTGTAAGCGTTTCGGATTTGGAAACAACAGGTCATTATACGGGAACACTTATCTAAAATCATAGTGTCTTGTAAAGTCTTGAGACAACCATATAAACATTCTTCTATATTTTAATGTACTGAATGCACAGAAAAACAGTTTCTGTATTCTTCATTCACAGAGCCACCACTATTCTTGGCTACCTGCCTCAGGAGCTGCTAGGCACATCTTGCTATGAATACTTCCATCAAGACGACTTGCCTCATCTGGCAGACAGACATAGAAAAGGTTGGTGTTCACACTTCAGCACATAGTGGACTCAGGTGTAATAGAGCAGTTTGACCAGAACACTAACCCAAGTAACCGAAAGTGAAAGCTGTAAAAGCCTAATTATCATTGTGAAATGTGCACAATGCTAATTAGTGCTGCTGGATTTCACTTTTCTTCAGATTGGTTGGCGTGTAATTGTGATGTGGATCTAGCTGTTCAAAGCTTTTCTGGGAAATCTGTTAAGTTGCTGTTGCAGATTTATTTGGCAGTGACCCCCCAGCACATGTCAGATCTTGATCAGAGAACAGTTGTTTATACAGGCGACTCAAATTGAGCAAAGGAAACCCTGTAACTGGTGATATTCAGCCACAGATTCAACAGCTTAGAGTTGCATGGATGAAATTCCAGACCTTAGTATAGTAAACACAATCATGTTTCCACTGTCTGTATTCCTGTTTCTGCCATCAGAAGCTTGAAAAGCTGATTTATTTGAATGTGATTGACTGGTTCTTACTTGTTCTTCATTGTTGTTCTTGTTTTTACAGTGCTGAGAAGTAAAGAAAAGATTGAGACAAACTGCTACAAGTTTAAAACAAAATATGGCTCTTTTGTCACCTTACAAAGTCAGTGGTTTAGTTTTATAAATCCCTGGACCAAAGAAGTAGAATACATAGTGTCAACAAACACAGTCATGTCGTAAGTATGAACAGCTCACCATGCTCATGAACATTATTTAAGTCTGATGAGATTTATGCTGTGTTCCATGTAAGCACGGATATTGGAATTTCCTGGTTCTAAGATTGCCGAGAGCCTCATCACCCCGAGTTCAGAATCAAAGATGGCTGCACTGCACATCAACAGTAGTAAAATGAGTAGTATTGTACAATTTATTTGCACATTTATTTTTGTCTAATTAAATCAGTCGTACACACACGGTACTGTCAAACTTCTATATGTGAACATGTTTTTTATGGTGTTTGGATTTGCAACATACTGTGTAATATGTTGTTATGAACTGGTATTGCTCGCAAAGCCTGCCTGAGACAGTATAACAACGATAGCTGATTTCTAAATTCTGAAGTTTTGATACCCGACATTCGAGAAAAATGGAACGCAGCATTAGTCTCACAGATTTGGCACTTTTATAAAATTGCACATCAATGTTCACATCAGCAGTGCTCCCCAAATGTTCGTGGTAACAGTTTGTTGTGTGTTGTTTGTGTTCTGACAAACAACAGTGGTAAGAATAATCCCGGTGGATCTGGGGACAAGTCAGAACAGCCTGTCGAGTCCAAGGCATCTGAAGGTGATCATTTTTGTTTTGTTTTTAGTATTGCATTTGTGGCATTTCTTTAAATGTCTTACAGATATGGTCCTGTTTAATCATGTTCTGTGCAGATGATCATGTTTAATATATCAATATAATTTAGAACTAAAGGCTGCATACACGTGAATGCTTATTTATTGTTAATGTTTTTTTTTATATATTTGCCTGTTTAGATGATGGCAAGAAGTCCCTACCCATAATCCCAGGGATCTCCAATGCCTCAGGCACAATGATTTATGCTGGGAGCATTGGGACCCAAATCGCTAATGAGCTACTGGACTTTAATAGGTAAGGTTTGTTTTTCTAATATTCTAATTAAATAAAGAAATGATAATGTTGGAACAGCCAATGGCTATTACAATGCTTATGACCTGAATTGTCCTTAGGATTAACTCTTCCCCATCCAGTGGCAATGCCAGCCCCTTCAGTCTGCTTCAGGACAAGTCACCACTGGCCCTCACGCAAGCCAGCAGCAACGTGAGTCAGTCTTGTGAGTCAGGGTTGTGTGTATGTATGTGGGGTGGGTTTTGCAATGACCTAATTCCTTGATTTTCGGTGTTGTAAAGGTGCCAAATGGGGAAGCAACAGATGTGGAGATCCCAGGCAAATCAAGCTCGGAGGATGATGCACGGAGTGGACCTTTTGCGGCGGGTGAAAATCCCTTGGGTACCTGCTATTACACTGTATCAGTTTAGAGTTCACGGCTGCTTTCCGACTGCAGGCAAATCAGATTCGTTTCTCAAATCAGATCTGTTGAGATGATTTTCCACACAATTATTTTCAAGGGATCAGATCTACATGGAAACATGGGATCTGCATGGGTTTAGAGATTAGGGGTGGGACATATGGCCCTAAAATATTATCATTTTTCAGGGTATTTTTGCGAAAACAATATTCTTGATGTAACAAAACCTTGCATTATGTATTTTGATGGAACATATGGTCCTAAAACATGTTTAGAATATTTCAGGGTATTTTTGCAATAACAATATTCAACAATTTAGGCAATGTTTTGTACAATATGATATTGCTTAGAATCAAAGAATCAGTCTGAACTTGGCCATCTTGATCTTCAACTATTGAATGTGAAGTTCTGTCTTTTATTCTTTAGGCTTTTAAAAAGGACATCATTGTCTATCTGTTTGTTTCTTGCAGCAGAAGGAGGCTCTCAGTTGGATCTGGAGGGGGTTCCAGGGCTGGGAAGCTTGAGCAGTGACGAGGCTGCAATGGCAGTCATAATGAGCCTGCTGGAGACTGACGCGAACCTGGGAGAGGCTGTGGACTTTGACGAGATGCACTGGTCTCTCTAACCTTACGTCTTTCTGTCTTTTTGTTTTTTTTTTAATAGACCCTTTTTATTTCATGATGGACTTTGTGTTTTTAAAGCAAACCATCCGTTGCTGGGCAGATCATCCACATTCTCCGGCTTTTGAGCATTTTTAATTTATTAGTTTTTCTTGTGAAAGCAATGCAGGAAGTCCTCCGATGATTCCTCAGTGGAAGAGAGTGAGATCCTCAGTGAAAGACACCTCCAGTCTCTCTCGCATTCTCTCTCTCTTTTGTTTTTGTTTTCCCTTGTTCTCTGTCTATCTTCCAGCAGAATGAAGAGCAGAAGGGTCTGCATAATAGGAAGCTAAGTACCTTAAGCAACAGGACTAGTTTTAATGTATTGGTCTGCTGGGAATTTCTCTTCTCCATCTTTGAGGAAGCAGGTTGAGGGACATTGACCTTGCCCTGTTCTCCTGTACTGAAAAAAGCATGTCTCAGCCAAGCCATAAAGCAAGCGCCCAAACAGTCCACTGTTCTCCAGTGGATCAAGGGACTTTAAAAAAAAAAATGTTTTTAGGTGTCCTACACTTGAACTACGTATGGATATTTTTAAGGCAAAACCGCACTGAAAATTTTACAGGATTCCTATGTCCTTAAGGATTCAAGGGAAGCCTGGTAGTTATTAAGCTCTTAAACAAAAGGGGTTTAGATGTGTATGTGTTTTGTGATGAGCCAGAACACCATGAGGATGAAGAGGAAGCTTGTGGTCATTTGTCAGATAGAAGGACTTTGTAGGGAGTCTGAATTGGCATTGGAGCCTGAATACTTTCCTCCCTCCTGCTCCTTTTGTTTCAAACTCTGTTTAAATGTGTTTCATTTATCATTGGTTTATCCTATCAGAGCCTGTATTCATAAAGCTTCTCAGTAGTAGAGTAGTTAATCAGATTTCCTTCTCAGTTATTATGACCTTCCAAACAGGAACTAGAGGTGTAATGATGCCCATGACTCTTTGCCTGATACTGGGTTCACATAGCAATTTTCTCACTATATTGGACAAAAATGAAGAACCATTTAAAACTAAAAGTAATTGCCACATAAGGGGAAAAACTAGAGCTGGAAAGCCGATAAGTGCAGGGTGTGAAACTAACATACTGGAGTGAGCTTCAGGTTGCTGCTGTTTTTTTTTTTTTTTTTTTTTTGGTGTTAAAGCAATGCAATGCAATTGTAATTGGTATTATACAGTAATTATTAGAGACTAATTAATAACTAATTAGTAATTAATATAATAGACCAGTTCACACTGTATTTGGACTTGCAGGTTTTGTGGTACTTCTCTGTCTAGTGTCTATCTTGCATCTGGTCATCATATGATAAGCTTATTTTATACTCTAAAATCGAAGGTGCTAAAGACAGTTCTTTAAAGCAGCATTATGCAAGAATAAACATTTCTTGTTTCACTGCTCCCCCTATAGTCAGAAAGTGTCATTTTACCCTTTAGCCACCGCTTACGGACACACTTAACACAATGCTTTTCTTGGACAAGCTGAGAGATGCAAGACTATCACAAAAAGTGAAAAAAAACATGTGGACTGATGCAGTAGATTCATTTTACAGGATTTTGCCCAAATGTGATTTTATTTCTACATAATGTTGCTTTAAATTCCTGCAAAATTGAAGAACAATTTAGTTCTGTCGCAAACTATTTTTGAAGAAGAGGTGTGTGTGTGTTTCAAAAAGGCATTAAAAAGGCTCCTCACATGCATTTACAATTTAAAAAAGGTGGAACCAAAAGGGGTTCTTCTATGACATTGCTTAATACCATTTGGAATATGTTTCATTTTCGTTAGGGTAAATGTTTGAGGCACATTATTTAAAATGTATGTATCTCAACAATATAATCATCTTGGCTTGTAAAAACTCCTGATCACATTGGAACAGATGCAGGTAAACATCAAAGTGTAATATCTACAAATAATACTAGACTCTAATGAGGAGAGTATTGGAGATGTATTTATGAAACCAGTATTTTTTGTATGAAGGCTATTTGTATTCATTCTAATTAGTGTTTTACTGAGTAAATGAACACTTATTGTTGAGATCACAAATTTTACTCTAATCTTTACAGATGCCTAAAACATTTGCACATTAAAGTACATATAGTGAAAATATACCTGCATGAAAACATTCTAGTTTCACCACAATTTCTGTAAACAGTTCTTAAGATTGGTAATTGGTAAAATTTTATCATGTAGAATATAATTGCAGTACTAAGTGTTTCCCACTCTAATGTAGGTTGTTGTTAGTGTAACATATGCATTGTTACATCTCTGTAATGAACCTTTTTGCATGGTGTTATCACAATGTTTCAGTACATTGTTATAAGGCTGTGTACTGGCAGGAAGCCAGTGATGTGATGCATATTTCAACACATGGATAATGATTTAATATATTTTTAAACATACAATGTTATCATTCACTATTCATTATTTGTTATTCATAAATTCTTAGTTACATTTTCTATTCAATCTGAACAGGGAGATAAGAGATAACATTGCTATCTAATGATCAGGTATAAATGTTTTTACATGTTAATTATTCATTTAAAACAATACTGTGTTTTTAAAAATCTGTAAGGTATTGCTAATATTGCAATAATTCAATATATTGTTACTTTCTTACACCTCTAATTGTTATACCCCTGATGGGAACAGCACTAAGGTCAGCCCTCCTACTCTGAAGCTTTATGAATACTGGCCCAGATCTGCAGGGCATTCAGTGCTGTTTTTGTAAAAGCTAGTAGTGAATGCAGCAAAGCTGATTGATTCCGATTGATTGAGGCTGCCAAACCACAAAGGTATTGTCTTTTTTTTTTGTTTCTTCTTCAGGAAAAGCTGTCTGATAAACAATAGGTGACAAATCAGTGGGGAGGCAGTGTAAATATCATTCAAAAAAAGTCCAGAACTCTCAGGGAGCAACTGAACAGGAAATCGATTGGTCACCAATCATGTACAAATCTTACTGATACTGAACTCATTCGATTTCTGCTTCTTTTGACAGGCCAAGGTGGTGTGCAGATAGTGTGCATGATGGGGATGGTATGTTGTTTGTGCAAATGTCAAACCTTTTTTTATTTTTTCTTTCATTTCTTTTCTTTTTATCCCTGAAGAAACTCTTTATGGATTAATGGAAAATTGTGGGTTTTCAACAAAATATTTAAACAAGGTCATTTTCAGGAGCATTATGTGATAGCTTCAGCTCTGTGCTCTGCACTTTCAAGCTTCTCCGCTGTTAGGGTACTCAACATTTCTGTGCTGTGAGTGTACCAAGTCTTTCAGTGGAACCACTTTAAAATAAGGCTCCTTTATAAAGGATTTATAAATAGTTCATAAAAGGGTTTATCAGTGGTATTAATTAGGTTACTATGAAGACCATTATTAAGAATTTATAAAACTTTAATAGAAAAGGCCTGTCTCTTTTCCTCTACCCATTTATTTATTTAATATTTTTTTAGATGCTAATCTTAATTTGTCTGTTCTGTCAGTCAGTTTTCTGCCCCACTTGCTCCTCAGGTGCCAAGCTCACGTGGGTTGCCAGATTGACGCACAGTGACACAGTGGTTTACTCTGTAGCTAATTAGTAAATGTTTATGTTTCTGTGTCCAAAATGCTCTTTTCTACAACATTAGTAGTGGTGGTAAATTACCTTGCTATGGTCAGCAACCTTATTGATGCTCAATGATTACTTGTTCAGCAAAAAAAGAACAAAAACACCTCCTCCAGTTCTATACAGGGGATTGGGGGAATGGCAGTGGGCAGATTACCATGACATACTATCCAGAAAAAAAAAATGGCTGAAGCTCTACTGTCAGGAGCTGCCAGTGCTTAAACTTAGCACAAATTTAATTAAATTAAATTTAAATTAAGTTAGTGTACACCATATCATGGCAGGCCACTGTTGCCCTCTCTATTTATGTGTGGTAACTACTTATTAACGTTTTTTAAGCATTTACAACCTAATTAATAACAAACAAACTCCTTTATAAACTTTTTATAAAATACTTATTTAAAGTGGTACCCCTTCAGCTAAGAACGCACAATCAGTGAAGTTTTAGGTCAGCCTTCCACAGTCTAAGCTGAACCACATGCAATATCTGAGTAGAAAGATGAAATGATACTGTATAATCGTAATTATCCAAACCGATTGGCTGCTGGTGTCAACTTTTGGTTTGTTAATTTAGAACTTGTTCCACAATGTTCTGTGTATGACCTATCTGCAGGAGACTGTCTGTTTTGTTTTGAGGTTTTTTTCATCCACCACCATGTACCCCTTCCTTAAAGGGCAGCAACACAGTTGCCATTCTGAAGGCAAAAAAGAAAGAAAGAACACGTTGGCGTCTGACTGCCTTATGCATTGGCATGTGTTTTACTCTTACTGACATACCAAAGTCATTTCATCTGACAAGACTGACCGACTATTCAGGTTCTTAACTGCAGTGTATCCTTAATGTATCAGAGCCAGCCGTCTTCTGTGACTCGTCTGTGTGTCGGTGTGCTTATTTTCTACAGAGATTTTACGAATTGTCCTTGTTCACATTAATATAAAAAAATCGTATAAAATGTCATATAAAGCTACCACGACTACTACTTGAAGGGAGGAAGATCCCATCCCATCCCCACGGTTCCACTGATGTGATGTCCGGCATTGAGTCCACTGAAGCCTCTACTGTCCAAGAGCTCCACCTACCCGTTTCAGACACGACTGAGCTTGAGCTTGACCACAGTCCCCACCCCAAAATATCTGACTTTTTACCAAACACATGGACGGACCAGTGATTATTTAGGACTCGGGGCATTTCCTTGAAACCTGCTTGGTGTTTGATGGGATCAATTGGAAGTGCTTTCGGGACTGTGTCAGACTTGCCAACGGTTCAGCAGCCTGGTGTGACGGCCAGCGAGGGCTTAGATTGGTCAGCTGGGGCCTTAAGCACAGGAACAGCTGCTCTCTCTCCAAACGTATGAACAACCAGTGAGCTGTGACACATGTGCCATAATTATTAAAGGCAAAAAAGATTTAAAAAATAATAAAAATAAAAAATATTTTTTTTTTGAGTTGTATTGCATTTTGTTTAGAATCTATGTACTGTGTGCATTCACGCCCCCCTGGCAATAGAGTAACTGTTGTTTTTTTTTTAAGTGTGAGTATGTGCTGTTTGTGTCCTTTGCTGCAGTGGCACGAAGCAAAAACTGAGTACTGTACGTTAGGGTAGAACCACAGACCTTATCTTCTACTGCTTCAGCCCTAGTTTATCTTACCTTGAAATAGCCTGCATATTTCTTTTCTTTTTGTTCCCTGTTTTTCTTCTAGTGATATCAATGCATGCCGCCTTTTTGTGTACCTGTTCATTTTTCTTTAACTTTTTTTTATTTGTTTAGTGTTAGGTAAAAGGTATTGTTTGCCTTACGAGACAGACTGGGATATCCTTCTTATTGGTTTGTTTTTTCCTCTCATTTCGTCTTGGAGAGCGGTGGTTTAGCACGCTGAAGACTGTTCATCCACTGGGGACTTCTTCTTCTTGGACACTTGCAGTTCCCACAATTCCTCACTTCCATGAACTCCTCGCGAGGGAGGAATGTGGGTTGGACATGCGCAGGCTGTAGTCCTGCATGCATCACTCTGTCCAGGCCTTTGCAAGAGGCTGTCTGGAAAAAAACAGAGGGACTTCATCATGGCCAGATCTACGCAGCCTCCTCTTGTTTTTTTTTTTTTTGTTTTTTTTTGTCCTCATTCTCCTCCACCCATAATATTTTCAAGCACTTAAGTGTATGACACCATCGCTGCTGCTGCTGCTGCTGCTGTCAACAAGTCTGGTTCTTGGCAGCGAAGCTGTCTCTCTCCAGGCTGTCCTGTAAAAAGATTCTTAAATAAACATTAGTTTCATTTACAGTCTCTTTGAATTTACAGTCTGATTGACTTTGTGTGGTGCAAGTGTGTGCGTCCGTGTGCACGGCAAATGAAGAATGGTTACACAGAGGTCTTGTGCAGTTTTACAAAAGCTACATAGTGCAGTAGCATCGTTCCAGCTTAGCGTACCAATGATGGAGGGGTTATGCTACCTATTAGTGAAACATCACAGTGATTTTGAAGCTGATATTTTAAGATTGCTTTAAAATTTTACTTTGATAACAGATGTTAGAGTGCTTAGTTTTATACAACTCATATTTGTTACAACTTTTGTTATTGTCAGTGGACACAAATTCATAGATATTTCTGTACTACCACATTCAGTCATGAGTAAGATTTGTTTGTTTTTTTGGAAAGTGATCAGCCTCACTCACAAGATAATACCTCACAACATATACAGAAATTGGTGCTCCCAAGCCTTGCCCTGAGGTAACACTTCCTGATTTACTGTGTTGCTGTTATCCCATGACTTTTTAAAGTAGTGTATGAAATAGTTTGCTGCAGGCCTTACATGGTTGTTAGGGGTCACATTATTTCTAGTTTCATAAATGTGTTGTAAACATTAGTTTTGAAAACTACTGTCTTCTCTGAAATATCTCCTCAAAAACTGTGACACTCTGACCAGTGTTCTGTCGTGTTGCGTATCAGCCGATATACTTTTTTTGTTTGTTTTCATGTGTTTTTTCATGATAATTCTCTTTTTGTTTGGTGTATTATACAATTTGAGCTTATTGTTATACAAAAAATGATTTCTCATCACTCCTATTACCTAATCTTTTACATTTATACAGTGATTCAAGTTAATTACATACCCTCCCTAGACTTCTGCTAGGAGCATGTTGTAGTAGCAATATTGTAGCTTACCTGCTGTTTTATTCAGGGCAGATTTAACTCTAAACAAGACAAGATAACACAATTCGTCAGACACTGGTTTTGACTGAAAATGACATGAAGGCTGGATGCTGAAGCTACTTACTAAGAAGGCCTTATTGATATGAAGTGAAACAGTAGTATGTTGTGGTTAGGTCTGAGCACAAAGCTGAGTGTGTAAACCACAGACATGCTTTTTCTGGTTAATTAGACCATGTGTATGCCTTTATGTCTGCTTGCATCCGCTGCTTGTGCTGACACCTCTCAAACGCATACATCCCTCTGCAGCTGCGTGTGTATGAAGTGCTGTTTTCTTATCTGGGTCACAGGGTTACACGAACATTTGCAGCACATCCACATGGGTTTCTCAGTGAGGTGCATTTAAACAGTGTTCCATTTACAGCTCAGAGTGTTCATTAATCTTGGTGCAGTGGCGGAATGGGGTACAGTTCAACTGAACATACATAAACAGCTCTCAGCATGCGGCCCTGAATGGAGCTGTAGATGTAATTACATTTGCATCACCCCAACCTGCCTGTTGCCCCCCTGCTGGGAGATTACTTTTGCCTAATTTCACAGATGAAGTATGGGTCTGGTAAGAGTGATTAGGCTGGAGAGGGGTAAGCTGGGCTGTGGTATATATGCGTGCGTCACGCTGGGGGACAGAGAAGCTCAGTTGGGACAGGATGGGACAGACCGCAACCTTACCCAGTAGAAGCGGGGGAACCTATGTCTCAGAACTTTACGAGTGGTTTAGGTAAGGCTTATTGGTCTTATAGGTCTGATTTATGTGTGTGAGCTTTAAATATGCATTAACTGACATTTTAACCATTGTTGTTTTATGGTGTTCTGATTTATATACTCATACAATTGAGTGTCTTTATTTATTATTGTGGCAAACAAAATTACTTCATTTTCCTGTTCTGTGTCGGGTGGGTGATCAGTGTAATGATTTTCAGTAGAATTTTCTGACCATAGATTCAAAAACAAGAAAAAATGGGTGAGTTGAGTTGAGAAATTAGTTTTCATCAGTTCTTTCAATTTTGTAGTTATTCATTTCCACACCTCACAATCTGACTTTCAGGAATTTGAGATAAAACATCAGTTTCACAGCTCAGGGTATCCATTCCACAAGACCTCTGAAGGTATTGTGTGGTATCTGGTACTATGACGCTCACTGTGGATCCTGTTAGTGCTGTAAATTGTGAGGTGAAGGTCGACCCTGTAGCCGGTTCCCCAGTTATCTTTCCTTTGGCCACACTTTGTAGGTATTGATCACTGCTTACTGAGAACTCCTCACAGTTTTGGAGATGTGCTGACCCACATTATGTCATCTAGCAATTACAGTTTAGTTCTGGTTTCAGATTTTTATGAACTGACTGTTCACTTGCTGCCTATTATGTATATCCAACCCTTTGACAAGTCCCATTGTAGCCAGACAACCACTGTGAGTTGTTTAAAATGTGACTGATGGGTGTGTAAACAATAATAACATGTAGAAATTGGGACTATATTGGGATAGTAATTTATTTATTTGTATAGATTATTGATGGTTTGTTACATTTATTGACACACAGTACTTAAAATTATTTAAAGGATAATGTCTTGTCTGATGCATTTATAAGCAATTATTTGCAGATAACATTATGCATTTGATATTATTAGATTTATATTGTTTTATATGAAAATACCTGTAAAAAATTTACAGAAAAATAATATGATTTTTACTGACATGCCAAAAGTCATGGGACAAAAACTAGTACACCACACATGTACCTCACAGGCCAGAACAGCATTCTTTGGCCTCCCAAGCTGTCCCCTAAAGTAAAACTACATTTAAATATGCAATTATGACCACATCTCATATTGAATTGCATTGCTCCTGTACAATTATCCTTCATATTACACCCAGTATTATTTGTTTGGTTCTCTCTTGTATCACAGGAAGTTCCTAAACGAGTGTCCCAGTGGTCTGATCACTTTGCATGAGTTCAGGCGGCACTTCTGCAATGGAACTGTGGGAACAGAGTCTGGAGAGTACGCTGAGCAGATATTCCGCACACTGGACAAAAATGAGGCACGTTTATCACTTCAGCCTTGTTGGTATTCAGTGACCATATACAGTATATACAAAAAAGTTGTATATATTTTTTAGTTGAAAATGTAATAAAAGTTACAATTAATGTTCTTAATCTGTAAAGTTTCCTGGATGTTCTAATAATGTTTTATTTAACGTTACTGTTAGCTTGGCTGGCACCATTGTCAGAAAGACAACAAATGACCATGGACAATAGAAGAAAATTCAGGTTGATGATACGGCTAACATCTAGCTCCGATTTTAGATTTTGGATATCTAACACCACAGCTTTAAATCATCAAAATATCAATATCTAACCATATACAACATCAGCATCTATTAATGTTTGTGTCCAGCTAGGCAGTTCAATTCGACTTAGAATGAAATCTCCTTTTTTATCTTGTTAAACAACAACAAAATTTTGATTCCACATTGTTTTTCAAATATTTTATTGCTGACTCTTCCTTAACCCTATTGTTGCTCAGACCTTTATTAAGGCTTTCAACTTGAACCACTAAAAATAGTGATTTAAACTTTTGTAAGGTGGCAGTTTTACAGTGTAATTGTGTTTTTATTATAAGCAGTAAGAATTCTGCTTTGCTCTACACATTGGTAGATGTTAGTATCTGATTTAACAGGATGGAGTTGTTGACTTCCGAGAGTATGTGACGGCCATCAGCATGCTGATCGAGGGCTCATCAGTGGACAAGCTTCGCTGGTCATTCAGGCTCTTTGACAAAGACAAGGATGGAGCCATAACACGGTCTGAGATGCTCGAAATCATGCAGGTGGGCTTTTGTTTAGTTAATAGGTTAAAAATGTAACAGTTTAGTAAGGTGAGTTTGAGATTCTTAGTAAAAAAACGTTTATTATACTAGATTATACTAGAGTGTACCATTGAAATCATAAATTGATGTTAAACACTTTCCTTAAATTTCATACAGACACTATGAAACAATACCTTTTTCAAGATTTACTCTGAATGATCATATAATTAAATGTTTATGTTAACCTTAATTTTAAAGTGCTTTTTCTAAATTTTTGTACAGTATTCTTTGAGGGGGATGGAAAATATTTTTTATAAATATAAATGTACATTTTAATTATTTAGACATTTTAGTTATTCATTTAGATGAAATATTAAGCTTTTTATATGTGTCCAAGTGTCCCCTGACCATCCTGTCATCTTTGGATAACCTAAAGCAACCTTTAACATCAGTAAAATCATTAAGATAACACTTCCTGGCCAAAACGGTTTGTATGGTAAGCACTAGGCATGATGGGTGCATCACTTTAGCCTCCTCTGTTCTTACCCTGATGCTCCATCACTCTGGAACACTCTGATCCTTCCATTGAGTTCAATATTTATGCTCCCTAGCAGATTAAAGTAATTTTAGCTGCTTAGCCTCATTGATAAGTGGGTTTCTTAAGGCTACACAGCTGTTTAGTCTCAATCCCTTGAGTTACCTTCACACTGTGCGTGTGGAAATGCTCTTACTTTCACTATTAAACATATCCCTAAGTTTTAGTGTTGTTGTATGTTTTATGATTTGCTTTCACCAAACTGATTACCATCATTGAAGATTTTTTCCAACCATATTTCTTCCACTTTGTAATAATGCTTTGGACAGTTCTTAACCCGGTTTTAATCTCCTTAAATGTTATTTCAGCTTGATGCATGCCAATAATTTAACACTTTTGAAACAGATTTACATCTTTTGCACAACCACAGGATGTGTTTTTCCACATAATTGTTTAACAAATAACAAATAAGAAGCTACACACTGCATCAGTAAGGGTTAAAGGAGAACTTTTGTGTGAAATGTGTGAAACATGATAACAAGTACAAACTTTGGTTAAAGAGCCTACCTCCGTTCTCCCACAGCAGTCCAAAATACAGTGTTTTTAGATTATGCTCCCAACAGACTTTCAGGACTAGCAATCGGCATATGCTAAGAAATAAAAACGCTATTCTCCTATCACTAACATTGTAAGTCTGTTGGGAGTATCGGCTAAAAGCATTGTATTTCGGAATGCTGGGGGCAAACAGAGGTGGGCTATTCAACAAAAGTTTGTACTCATCATGTTTCACTACACCATAAATCCAGTTCAAATCACTTAGTTAAATCCAGGTTGAGACCTTTTATGGCCAGGCAGTGTATTTCAGTTTTGTAATGCACCATACTGACTAAAGGGGGGTGGCAGTACATCCCTACTCCGTTAGAGGGCATCAGAGACTCACTGTGCCAGCATGTGCTGACTGTTGGCAGGCTGTGTACAAGATGAGTGTTGCAGCTTCCCTGACCCAACCTAATCCACTGACTGCTGAGGAATGCACCAACAGGATATTCGTACGACTGGACAAAGACAACAATGGTAAGATAGTGTACTGTACAGGGGCATTCTCCTAAAGATTAGTACTGTGTTTACTGCCTTTAACCTAAATCACTGCCATTAACTCAATGTTAACTCAGTTTAATGGGCTTCAGCTGACATAATCTTTTTGCAAACAGCACTCTATGATATTGTTGCTCTGAGTGATGTTTGACCTTGTGGCTTGTCTCTGTGCTTTATTTCCACAGCCATCATCAGTCTGGAGGAGTTCATTGAGGGGGCACTGGATGATGAATGGATAAGAGAGATGCTGGAGTGCGACCCCAAGACAGTGAAGGTGGAAAGACCCCCGAAGGGCCATGCAGCAATGTAGAGCGGTGGTTTTCAAGTCTAGCATTTCTTACAGTTTAGGGGGCTTTCTCATCTTGTGGTCTTTAAGACTTTTCAGTTTGATCCAAACCAAAGTAGCAGGTGTGAAAGGGGCCATGGTCCAGATCAAAGCATCAGAGTTTTGTCAGAACAAAAGAGCTGCTCTCCGTCCGCATATACTGAACACTTTTCTGCATGGTTTTGACTTTTGGATTTAGATCTAAAATAAATTTATTTACTGTAACTAAGTATAAAGTGAGAGTGAGAGAATGAAGTATATACAGATGCAGTCACATTGCCGATGACAACAGGATAATAGTATAGTTATTTAGTCAGTTCACTAAACTGCAGTGTGAAACCAAAACTAACTGGAACAAATATATACAATGTAACGAAGGCGCAAACCTTTTTTTAGATGTGTAAACAAGACAATTCACTAATCTACATTGATTGTTATGCTATATTTGTTTAGATTTAATTGGTCATTTAGTTTTTGTGTGGGCCACAAAACCTTTTGAGATGGATTAATTGGGTCACAAGCTGACTTGGTTCCTGCTAAAAAAAAAACAGTTTAAGACCAGCTGTCCATGCAGAAAAAAAAAACCATATACGCTGGTCAAGAATTATGTAATGAGCTAGCCTACCAGCATAGAGTATGTTTTTTTCTGGATTACCAGCTGTTGTAGGATAGGCTGTAGAATATGGAGGTGAATTTTGTCTTTAGAATCAAAGAACATGTTTTTTGTGTAATGTGAAGCTGATGTATTTTCCGGCAATTGATTACTAAGATCAATAATAATATTTCTGCCTTTTTGCCAGCATTTCTTCAGTTGTAATGTATTATTTGTGCCATTATGTTAATCACCATATGCTTTCATATGATGCTATACAGGTTAACTGACTAATTCCTAATTCTTAATTCTTCTAATTCTTGACTAATTAAAACAGATCTTTTACTGTTTCGATTATGCAAGAATAGAATAAATGTTAATACATTTTATCCAGTCCATAATGTGTTTTTTTATAGCTTTTAAATATTATGCACTGAAATAAAGGCACATTTATACAGTACAATTCAGACTGACCTCAAGTAACTCATAATCCTTAGATCAGACTGCAGGTGGCACCTGCCTGCATTTTAAACCAGCAGTTGGTTCAGTCTCATAAATATACAAATAAATGTCCATCAGGAAATTACAGCCAGTTGCGACTGACATCACACAACATTAATAAGACATTGAGAGACACTGCATGGCCAAACCAAGCCTGAACCTGCCTGAACATTACACATCTTTGCATGATTGCAGAATATATCCTTTCAAAACCAAGGGTGTTAATATGAAGTTGGTCCCTTTGCTGCTATTGCAGCTAATGCTCTTTTGAGAAGGCTTTACTAGATTAAAAACAGCATTTTAAAAATCGGTCGCTGATGTTGCAGCAATGAGGCTTGAACCACAGTTTGCATTCCTCTTCATCCTAAAAGGGTTTAGTGGGTTTAAGGTCAGGCACTCTGTGCAGGCCAGTCATGTTCTTCTTCACAAAACTCAGCAAAAAATATCTTCACTGACCATGAACTGTGCAGAAATTGTTACAAAACACACTTCTCTAGCATGTAAAATGTTTTCACATCTACCTTGTTTGGTCTAGACTTTCTGGGTTTTCAGTTTGGTCCACACTAAAATAGGAGGTGTCAAATGTGCCGCAAACCACGGCCCAGACCACAGGACCAAAAACACTTTGCTAGATGGTTCAGATTTTCGGTTCAATTACAGGACATTGTGGCAACTTTTCTCATTATATTAAATAATAGAACAAGCAAAATAACTGATGTTGTGCTAACTTCCCTTTGCAAGTTTTCTTATGCATGTGACTCCGGTGTCTACTGTAACTGTAGATTAATTCTTGCATATTAATAGAAATTAGGAATCATAGGGTAATCTGTTGTTCTCATTTTGCTGCATGATGTGCATTCTCGCAAAGGGAGTCTCATTTGGTAAAACACTTGGAAATGCAACTCACTGAACTGACAACATTCTAAAAAAACAATCAGTGTAAAGCATAGAAAAATGCAGCCCATAGTTGATGATGACTGGATGTAGCTCACAAAACTGCCGAATAAACTAATCAGAAACTAATTAGAATACATGTTACGGCTTCCGGTCCGCCATGACACCGAGAACGGCCGCATAACCTTCGTGCTCCTCGACAATTTGGAAAAAAACGACCCTGAAAACTCGAAGTATTCACGAAAAAACAGATTTTTCTGAAGTATGAAAGACGGGGTTGTCACTAGAAGCAGAAGTACAGCATTTCCAGTGGAAAATATGGAAGCAGAGATGAGGGAAACTAACGAAAGCAGCTCCTCAGAACACGAGGAATATGGCGCCGACCAGCCCCGGGCTAGCCTTGAGAGCATTTTGAGTGAAATCAAGGAGTTCAGACGCGACAATAGACAACAATTGGCGGACATAAAACAAGAGTTGGGAAACACAAATAAAAGATTAGACGAAGCAGAAGGCAGAATTGAGGAATCTGATCAAAGAATTACCTCTTTGGAATCGGTTCTAAAGCGGGTAATACAACAGCAAACTGCGCTTGAAGCCGGGCTGCTCGACCAAGAAGGACGCTCACGCCGGGAAAACATCCGCGTCTATGGTATTCCAGAAGGCGCGGAGGGAGGCTGCATGGTGAGCTTTTTGGAAGCTCTCTTGAAAAGCCAGTTGGATTACCCCGATGATACAGAGCTCCGAATCGAGAGGGCGCACAGAGCTCTTGCGCCAAAACCCGCTCAAGGTGACTCGAAACCCCGCTCTATTGTGGCTAAGTTCCAGAGTGCCCGAACGAAGGAAGACGTGCTCCGGCGTGCTTGGCAAAAGAAGGAGATCTTTCTCGACGAGAAGAGATTCTTCGTTGACCATGATTACCCACCCACAGTCCTCAAAAAACGCATGGAATACACAGAGGCTAAAAAAATTCTGAAGAGCAAGAACATCAGATTTCAAACACCCTTTCCGGCGAAGCTGCGGGTTTTCTACGAGGACGGGGTCAGGCTATACCAAACTGCAGCAGAAGCTACGGGAGATATGGCCAAGCGCGGATTCACAGTGAAGGTGCTGCACACACCTCCAACCCTCCTCGAAGAGATTGAAAAGTTGTTCGTGTGGCAGGTGGCTGAGAAACACGGACGCCGAAAAAAAGATAAACTGACTGTGCAACCAGAGGAGCACTCAGTCCCTCAGTACAAGAAAAAACTGCACAGTTTCAGACGGAGGTCTCCTGATCGTGAGTGAATCTTGTGAACTGCTGCTTTCTAAACACATGCAGTTATATAATTTAAGTATTATGCCCTTCTGTATTACATATACCATCTTTCTTTAAAATGTCGAGGCTACGTTGTCTCTCCTGATTTTGTTTTAAGTGAGAGAAGCAGCAAGTAACGCGACACAGTTCTCACTAAGGGCCCCCTCCCTAAAACGGAGGACTTTTTTCTCCCTTACGAGGGTCTTCTTACATCAGACTCTCAGAAGGTTCAAACTAAACGAACCTCAACCTTGGAAGCCAACGTTCTGTTGATGAACAGTTTGTTTGTGTTTATAATTGTTAATAGTTTTCAATTGTTTATGTTGATCAGGAGGATGCCTAATGGTTTAAATATTAGCGTTTTCTATGGAGAGGGAATGTATGTGACGTCATAGGACAAACAAAATGACCTATGAAGAACTTAAAATAATTTCATTTAACGTAAATGGTCTGTTAAATCCTATTAAGAGAAGCAAAATTCTGTCTAAAATGAAGAAAGAAAAGACATCGGTGGTATTTTTACAAGAAACTCATTTGAGTGATCTGGAACACGAAAAGTTAAAACGTATGGGTTTCTCCAAAGTATTTTTCTCTTCATACAAAACGGGGAGTAGAAGGGGCGTAGCTATATTGGTATCACAACAGGTACCTTTTGAGTTAATTAGTTCGACTAAAGACAAGGAAGGCAGGTTTATTTTAATTTCGGGAAGGGTGGATGAGATGGAAATAACACTGTTGAACGTGTATGCTCCTCCGGGCAGCAACCTAAAATTCTATCAGAAAATGTTTGATTTAATGGCAGAGGCTACAGGAGTATTAATATGTGGAGGTGACTGGAACATTCACCTTAATCCGAAAATGGACGCATCACATACGTCGCCTAAAAAAATAACATTATTACAAAAAAGAGTCAGACTAATAATGGAGGAATTAGGAATAATAGATTTGTGGAGGGATTTTTACCCAACTGGACGCGATTATACTCACTATTCATCTCCTCATTCAATGTATTCAAGAATTGACTATTTCTTTACTTATAAAAAGGAACGACATAAAATGTTAAGGTGTGAAATAGGAACCATAGACCTTTCTGACCATGCACCAATCTCGATGTCTGTATTGCTCAGAAATACTCAAAGAAATAGAACATGGAGATTAAATTCTAGTGTGCTAAATAATCCCCAATTTATAAACCAAATGAAACAAGAAATTAAAATGTTTTTGGAAGAAAATGATAATGGGGAAGTGGGACCTGAGTTTGTGTGGGACACACTAAAAGCTGTGTTTAGGGGTAAAATGATTAGTTATTGTTCCTTTAAGAAGAAGATAAGGCAATCAAAATTGGCCGAATTAAATGCTAAACTAAAGGAATTGGAAATTAAACATAAAGCAACACTAGATCCAAATTGCATGACAGAAATTCTTAAAATAAGGAATGAAATAAACATAATGTATACTCAGGAAATAGAAAAAAATATAATATTTACAAAACAAAAATATTATGAAGCAGGTACAAGGTCAGCTAAATTGTTAGCAAAAAAAATTAAAAAGCAACAGGCAGACAGCACCATATATAAGATAAGAGACCCACAAACTAAAACTGTGCTCTGTAAATGTGAGGAAATACAAACAGCTTTTAAAAAATATTATGAAAAACTATATTCGCAACAGTGTTTTGAGGACGAAGAAAAGATTGAGATATTTCTTAAATCACATGACTTACCGACCTTGACTGATGAACAGAATAATGACTTAAAGTCCCGAATAACAAAGGAAGAGTTAGAAGCAGCCATCACGCGTTTGAAGGCAAACAAATCTCCCGGTACAGACGGGTTTCCAAATGAATGGTATAAAGTTTTTCGTGCTGAATTAGTGCCATACCTGCTTGAAGTATTTAATTCAGCATTGATAGAGAGGAAAATGCCTCCTTCATGGAAGGAGGCAATCATTTCTGTAATTCCAAAAGAGGGAAAAGATGCGCTTGATTGTGGATCATATCGCCCTATTTCGGTCCTTAATGTTGATTATAAATTATATACAAGTATAATAGCAAAACGACTTGAAAATATTTTACCACTGATTATAGATAAAGATCAAACAGGATTCATAAAAAACAGGCAGACACATGATAACATAAGACGTACCCTGCATATTATGGACCATATTAAGCAACATAACTCCACGGCTGCTTTGGTGAGTTTAGACGCCGAAAAAGCTTTTGACTCTGTAGATTGGAAATTTCTGTATAAAGTTTTGAGTAGACTGGGGTTTGACGAAGAAATTATTCAAAGTATACAAACAATATATTACAAACCAACTGCTCGTATTAAGATAAATGGTAGCCTGTCTGAAACTATTGTTCTGGAACGGGGTACGAGACAAGGCTGTCCCCTGTCTACATCTCTCTTTGCATTATATATAGAACCTCTAGCCCAGTGGATTAGACAAATGCACACCATAAAAGGAATTACTGTGATGGGTAAAGAACATAAACTAGCACTTTATGCAGATGATGTCTTGCTGTTTTTGAGTGATCCATCTAACTCCTTTGTTGAATTAATGAAAGTTATAAATGCTTATACTAAGTTTTCAGGATATAAATTAAACATTCAAAAGACCCAAGTATTGTATTTTAACTATATTCCTCCATTATATGTTAAACAACATTATAATCTCAAATGGGATAATGATTCAATAAAATATCTAGGAATTAACTTACCCAAAGACCTTTCTCAATTGTCAGAGAAAAATTTTGGACCCCTCTTTGCCAGAATTAAATCAGATATCCGAAGGTGGGATGTGATTCCATTTCTTGGCCTTATTTCTAGGGTGGAATCCATTAAAATGAACATACTTCCTCGTTTTCTTTATCTTTTTCAAGCATTACCAATTGGAATCCCTGCAAATACTTTTAAAGAATGGGACAAGATTATTTCCAGATACATATGGCAAGGTCGAAAACCACGAATTCGACTCCGTACTTTACAACTCCCTAAAAAAGTGGGAGGAATGGCATTACCAAATTTGGAAAAATATTACCTCGCCTCACAGACAAGGCCACTAATCTATATGTGTGACCCCAATTATACAGCAAGATGGAAAGACATAGAGGCCTCAACTATAAAAGACCCACCAATCCAGGCACTACTGGGGGATCAGGAATTGGCCAAGAACAAAATTGAAAATATAAAAAACCCATATATTAAAACTCCCTTAATTACATGGGTTAAAGTGACAAAAAAATACAATTTAAAAGAATCTCTGAAAGTAATCCGGTGGTGTGCTTATGATACTGATTTTATACCAAATAAACTAGATACAAGATTTAAAATCTGGTCTTTAAAAGGGATTACAGCGTTTTGCAATATCATGGTAAAATATAATTTGCAAGACTTTCAAACTATAAAAGAAAAATATTCCCTTGAAAATCAAGACTTTTACCGTTACCTTCAGATTCGGCACTACTTTAATAAAACAATTAAAATTAATTCATTTGATGACAGCATATTAAAACTATTTATTGAGGCATATCAATCTCAGCCTCTGACAGGAATAATATCTAAAATGTATGAAGGACTAATGGAATTGACAGGAAATTCTACTGAATATATTAAACAAAAATGGGAAAAAGAAAGTTGTCAATCTATTTCAAATGAAAGGTGGCCAAGAATATGTGAGCAACAATGGAAATGCACTAGTGCACATAATTGGAGGGAATTTGGGTGGAAATGTGTAACTCGTTTTTTTATTACACCTAAACAGAGACCTGGAGAGAACCAGGATTGCTGGAGATTGTGTGGGGGTGAGGAGGCCGGTCACTGGCATATATTTTGGGGCTGCCCAAAATTAGGGGCTTTTTGGTCTGATTTGCACAGTACACTACAAGAAATACTGAACTTGGAAATTAACTTTAGATTTAATATTTTATTCTTAGGAGAGATCAATCCTCAAGTAATAGGATCAAACAGATACCTCTGGAATATTTTTTTGATTGCCAGTAAGAAAGCCATAACAAAGAGATGGCGTACACCAGATCCCCCAGTAATGGAAGAATGGATAAATATAGTCAACCAAATTTACATAATGGAGAAAATTACATTTGCTATCAGGATTCAGATGCCAAAATTTGCAAAACTATGGTCAAAATGGACAGCTTACATGAAGACTACAAGACCAGATTTTATCGAAACACAATTAGAATAAATTACTATTCAGAACTCTCATTTATGTTTTCTTTGATGTATTACTATAATTTAAGGCATCCTCCAAGTAATTTGTCCTGTACATGTTTGTTTGGTGTATAATTGAGCAGATGTGTAATCAATGTTTAGAATGAGAAAATGTAAACTGTCAATGACGCCTCTTAAATGTGTACACACTGGAAAAATAAAAAATTGAAAAAAAAAAAAAGAATACATGTTACAATTTACCTAACACATGAACCTGGGTTTAGACTCTGGTCCAGACTTTAAGATGTTAAAATTTTACTGGAATGGCCCCTAGAAAAAACACGTAACCCTAATGGCAGTCTGCTTTACACCACTCCAGCTGGCGCTTGGCATTTAGACTGGTGTGCAGCTGCTTAGCCATGGAAACCCAACCCATGAAGTTCCTGATGCACAGTTATTGTGCTGACGTTGCTCACAGAAGTACAGTACTTTTAGCAAAAGTAGTAACCCTGCTTTAGCACTCAGCAGTCCCATTCTCCATTTTTCATAAAGAAACAGTACTTACTTTTTCAACATCATGGTACTAAGGGTGCTTTCACAAATACCTTGTTTGGTCTGAATTTTCAGACTTTTCAATTTAGTCTGAAGTAATATAATACAGGAAATTGACAAATCCTGCACCTAACAGCTGGGGTTATGCATAGGGCTCAGCCAGGATCTACTACTCACTCAACTAACAACAATAGCAAAACCACCACAATCTGATACTGGCTCGACAAGAATCCAGAAGCACAGCCTAACACTATGTTCATGGTCCATTGCCTCAACTGCCAAGTAACAGACCTACCAAAAAATAACCTATGAACAAACAGAATCCCTCCTTACTCTAAGCTCACTTCCTTTAACTATGGCAACAACACACTTACCTAAGCACAATCACGCACAATAAAGTAAAGTAGCACGTGTGAAAGGTGCCGCGAACCACATTTCAGACCAAAAGACAAGAGTTTGGTCTGACCAAAAGAGGTGGTCTTGGTCCACATCTACTAAATCATTGTCCAGTTCGTCTGCAGTGTGAAAACACTTTTTCTAGATGGTTCGGACTTTCAGACCACTTTTCAGACCACTTTCAGACCACAGTAACAGTAGATTAACCCTTACATATAAACAGAAATAAAAATAATCTGAGCATCAACCTTTACACTTATTCTGCTGTGGGAAGCACGTGTATGTGAAGGAGAGCTAGAATTCATCACAACACCTGGAAAAAGCAACGCACAGAATTCATAACTAACATCCTACAAACCGATTATTATGAAGAATAGAGAGATGCAGCCCATGTTAATAAAGTTCTTTAGTCCGCTTATTAAAACTGCAGTGTGAAACCAGAACCAACCAGACCAAATGTAAATAAAACCTTGGTGTGGACTCTGGTCTCTGGTCCGGATTTTAGGACTTTCAGCTGTAGCAGCGCAGAAATGTGATGAATAGATAAGTCACTATTCTGAGTTATGCAGTACAACCATTTTCTGTAAAAAAAATAAAATAAAAACACTTTCATAAAAAATATTTTTCATTAAAAAAAAAATTAAAACAGGCTTTCATACCTACCTTGTATATATAATTCTGGTTCCTACTTCAGAGGGTGTTCACAGCATTTCACTACATTAAAGTACATAAGTTACTTTTTATTTAGTATTTTTTACTAAATTTAGTATTTAGTATATTTTATTATTTAAGTATCTGTATTGTATGAAAGCCCATTCCTACCACCTAAAAAATATCTTTTTTCTCATTATGTTGAGATAGTTAGTCATAAGTTTGAAATGGTAAGCCATTATAAGACTTTTTCTCACCTGCTTCTGTCTTTAGAGTCTACTAATATCTCACACTAATGACTTAGTATCTTAAAATAATGAGATGGTAGTTTACTTAATAAAACAGGGAATAGGCTTTTATAGTATTGGTATCGTTGATATGTCGGTGCTGTATTTACTTGGTATCGTATCGTTATACCGGTTGTATTGTGTAGTATCGCACAGCACTAGTAGAAATGCCCGCTGGATTTGGGGCGGGATTTTTTTTCCCAGCTCGTGACGTAGCTCATCCCCAGCTCTCCGTCCATCGACATGGCGCAGGGAGCGGGGGAGCTCGGAGTGCTGGAGGAGTGAAGCTTCAGAGAAAACCCACTAAAACAGGGCGAGAGAAGTTCCACAGCGAACACCAGACCTCTTCTTTTATGGTTTAGACTCCAGCTGAAGTTGTGGTGAGTTGTTTTGGAGTGAGTGTTGATGAATAAATCAGTGGGAGTTACTGGCGTTATACTTTCTAAACTTGCTGTAGCTAGGATACGTTACTTTTACCCTGCTCTGAGACCGGGCACTTTATCGCGGTTATCTTTATTATTTCGTAATTCTGAACTAAAACGTTAAGTAGTTATCTAACCTAGGGTTAGCTAGTTATTTTCGGTTAGGATAGAACACTTTATGGATTAGTTTTGACAGCAGAAAATGAAGGTAGCTAACTGCTTATTTCCTAAGCCTGAGGGGTCTTCTTCGTTAGGCGAAAAATCCAGGAAATCTGTGTCCACTTTGCTGTTAACAAAATTAGGTTAATTAACTAATAAATACATTTACACACAACATATTCCACACGTATAAACCCATAGTTATTAATATGTGTGTTTAACAACAGGAATGAAGGGATGGAGTTAAAGTTATTAGTTAACTGAACGGCTTTAATGCTGTGGTGTTAAAGCAGGCTGTTCCACGTAATCACGACGGAAACAGGCGGCTTTTCCCCACTGGAAACTCTGGGAATATGGAGAAATGCCTCAGGTCTCCTGTGGTTCATTTAACTATCTACCTGCAGTAATACGTTGCTTACAGTCAGTCTGAAAGGCAGCAGTGTAGTTAGACCTACTAGCTAAAACAGTGTATTAATTCACTACATTCAACAGCGTAAATCTTATTTAAATTGTCTGATTCTATTCTGTTTGTCAACAGCTTAATTATTGGTATGCATACAGCTCTTAAAACGTTGTTTTATTCTATAAACTACGGACAACATTTCTCCCAAATTCAAAATAAAAATATTTCCATTTACAGGATTTATTTGTAGAAAATGAGAAATGGCTAAAATAACAAAAAAGATGCAGAGTTCATGTTCATAAAGTTTTAAGAGTTCAGAAATCAATATTTGGTGTAATAACCTAAACCAAACCTAAACTATTGTTTAGCTAAATGTGGTACTTAGAAGAATCTAAAGTATAAAACATATTCTGATTTGCTTAAGACAAAATAAGTGTACATGTGTTCCGGTATATCTATATTTAATGTCTTCAATATTAAATTTACAATGTAAACAATCATAAAAAGACATTGAATAAGAAGAGGTGTGCACAAAATGTTTTCTGGTACTGTAAATCTGAATATTTATTGTAGGGTATTGTAAACATACAGTGACTATCTAAGCATTCTGAGCTCATCCAGTGAATGTGATGTACATGAGGCAAATTGACAGTTTGCTTGGAAATTAACACTTCAAAAGCCGATCTTCACAGTGTGTATGCATTCTACTGTTCTTCAGAGCACACTGTTTGTGTACTTGTGCAGATATATCAGTCACAAATACTCAGGAAGATCTCATTAGTGTATGAAAATTCGTTGACTTGTTTTCTTTCTGTGCATGTGTATAAGCAAAGTAGATATCTCCTTTTAAAAAAACTATATGCTATAGATAGCCTACCAGTCTGTCTCCTCTGCCTGCAGTTGTGAAGGGCTGAAATAAGGGATATTCTTCTGTGCCACTCCAGCTTGGAATAGGAGCAGGTTATTTACGGTTTATTTAAAACCGGCATCAGACGGATGTCCGTAAATATAAGAGCTGACAGTCTCTGTATTGAATGGCTGCCCGTGTGTATATCTCTTCTTCATGACGACACTTAGTAGCTTAAATATAAATACAATCCCTTATATAATGCAATAAACTAAGCCTTTTTTTTACATGTAACTAATATACAGCAGTGTTTGGTGTAATATGACCATGATATAAATATTATGAACAACATGGTGTATTTAACTCTGTCCTAAACAGTCTAACATCACCTGTGTCCAATCACTAGAAGGCTTCTCTGTGGGTTTACGATGGTGCACTGTGCGAAAAACTGGAAATCAGAACAGCTTATGTTTCTCTCTATAAAGTGTGGCGTCAGGCCTAAACCAAAATAACACAGTACTTTACCTCGAGTTATAATTAAAAACCTGACATTTGAGAGCACATCACATGGCACATTTTTGAGCTTCTTGATAAAAAGTAGCACAGGGCTGTTTTCTGATATGTTGCATTATTTTAATGCAGTTGATTCAGTATGTAATTATGCGCAGTGATAAACAATCACCAATTGACATTGGATATTTGTATTTTTGCTCAATTATAATTGGGCAATTTGATCAGTTTCTCAGTACAACTTTGAAAGTCATACATATATTATTTAATATATATATTTTATATATGTAATATTATTACACAATACGCCTAATATATTGTTTTTGGTTTGGAGGAGCAATGGTCTTTTTTCCCTGTTCTTTAGTGAAGATAATTTTTATTGTTTGGTTCAGTGTCAGCGAAACATTTTTTTAAAATGTTGCAGCCCAACGACTTTTAAAAGTAAAGTCACCATAGGTGTACATCCTCTGCTGACTGGTTATAGTGTGATGTGTAGCTCCATCCATCTCATTTTTCTCCTGCAAACTGTCTTTCCAACTTCAGTGTACTGATATTAACATAGTAGATGGTGTGAACTGGAAAGAAAGGGCCGTTTTTGTTTTTTGGAAACCATTTATGACCAGGAGGAATGTTTCTGTATGTGTTTAATTTGTATTTTGCAATTGAATGGAGTTGTATGGAAAATGGGGCATGGCATTATTTGAACTTCATTTAACAAATTAATTGAGCAGTTAATATAATAACTGTTGGAGGTGCCTATAAATCACCCAGCAAGTAGTCAGAATGTGCTCTATGGCTCCTTAAGATTTCAGTATTACTATAAGAACTGAACTCTAGGTTCAGATACAAATAAGATGCCCTGCTCCTCTGTATTGCATAACTTTTTAGAAATCATTTCTGCTGTATGATATGGAGAAGAGTGCATTAGGCCTGGTGCTGAAGAGTGTGTTCTTGCCCATGCAACTTGCTTCTGCTCTTACATGCTTGGCTTCCAGCGAGTTTGCTGACCTAGGAGTTGCCTGCCACAAATACTTGTATTTTTCCTCCCAGACAAAAGACCTGAAGGCTGGTATTTTTTTTCCTCAGCATGTGCCAGTGAAGGTTTGTTTCTGTCAGCCAGTTCAGAGTTCAGAGTAGGACAGTGGTTAATACAGCAGATCCAGTGGAGTGTAGCCTAGAGGCACCCAGACTGATGGATCTCAAAGGCCATTAGGGCCTTTTCTTTTTTTTTTTTTTTTCATTTTTATTCACGCTTGTTACTTTCCATTGCAGAGTAGCATTGAGTGTTGCTTCAAGGCGTGCTTACTAGGAGAGCAAAACAGAGGGAAATATTTGCATTCCGAGTATTAGGAGTCAACTGCTTCCTTTCAATTAAAGTGCACAGTAATGACTGGTCTAGTGCTGCTAGTTAGATCTCTAAAACTAGCTGCAACATGCAATTACACTGAAGAGACTGGCCTTTTAGCTTGGGCCTACATTCACAACCCTGTCCACTTAGAAGATTACAGTAAAAACAATCACAAATATATTGATATGCTCAAAAAAATACAAAATGCATTATTTCACCATGTGTTGATTTTTCTGTAGGTCATCTTTCATTTTTTTCTTCTGCGTTTTTGTGAAATTTCCTGTTTTCCTCTGTTTGGCCTCACTCTGATGTGAAATACCACTGACCACATGTATCTGGAATGCATAATATTTCTGCATGCTCATAGCATTAGTTCCTGAATTTTGAGTTTTACTTCTATACAGTGATTTAGATTGTGATGAGCATCACAAAGACCTTGTGTTATCTCTGCCCGGGCTGGGAGCCATTGTGTTCCAGCCACGAGAGGAAATTCCAGTGCTGCAAGAATCTGCAATGCAAAGCAATGTGTACTACTGTGTGTGTGTGTGTGTGTGTGTGTGTGTGTGTGTTTGGGGTTATAAACCCGTAACAACTCGTTCCATAGAGAAGATACTGTGCTATATTATGAGTACTGCTAGTTTTAACAACTACCGGTATGTTTTCTTGCGCTATAAACATGATTTCGAATGGTAACAGTTCATATTTTTTCCATTAAAGTCTACAGTGGATTTTCCGATACATTCCTTTCTTTGTTGCAAATATTGGGATGTACATGGTCTTATGCTTGAATGACAAAAATATCTATGAAAGAGAAATGTGCACAAGGAGGAAGGCTTGAGTTCTACCGTGTGGTCCAATCATGTAAAAAAATAGCAAAGAAAAAAAATCACCATAGGTGTACATCCTCTGCTGGCTGGTTATGGTGGGATGTGTAGCTTCATCTACCATCTCATTTTTCACCTCCAAACTGTCTTTCCAACTTCAGTGTCTAATTCCAACAGTATTTCCTGTGCTAAAATTGGCAACCCTGTGGAATACGTTTTTAATCCTTATTTTGCTGTATTATAAAAAAAACAGTGCTACATTTAGGAATGAAGTGATTGATAATTTGGGTGGAACAGACCACATGCTAGGCCTTTCGGTAGTTTTGAACTTCGTCTCAGCTAGTGCTCTAGCTGAATATTTTTTTTGGTCTAAAATATCATTTAAACATTATTTTTTGTTTTCTCATTCGCAACCGGTGCATGCTGACTCAGCAGCTTGGGGGTTAAGGATGATTGTAATTTCGTCAGTTTCATAGCAAGTCTCCCACTGCTTTTAGTCACTACTGGGCAAACTATAAAATGCAAATTTAGCTAGTGTGGTCCTCTGTTGTTGGCTGATTTAGCAGAACTGTCAGTTAGCATTCTCCTTCAAGCATGTTTAGCCATCCAGTGATGTTGCCTTAACAACAGCAGGTGATGCAGTTTGCTAGCTATATGTGATTAGGAGAAAGTATGTGCTAGCCTTCATTCTGAGGTTAGGTTGTACATGTTCTTGTTTTTGTACAGAAAAAAGAACATGATTGATGTGTCTTTTATTAGACTGATGTCGCTACACCTAAATATTTGGTCTCAGTAGTAGAATTAGTAGTGTTCTGGCCTTTGGTGATTTGACCTGTCATGTAAGAACTCTTTGATCGCTTGGATGACATTTTAGCAGCTATAGTACAGCACTTCAGGGAAGATGAAATAATCACTAACAACATGCTGGCCCAGACCTTGAGGATATCATGGCCTCTGAACACTGTTTAGTCTACTGCAGCTGAGCTGTGGGCTGAAAAGACAATACAAGAAAATGGTATAGACTAATTCCACAACACACAACATGAATTTCATCTGCTTGTGTCAAATATTCCTTAGCGACATTGGGGTCCTGACATTTTTACTTTGGAATCTGCACTGACAGAAGTCAGTGTCTTTTCATTAAGTCTCTGGTTGTTTTATCCTCAGAATTGACTGACTTGTGTTCAACACCACATGCTTCCTTTTTGTCTTTGTGTTCAGTGATGCTGTTGCTTTAAATGCATATTGGCCTCTGTGCTTTAGGACACAACAGATTGAATCACCAATGTAAAATATTTGTGGTATTTTGCATCAGTTGGTTTCTGAATCAAACTTCAATACTGCTGAAATGCTTTTGAAATGCTTTTTGCTTTGTACTCTTTAGCTTGTGGTGCAGAAAGGCCTCTGAATCCCATTGCATTTGACAGAACTGTGACTCCTGCAAAACCAGGATGTACACAAATGCAGAACTTGCTGTGGATTTCAGAAGTCAGTTAGCTGAAGATAAAGGGATTTTATAAAATAAAGCAGTGTTTGAAAGGATTTCTGTCAAACCCACCAGCACAGATAGGCCAGTCAGTCTTGACAGAATTGGACTCTGGATGAATTAATGCTTTTAAGTTTCCACGCCTTTTTTAAGGAATGCTGGCTAAATAGTAATTTACTCAAAGCAGCATTTGCTGTGTAATTTTGGGAATTTGGGGGTTCTTTCTGAGGGACGTCTCTGAGAGTTCAGAGCTGGTGCGAAAATAGTTCACAGTGCTCCTTCTAGTAGGATCCACCTTAATGTATAAATCATTGATCTATCTAGATATGTTTGAGCTCCTGTAATGAGTGATGAAGTAGTAGACTTAAGTTGAGTGTTGATTTACATGCCCTCCAACTTGGATTTTGTTTCTTTGATGTGGTGTGTGTTTGTGGGTGGTTTCTATGAAAGTGAAAACCGCCGCCTGAATGCTGGGTGTCACCAGTGTGTTAGACCAGCTGTTTAAATAAAACTCTCCATTCAGCTTGTGATTAAACAGTTTCTCCAACCTGGAAAATCACAAACTGCTGTGTTAAGAAAATAGTTAGGCTAGCAGTCTAGAAGCTGGTTTCTTTAGAAAAGCTAAATCTTTTTCACCTGACATGCAGTAAAATAAATCTTTATGTACACAGCAATGGTGGCCTTACAGCTGTGTGACAACATGTTCTTATTTAAAGTGGTTCATTTTTGGAATTTCAGTGTTTCTGTAAGCATTGCTAGTTTTAGCTCAGAAAGTGGTCAATGGATACAAGAACATGACAGGGTTGCTCTTCACTTGTTTGTTCTGAGGACTAAGGCTCAGAGAAAGCTGCCGCTGTGTTCTTGGGCAGTGATCCAAAAGAGCCCCGCTCTGTGCCTCCATTGGTCCCTCAACAGAGTGTCCTGTGTCCCGAGTAGTAGCACGAACACTGTGCCAATAATTGAGGTAAATGGCTCAATTATTCTTTCAGATGTATGGCCAGTGGTCGTATCCTGACTGGGTAACCCAAGGAACAGTGGCTGAGATGGGAATCATCCAACCTTTCACCCAAAAGATTTGTTGTGTTGGCAGACATTCGAACAAGACCACAGCCAGCAGGAACACCCCCCAATCCTGAATGCTATACAGACCTGTGGATGGGGCATTGTTGATGTTGTTGCTGCTGCTGTTGTGTAATTCACTTTTAGAGAGCTACAGCTTTGTAAGCCACTAATCAGTTTAAGATTTGACCAATTAACACATGTTCGAAATGGAGCACATATTTCTTTTGGATATAATAAATATAGGTTTGCTATTTTGGCTCTTTTTATATTTCTTACCAGGTAATTAGCTTTCTATATTTGTAAGAGAACTGTTGCCCCAAAGGATAACCATATATCAACAGCTTTTCTATTTTAGGAAAATAAGTTTTTCTTTCTTTTTAAAAAAAATTGGGACACCTTTTTTTACGTTATAAACTAATGTGTTATATTTACACTTTTGTTGTATTCCTTCATGAAATATCAAACAGTAGTAAGGAAAATTACTGATTTATCCTAAAAATGTGCTCAATATATAGTTATTCATTGAAAAGATTGAATTATTGTATTTAACTTCGAATTACTGCCCAACCTTTCAGTACTTGTATGTAGAAATATTATCATTAATCTGCTTTTTCCTTTCCCAGGGTTAATTCACTGGTCCCAAGATGATGTCCGATGCCAGTGACATGTTGGCCGCTGCCTTGGAGCAAATGGATGGCATCATAGCAGGTAAACCTTCTGCTGTGTATATAATTAGAAAATATTTTTTTCTTTTGTTCCCAGTTGGGCAGAAGATTTTTCCTGAAAGTGTACAGTAATATTTGAAATACAACAGATAAAATGAATACAAATGTGGACTAGTTAGAATTAATACATACATAATGTAGTAAGTATGACTCCCATTTCATTAGTGTCCTAATATGTAATAAATGCCATCATGGTAACAAATGATAACAAATTTAGTGAGACAGCAATCTCAGCAGTTGTTCAGGAGGCATGTTGGAACGTATTAAGCATTGTAAGTTGTATTAAAATATATAAAAAGTAGCAACACAACTTTGTTTGGGGGTTTAAAAATACTCTGATCTTTTCATTTCAACATTTACAACCCAGTTTACAGCCCTGTTTACAACCCTGTTATTACTTTGTGGTGATTGTCCTTTTATGGAGGGTTTGTGAAAAAATATGCTAAGCTCTGCTTTTATTTTTTAACCTGTAAAGGCTTGCATAAATTGCATATTAAAGCCTATATTTAGAACTGTAGCTAAAACACTGTAATTATTCCTGAGTTACTGTCCTCTCATTGTGTCCTCTCAGCACTATGTGTTGTTAGCAAGCTTTAGAGATTAAAGTGGGTTAGCTTTTAGCCTTTCTCCCACTCACTCCCTGGGTTTGGCCTTCCCAGTTGGCTTTCTTGAGTTTTTAGTTAAAAATAAGCCAGATATTAGCAGTCTGATCTGTCTTGAGCTCCAGTTTGTTTTTGAGGAAGTGGAAAATGGAGACAAGAGATGGTAAAAATCAACTTGGGTAGTGTTAGATTTAAAGATGCGTAACACTGATCCCAATTTAACATTACTTAACCTTTATTTTTCTTAACCACATATCGAGTTTAGGCTCTTTATTCTGCAGACACTGACACAGGAAAATCTGTAGTAAAAAGGCCTGGAGAATGTATGTGTGTTTGCCGTGCTCTCATAACTAGTAACAACAACACAGCTCTGACTAAAGCTTTTTGGTAGCGAGCTGTGTTTATGTAAATATTGGGGGTAAAATTATGAGTCAAAACTTTAGTTGGCAGATTTTCCTTTGAAGAAGAAACACAAGTGTTTGAGGTTCATGATTTGTCAGTTCCATGTCATATCCATGACCTCTCGTTATTGAACTATAACAAAATAAACACAGTTTAATATTCAATGGCCCCTTTAAACTGTAGATTTGATGACACTAAATCGCACAGTACAGTAAGAACTTTACAGTCTAAGAGTGCTCAAAAAGAGTAAATTGTTTAGAGGGAGATAAAGATGCAATTGTGAAAATACTATTTGGCTGTTCCTCAGCATTAGTCTAGGTCTTAATGCTGCATTACATGCTGTTAGCAGGGTGGATTAAGTCCCTCATGGTAAAGAATGACTTCTACTTCTACTATTTTATGTCACTGATGGAAATAAGACTCAATTTTTCACAACAATTTTTCACAACAATTTTTTCTATTCATTTTAATGCATTTTTAAACCAGACACTCTGATGGAAATCGTATACCATTTACAATTCTGCATCATCCATGTCTTCTGTGGAATTTCTCCAAAATATCTTCTTGCCTTTTCGATTTTTATTGTCTTCTCAATAGTATTGTAAGATGTCAGTGCTAGAAACTAGGAAGTGTTTGAAGGGTATGGTATTTGGTGACTTTTATTACAATAGCAGTGGGTTTGACAGTCAATGATGCTGAGTCTCAATGGACTCTCTTATGAAGTAATGCTGCTTTTCAGCACCAGTTAATTATGGGGCTGGCATTTCAAGTAGAAGTAGCCTGTCACATCACATGATGCCCTGAGGAGTTAACTATAGCCTTTATTCTGGCCTATTTCTGCCTCATATTCCCTGGCCTGAAGTCAAAGAGTTGCCCTCAGTGCTCAACAGAAGGGCACACTGTTTTGGGTCCACATTGTTAGATAATCCTGTCTTTTACGACTGTTCCTTTATTCGGGAATCATCATTTTTTAGTGGTGCTTGATAAAGAGCATTGGTTTGGGAATTACTTCTGAATACTAAAAGCACATAGTGTTTAGATATTGTAGAAAAATTAAATCTTCATATTCTTTACATATGTGAGTAGCCACAGACATCACACTTGCACCACCATGTTTGACCTTCAGTACAATTTTCTTTTTCTGACATTGTGTTTTATGCCAGATGTAACGGGACACACACCTTTCAAAAAGTTTCACTTTTGTCAGGTCAGTCCGCAAAATATTTCCCCAAAGTCATGGGGATTATCTAGAGGTTTTCTGGCAAATGTGTTTTTTTTTGTTTGGTCATCAGTGATTTTTGCCTTGGAACTCCCCCATTGATAAATTGTAATCTTATTATTGAATCATTAACACTGATCTTAACTGAGGCAAGTGGGACCTGCAGTTATTTAGATATGGGTTCTTTTGTAACCTCCTGGATGAGTCCATGCCCTTTTAAATGTTATTGGCCCTATTGTACTTTTTCACATGGGACCTGATTGGTTTGGATCGCTTTTTTCCCCTTAATAAATGAAATCATCATTTAAAGACTGATTATTGTCTTTATTCAGGTTATCTTTGTCTGATATTAAAATTAGTTTGATAATCTGAAAAATACACGTATTACATAAAAGCAAAAACAAAAGAAATCTGCAAGGGCCCAATTAGTTTTCACAGCTCTGTACATTTTAAAAGTTTTTTACTCAAGGACAAGCCTATACAGCCTCGATCCTATTTTAAAAAATTACATTACACATAAAGAAAATAAAAGGTTAAATTAATTAGAATCACCTCTTAGTACTAAAATGAATGAATACATTTATGCTGTGTTTTTGTGTACAGTGCTATACACCCAGTTCATTATGCTGTAAAACACTAGTTACCTTTCATTAAGCATCATTTGTTTGCCGATGTTTTCAGGAACAGTCTGTTCCTTCATTCAAAGACAAGTCCTCTTTCTTCTGTTCATCCTGCTTAAACGTCACAGTAATCACAGTGAAAACATCTGCATGATCACACTAACTTAACACACTAACTACTTCTAACCCCATTTCCTTCTTCCCCTCCTTCACTTCTCTATCCCTTTATTTCCCTTTGACCTCCTTTAAGCCCTATCTAAAAATTGGTTATCTTAATTCCTATTACTTTTGTACTTAATTATTGTAAGTCGCTTTGGACAAAAGCGTCTGCCAAATGTAATGTAATTTAATGTAATGTAATGATCCAGGAACCTTTCGACATGCTTTCAATGTGTCTCACAGGCTCCAAAGCACTGGACTACTCCAATGGCATCTTTGACTGTCAGTCCCCGACCTCGCCGTTCATGGGCGGACTGCGTGCTCTGCACCTGCTGGAAGATCTGAGGGGGGTTCTGGAGCTCATGGACTCAGAAGAGAGAGAGGGACTGCGCTGCCAAATCCCTGACTCTACTGCAGACAGCCTGGTGGAGTGGCTGCAGGGCCACCTGGTACGCATTCTGCGTCTGTAACAGTGTCATGTTACTGCTGTTTGTTACTACATATAGGCAGATAGCAACATCACACTGTTATTAATATACTCTAAACAGAACTGGAATTTCTATTTGAATATTTTGTATATATTAGGGTAATGGTTTTATGCAATTAAAGTTCTATCAACTTGCTACTTGCCAGTACTGTAGCCTAGTAGTGTTAGCTTTATCAGGTTCTTCAGAGCAGTGGCAAAAAATATGTGATTAGCATACTTTCTGAAAATATAAATACCATAATGTTGGTAATCTTAATCAAGCAATTCTTAATGTGATCCTGTTCTAACTGTACAGTGAGAGAAAGAGATTTGAAAGGCTGCCAAAGGAATGCCAGAGTCAGCATGTAATACCATAACTCAGTGTGTTTACTCAGAGATTTGTGTTGGTCCATTCGCCATTTAAGGTGGTGTTAGGAGAACAAAGGGCTTAGGGAACACACTCAGATTAGAGACAGCCTTTTTTATTTTTTCAATTATTATGATTCTATTCTTTTATGCTTTTATTTTATGACCTTTTATGATGTAATCTCAGTGTAGCCATTACTAATTGAATTTGTTTAAATAGATTTAGTGATGTAGAAGTTAATAATATAGCTTATTTCAGACCTTAAAATGCATTTAATATTATCTTTTTCTCTCACAGTCAAATGGACACATTTCAGTGACTGGTGATATTTACCAGGATAGACTTAATCGCCTTGAAAGTGACAAGGAATCACTTGTTCTTCAGGTATGTTTGAGAACATATCCTCTTTTGTTATTTTTTAAATAATAATAATTATAATTTTGTTAATAATATATTTTGATATAATAATTTTGTTATTATCTCAGATAAAAAAAAAAGTCATCATGTTAATAGGTTAAATGAATGTGTTAAATAAAATAAATGTGTTGCAGGTGAGTGTATTGACAGACCAAGTAGAAGCTCAAGGAGAAAAGATAAGAGACTTAGACCTGTGCCTTGAGGAACACCGGGACAAACTTAATGCCACTGAAGAAATGTTGCAGCAGGTAGGTTGCAAGACTCGGTGCTGTCATGACCAAATTATAAATAAAAAAAAGAAACAACTTTAATATAACACTGTTTACTCAGTTTAATACCATATCGTATAGGATTTTATATGATGTACTGTAAGTAGTTAAATTCTGGTAACACAGGTTTTATCTTGCTGATGTAAATTTGCTGAAGTACAGTGGGCGCCTTCTAGGAGATGGGTTGTCACTACAGATGCACTGCAAAAACATTTTTGGCTGAAATCAGAACTAAACAAAATGACGAATTTGTCCTTTGGCCACATAAATAGATTTTTACTAATTACAAAAAATAAATAACATATAAACGTATTTTACCAATTTTTATCTTACTTTGTAAGCAAAAAACTGACAAATAAATGTTAATGTTTTACATCCAAGCAGACATACTAACAAAGCCAATATAGTTTTGTATGAATTTATTCTTATTTTTTGTCTTGACAAACATTAAAAGTTCTTTTTATGCAGATTAATCTAAATTGCAGAATTTTCGGTACATTCTGAGTTATTTTGCCAGGCTGCCATTGTAAATAAGAAGTGTTCTTAATGACTGGTTAAATAAAGAATTTGTTTTTTTGTTACGTTAGATTACAAGCAGATGCAGATACAGGCTGTTTTACAACCCTGATTATAGTCACTGATGTGCCAAAGCCGTTATAACTTCATATGTGAATCTGGTAGCTATTCATTATATTGTGTCAGAATGTCAAGATAAATGGACAAGTAGAAATTGCCATTGGATTTTTTTCTTATTTTGTAAAGTTGCCTTCTTGGAGATGCCATTTTGATTTAACATCAATGACTTCTATATAGAATATTCTAGTAAAAACATTTTATCTGTTAGACATTGCTAAACTATTGACAATCTGCACTTTGGCCCATATCAAGACTACTACTGCCTAGATTTTACACTGTATGGTGCATTATCCTGTGTTAGCCATGCATTTACATTCTCTACCTCTCTTTTGTTTTCAGGAGCTCCTCCTCAGGTCAGCCCTCGAGACCCAAAAGCTGGAGCTGATATCTGAGATTTCCAACCTGAAGCTTAAGCTGACTGCTGTGGAAAAAGACAGGATAGACTTTGATGATCGATTCAGAGATAGTGAGGTTAGGAATATCTTTTTTTAATTAAATGTATTTATGTGTATTTTAAATCTCGCTGTGGTTTGTTCTGGGCAAGATGTCTTAACTTGTTTTTCAATATATCATGCTTCAGCAGCCAGTATCTTGTTTTGACAGGTGTTCTAAGCAAAAGACAGAAGGAGTTATAATGATTATTTTTAATCTTAATGAAGTCTGGCTTGCACTTGGTTGATATCCAGTCACACACTGTTTTTGTTGTGGTACGCAGGTCTGTTCCAGGCCGTTGGAATAGTGAGCTTTTATCCATGGTGTGCTTGCTATCTGGACAAAGGCTAAGGCCAGAACAGCTTCTGCCAAAAGCCATTTCCTCTCTAGAGTTGTTTTGGGTGGCTTTTCTTCTCCCTGGAAAGTAGTTATTACTGCGGAAGCTGTGCTCCCTCTGTGGATGTGCGAGTCTGGGAGTAGAATGCTGAGTTTCCTGAGAGTGGGTGTTGAGTGTGGGTCTGAGGGAAGGGTTTGTACCAGCGCTGTGGACTCACACATGTGAATATTATGAACAGGGAGGGACCTGAAAACAGATGGACGCCTCATGTTCGCTGTAAGGTGGCGGGAGAATGAGGTTGTGGAACATTTTGTTTGTTGATGCATATTTTTGGTTAAGATTTGGTTGGTGCTGGAAGGTTAGGGCCAGTGCAACTTGTCTGTATAGTCTTAAAGTAGGTGCTCTGTCCCAAACTGCAATCTTTAGCACACTAAATAGTGTGTAAAATGGCACCACAATTAGAAGTAAGTTCTGTAATGTAGTAAGTAAAATGTAGAAGTGTGTGGTTTGGGATAAAGGCATTGAGTTCTCTGGAGAGATGCAGCAACATTTACAAGCACTTAAAAAGCAAGCTTCTTTTATCAATGCATTAGCATATTAGCACCATAAAGCTGTGTCTTCATCACCCCATGTTAAGTCATTTCTGCCCCAGTGCTGGTTAGGTAACGTAGCAAATGGCACCATCCATTATCTAACGTCACAGCTGGTTGCTAAAACCTGTAGATCGCTTTAATAATTTTCCACCACATTAATGCAAAAAATACAAGATAAATGTACTTATTTATTTATTTGTATGTTTGTTTGTTTGTTTATTTATTATGTTTAAATTATTATTCAACGATCACTCATACACAAATGACTGTTGAGGAAAGTTGATAAATTAATCATTAGCATATTAAACTAATAACTTAATTAATGGAAATGTATATATTGTGCTGTTGTCTCTTAGGCCAGTGGTTCCCAACCTTTTTCTTCAGGGACCCATATTTTTACCATTGTAAGCTTTGGTGACCCAACATAACCCCCCAACCCCCCCCCCCCCCCCAAATGTAAAAGATGTAAGTGTATAATTGGGTTGGGATGGGGGGGGGGGGTTAGAAATGACAAATAAAAACTGACATTTACTATAGATGAATAAAATAAACACGTAAAAAAGGAAAAATTGATACATAAAACATAAGGAATTTTTATCTTATGAAGAAAAAAATAATTAGATCAATAAAATAATACAACTATTTAAAATGAATAAAAAATAATTTATATAAAAAAAATAAATAAAAAAATTATATCAGTTTCAGTTTCAGTTTCAAATCAGTAAAACAGCTCACCAAAACCTCAGCCTGTCCAAATATTGGACAATAATTGATTAACTTTACAGGCCCTCACTCATTTTCATTTATTTAACTAAACTGAGTTTTATATTCTTATATTATTATATTCAGCCTCGCGCTGAATTCAGCTCCGCGCTGCCGGAGAGAGCGCCCGCGCGCGCGCCAGAGAGAGAGAGAGACAGAGAGAGCGCAGCGCAGCGCGGCGAATTTTGCTTACCCTAGACTATATATAGTATACACATGAAACCCCTTAAAATCAAGAGGTCTTCGCGACCCATCGTGGATCTTTGGCGACCCATAGGTTGGGTCGCGACCCATAGGTTGGGAACCACTGTCTTAGGCCATATTGGGTATCTTCTCTTAGTAATGTAAAGAACAGATGGACAGCTTTTAAGTACAAACAGATGATCCTTTTAAAGATGTTCCACTCAGACTAGAGACAGAGATTTGGCCAACACCTCCCACCTATTCACTATTAGAACAGAGAACATTTTTTTTTCTTATCCCACCATGCAAATAAATATGGTACAACGCTTTTGATAGTAGATTTCTGTCCGCAAGCAAATTTTTTTGCCCTGGCCCAGCTTGTTGCTTGTTAACAGAAGTATGTTTGTGATATGAAGGACAATGCATTCTTTAAACTGCCCATATCATTCCAAAAACGTAAAAAAAATTAAAAGCATTTATCTTAGCAGTAAGAAAGTTAGTTTTACTTGTAAAAACTCCACATCACATCAGAACAGGTTAACACACATACTGGAGTAAAAATCTTACAGTTCTAATTTTGAATATTTGATCTTTTTTGATCTATTTTTTTTTATCTGTTTTGAATCTTGTGAGCAAGTTGGGTCCAAAATGTAAAATTGTGAATGTTAAATCAGCAGCTCACCTGTTTTACCATCATTAAGCACTGAATTACCAAACCAGGTTCTGATATGATGAGAACTATAAATAATAATAGACACCCATGAGGATAGGTTTGGCGATGTTCTAATGAACACAGTGAGTGTATTTGTATGCACTTCTATAATCTGATTACTGCAGAATATTGAAGTTTGTCAGTAATCTGTACAACACATTTAGATAACCTTGGGTAATGGTAATGGTATAATAAAATATAATGTGAATTAGAAGCTGTTAAAACTTTAAAGATATTTTTTTTCTGATTTGAAAACTGGATGTATCGGGTCTTTCTCCTGTTAGTTAACATGTTCAAAATATCTAGAAGTTCCTCCAGCTATCTCACAGATGTTTGAAATCATGTTCCTAAATTTGCACTGTTGGAAATTTACAATGGTATAAAGTGTTTATGACTCCAGGCAGTTGAGGCTTGTTTACCGAAGCATAAATTTCCAGCAGACTAAGAGCTTATCCCCGAAAGGCCTCAGAGCTGAACTGAAGCTACTGTCACTGGTTTCTTGTTTTTCTTCCCTTGAGACTGAATATTCAGTCAAACTCATGTGAATTTGAGTTAGTGTGTAATATACAGTGATGAAATCTACATTGTGCTTAACTAAGTAAATCACTATAGATGAGAGCTGGAACAGATATTCCTGGATCTTCTATGTTGGTAATGTGTGTCTTTCTCTTTTCAGGGTTTAATTCTGGAGATTAATGAGCTGAGGTATCGAATTTCTGAGATGGAGAGTGAGCGGTTGCAATATGAGAAGAAGCTGAAGTCCACTAAGGTGAGCTTGATAAGCTTTCACTTTTTTGTATTATACTGTTTCTAAAAACTAAAAGTAAAATTTAAGTCTGTTTTTACTGCTTCACCTTTCTCACCTAATAGACTTTTTCATTCTTTCGCTTCAGGATTTTCTTCACCTTCTGTGATCTTTGTGAATACTTGACCTGACTTCTTACCTTTCTTTTCTTTCTTTCTTTCTTTCTTTCTTTCTTCAAGTGTCTTTTTTTTCATCTCTGCTGAATTTCTCTCTCTCTCTTCCTTGTGGCTAACCTCTCCACTGCTAGTCGCTAATGGCTAAGCTGTCTAGCTTGAAAATCAAAATGGGCCAGATGCAGTATGAGAAACAGAGGAAGGAACACAAAATCCAGGCACTCAAGGTTGGCGTACCTAAGGGTGACTGCTTGATAATGTTATTTATTAGTACATGTGTACACATGTGTGGAAGTTTTTGTTGGTATTTTTTATTTTGTATGTTTTTACATTATTTTGTATTGAAGGAAGTGATGAACATTTCTCTGCATTTTACATTATGTTCATATAAGTATGTGTTAGTTCCATGTACTTCTTTAAATCAGAATGTCTGTACAGGCAGCCAATGACTAGAAAACATGGATGACAAAATGTGTCTAAAGTGAGACAGCACTAGCACCCCTGCTGTCTGCTTTCAGAATAACCTATTCCTGTAGGTTTCAGTGTCACAACTTTTTAGTTTTTCTTCTAGCCTGTCTTTCCTTTCTTCAGTGTCTAATTCCGACAGATAATTTTCTCTCTGCTAAATGGCACTTTTTTTTCTCTCAGAAATGTAAAGGTTTTAAAAAATTGTCTGCAGAACCTGGATCACAGACAGGCTCTGTCTGTGGCGCTGTGCCTCAACTGCACAGACTCTGGTTGCAAATTTAATCACAAATAGCAGACATTTTGCTTACTTCCCTTCTGTGGAATGAATGCGTTCTACAGACATTGTACACATCCATAAAGATGAAGTCCTAAATCTTTACATTTCTGATTATGTTTACTGATGTATTTCATTGTAGTTAAACCCTGGAACACATACTCTTATTCACATATTTATTTCTATGTAGTCAATAAAATCTAAAGGCTTGGCCAAAGAAAACAAATTCACATACCACTTTTTTCCCCTCATACCAGCTTAGCCACAATTCCAGGTGATGTCATAGGGCTGTGGTCTCTGAGTGCCGAGTCCCAAAAATAGCAGTAGACTGAATAATCATTCATACACCTCTTTTCCCTGAAAATGAATGAAAAGGAATTTTGATTAGATGAGGTTTTATATTTAATGCTGCATATTAGTATGTTAGAACTAGAACATTGTAGCTATGGAGACTAGAAAGTGTGGCATGTTTGACTCATTGTGGACCAGAATAATTTATTGGGTGTTTCATCACATATTTGTTCCAAAAGCTAGCTAAAACTTGGCCTGTTGACTTTTTTAAGACATTTTAATAGATGTGAGCAGTTGAGATGTTTCTGAACACCTCTGTGTTAGCACACATTGCTGTATAGCAAGCACATTATCAAGAAATGGAAGTGAGCCACTCTAGTGAGTCACTTAGACAAGCTTACACCCGTCCTCATGTTTTACAGTTTTAGTGGTTTGATTTGTGCTGTTGTAGTATCTCTTGTTTTTCTTCACACTTATTTCAGACATTTTAGTAACCCTTATCATCTGTCCATACATTTCCTGAGTGTCTGACAGTCCATTAGGTTTGCCAGGGGTTTGTGGTAAACCTATGAGATCAGTTGGATTCTGCTCTTTTTGGCCATATATTGTATGAATCTTTGTTATCTACAATCAGAGAGATTTTCCAAGGAGCACTGTGAGTCCAATATGACTCACCCAGACATTGTAGACTTTCAGTCAAAACATATAAAAGCATTTCTTACTGGAATTTTCTTTGTTGTAGTTTTAAAAGAAAATTAGAAAATATTTAATTATATATTCAGTTAATATAATAATATCTCTCCATTATTAGGTTTTGTCTTGGAAGTACTTGCAAATAATTATCATAAAATACTAAATGAACAGAAGTATTTAAATCAGACATTAAAAAGAGTTCACCCTGCTTTTGCTGTGAAGATTTGATTGCATTTAGTGACAAGAGACAAGTTAGTGGAGTCCACAGCTCCGTTATGGGGGCTTTAAATCCTATAGCCTCTCTTTACATTAGGCATGGTGCCAAAATGTTTGTTTATATGTTCCAGAGCATCCTATTCTGCTGGCAGTATTTCCACATCTGTGTTAGCAATAGGTTCAACGTAAAGGTGCTTTTAATGCATTGTTTATTAGATTTAGTTCATAAAAATTCTGCAAAGTTAGATCAGCTTCTCATCTTTTGTGTGTATGTGTTTTCAGGAGGAGCTGGTTACGTTAAGAAGGCAGCTGGATGGCAGGGATGGAGAACTGAGGAGGCTACAGGATGAAACAGGCTCTCGATCACCTACACCTGCAGGCTTAGAAAGCCCCGAGAGAGGTGGGTCAGTCAAAGCCGCTGTTACTCAGAGCCACACCACCTGCCCCAGCATGCTCTGGGAACTACCCCAGTCCAGAGCATAGTTTTGACGTGCCAGTGTGAAATTACTGTGCTAACATCTGCTCCTTGGTGAAGAACAAGGCGCTGTAATAGAATGCATAATCACATTTAATGTGTTAATATTTTATGTGATTGTTTACAATTGCTGCATGTCTGTTTCCATAAACAATGGTCAGTGTTTTGACACAAGCAGTAACAAAATATATTGTATTTGGTTACTCTGTCTTGTGCAGTCTACCATACAGAGGAAACTTTTAAAAAGAGGCTCAAAGAGAAACGTAAGGGAGGTTTATTTTTACGTATTTGTTTATTTATGCCTCTATATCGTTCTCTTGCTCAGTTCTGTTCTTCTTTCACAGTCTGCATGTGTGTACTTGTTGTGCTTGCTTTTCTGTGAAGCAAAAGAGAAGCAGAAGACAGTACAATTTTAATTGGGAAATTAATGTGAGAAGTGGAAGCAATTAACGGAGTGACATCAAGAAGAAACAATTTCCTTACTTTTTCGACTAAATTTGATGTAGTATGTAAATATTTACAAAAAATGTAGTATAATTTAGTATAAATATTGACCTCAGCAAAAAAACAGCTGAAGTTTAAATAAAAATGTATTTGTGATTACATAAAAGCCAAAATATTTACATACACCCACCTTTTCAATCTGCAGCATTTTACAAGGAGTGTTCCTGGCCTAGTTTTTGCATGAGGCACAATGCAGGCTTTCAGAACCAAGATAATTTTCATGTAGCTGTTTTCACAAATACACTTTTAAGTCTTGTTAAATTAATTAATTTGGGCAGGTGTTGATAAATCACACCAAGAAAAAAAACTATCTAGACTAAAAACCTTCCGACGAACCAAACCAAGGAGGAAACTCCCTACATTTATTAATGTGTTAACTGATTCAGAACAGAGCGAACTGAGTAAAGGTGTGAACACGCCCTTAAATGTACAGTAAGCAGTCTGTTCATTTCAGTAGTCAAATGCAGGTTAAATTATAACTTTTTATTATTTAAAACTATAAAAATATCCTAAGAAAAAAGAAAATGTTGAAGATGGGCCCAGACGTGTGAATCGACTTGTGAGCAGTAAAGTGGTATTTTGGTAGTTGTTCAGCATGTTGGATGTGTCCTGTTCACACCCCTGTGTCCAACAAGCTGCCTGTGTGTTCTTGCTTGTCTCCTTCAAGAGTAACACCTCCTCTCCCCTCCAGCTGCTCTCAGCACCTCTCTCTCTCTCTGTCTGTTGTTTTGTCACCTTCCCTCCACCATTAGAGCAGCACTGTGACCTCTAAACAGAGGTAGCCTCTCAGGCTGGCGGTCAGTGTTGTGCACTATGGCTGTTTGTGCTCTCACAGTAAACCACTGTATACACTGCACTCTGAGGTCACTGACAGACCTTTACCTTCTCTGTAGCTGAGATTTAGCTGTCAAAGATAATGTTGTTTTCACTGGTTTTACTATGTAATGCCGGTGCTTTGCAGATTTGGAAGTGCAGAGAATGAAGAAAGCAGTTGAATCACTGATGGCAGCCAATGAAGAGAAGGTACTTTCTTCATTTAATCTCCAATTGAAATTATTGCATTATTTTCTTTTTTTAATGTTTGTTTTCATATTCATTTCGCAATCCTTATCTGGTCCACAGGATCGCAAGATTGAGGAGCTTCGGCAGTCGCTTATGCGCTACAAGAAAGTGCAAGACATGGTCATGTCAGTACAAGGGAGAAAAGGTGAGGAGAGTTCAGTTAATCTGCCAAACAATAAGAGCATTCTTGCCGCAAATGAAGTATAGTTTGCCTCAATTGGTTCTGCGGACTAATTTATTGCTTCAAATTCTTACCCATGTTGACACTTCATCCAATTTAAGACATAATTAGTTGAATTAGCGAAGCTGCTGATAATAAGCAGTAATCGAAGCTGATGTGTGATGCTGGAGTCTCTAAATTAACCGTCCGTGTTCTGTGAGCGTGGCCCCAGTTAATGAGCGGCCTCCCCTCTGTCTCTCCTCTTTCTCCTCAGATAAACTAAAGGAAGGTGAAAGTGATGAGAGTAACAGCGACAGCTCCCTCTCCATGTCAGCTGCTATTTCCGTTTCCATGGACACAGAGAAGTCCATGCTGGGGTGTCTTGAAGATGGGGCTGAGAAGAGTCAGGCTGAGGTACTGCCTCTTTCCTCAGATCATCTAAATAATCTGTGACTCTAGATCCCCTAATTGTGTAAAATGGTTTCCATGCAATTGGTTGTGAGATACTGTAACATTTTTTGATGGCCACTATTTGGTATGTAGAGGACAGTCAATGTGCCTTTTTGTTGATATATTTGTTATATTTTGTTGATTTTGTTGTCTGAGCATATCAGCGAACTCCATGACTTGTTAATATAAGGTTTAAAGGTGTTATAAAATCAAATGATTGAGTATTTGGTACTTTTCTTTTTGAGGTATAAATAGTACAGTTTTTATCGCAACTTAAGAAACTAAATAGTCTTTCCAGCACAATATTAATGGGTGATTAAGGGTCCTAAAAGTATTAACATTAAATTCTTCCAAAATTGGCACTGGGTCTGTACACCCATTTTGAGTGTATAAAGAAAATGTTTTGGGGTTTGTGTATTTGCCTGTTTTACAGCTTTTTGTGAGTATCCTGGATTTTCATTTTAATTAAGGAACAACATTCCTTAAACAACACTCCTTTGTACCAAAAGTTCATTATTCATGATTCAAATCATTATTCATCCTGATATTTCATCTTGCTGTCAGGAGATTAAATCACAATATTACCAGAAGCTTAAGAGAGCATAAATCAGTCCACATGGATATTTGTGTTTAACTGTATTGGAGTTTGATGTGTTGTGCAAACAGTTAAATGAAAAACAATGCAGCAAAATGGACAAACTTAATTTATTACCCATCCAGCCATCTATAGATACAATGTTGACATTGTTGCTTACCCTCTACAACTAATATTGTTTTGAACATCAGAAGATTGACACTCTAGCCAAGCAGTTTTGATCCTTGTGCTTCTCCCAAGCCTGAGGCCCGAGCAAACCCAAGCAGATGACATTGCCTGTCAATTCAGTGCCACACTTTCCTGCTATAGTTGATCCAGAGTCAGTCTGCATAATCTATTGAACTGTTTGATGCATGATATTTCCCCTTTTCTTTTGTTTTTGCTCATTTTAGCCATCATTCATCAGTACGCTGCAGGTGCCCTCCCTCACACCTTCCCTGCAAACCAAACATGAGACAGAAGCAGACCTGGAGCAGACACACACACAGAGGTGAGCTGAGCGCCAGATTCAAACAACTTTCTTAAAGTGGTTTCCTACAGCTGAACTGGCATCCTGAAAGCTTCAGCAACTATGCAGTAGGATCAGATCAAGATTAGCAGGAGAAGATTTTATATAATTAAAATAAAATAAAAAATATAGAAACACAATGATCCTTTGGCTCCAAAAGTTGACACAGACACACTTAACCCTCTTGTCTTCTTTGTGTGCTTCACCAGTAACATGTTTTGCGTCATTGTCAGATGTTGTGTATTCCATGCCATTATTCTACTTAACTTTGTTCTATGTTCATTCTTGTCTATTAAGCTTTCAGGTTGACATCTTAACGCATGTGTCATGATAATGGACTGCTTTCACTTGTTTCACCTGCTGCTGCACAACAAAGAGTTCCATGCTGTTTTTACATGTTTTATATCACTGTTCATTTATCATGCTTTTTCTTCACTCAAGTTCAACTCATTACCGCTATAACCATCACCAGCTGAATGCGTCCTGTTTGCATCTCACTGCTTGTCCATCATGCTTTTCCTCCATTCCAAAGTCTGTGTCTTTGTTCCCTGCAGTGATGCAGGGCATCAGGAGCCAAGCCAGTCACAGGAGTCTCCAATAGATACCAGTCTAGAGTGAGTATGTGCACCAGTGTGAGTTCCAAAAAAGACCTGTTTTTAGCCAGTTCAGGTTAAGACATAAAGTAGACAAGTTATTATTTTTGTTTGGCTTGGGGGAAAAAAGCAAAAATGCTTTTGAGATGAGATGAGCAAGTTTTCAAATAAAGAATTGAATTGCACTGCATACATAACATAGCATGGTTGCATGATGTGTGATTGATCTGCTAAAATAGTATTTAGTATGTGGTCAAAAAAGTCCATTTTAGTGTAGAAAATGTAATATAAGCAGCACTTAGAGAAGGTGTAAACTAGGGCTGTGTTTTGGCAAGAACTTTGCAAAATGATGACATGTATCACGATATAGAAGGTTATGATTTAATATAGTTTGATGTTTGCAATAGCATAAAAACACTACTATATTTATAAAATATGAATACATTTTTTAAAATGCAATTATAACACTGCTATCTAGATGTCAGCATTTAAACAGAACACAAAACAAACTTCTTAACATGTAAAACAATATGTCAGTACTGTGTTTTTGTAAATTAAAATAAAAAAATATACAAAATATTGCAATACATGCCTAGTATAAACTACACTGATAAACAACACAAATTATGTTATCTGGGTATTTACTTGGTTGCCATTAATGCACACAGCAAAAAAAAAAGTTAAATCCACACTGGTTTTGTTGATTTATTGCTTGTCTTGTTTATTTGTTCAGTTATACATTTAATTTGTCTTTGAATATTTAAATATCAAAATATTTATTTTTAACTCTGGTGTCAACAATTGTCCCCACTTTGCTACCTGTAAGGGGGTATGAGTAAACTGATGCATGTTTGAACACTATTTAAATACTAAATGCATATTGGAGGTTACACTTTGAGGCATCTTTGGGTTTTTGGTTCGTAAGAAAGAAGGAGCAGGTGTATTCTAAATGTATTTGTAATGTAATAAACTGCCTCTTTTCCTGTTCTTGAAGATACTGGTATTTAAAAATGCTGTTTTAAGAACACCAGAATGTGACATTTTATGATGAATCATCTGTGATTTGAAGTTGCAGTTTTTGAACATGAGCGTGAATTATAATAAGTAATAATTGTAAATATTTTAATTGCAGGGATGTGGAGGTGCCCAAGTCTGGAAGCCAGAGCAACCTGAGTAGCAGCCCAAGTGAAAAGGTCAATTTCATCTTTAAAAAATAAACAGTGCAACTGCTTGCATGTTTAAATTAAGTTTTGTTTGTCTATTTAATACTTTTTTAGTCACCACATTTTAGTAGCAATCAATGTGTGTAAATGCAATATTTTTTACAAAAACAAATCTAATGTAGGTTTTAAGTAAAAAAAACAGCGGTTAGTTCTGAAAAAACATCCCCAGGGAATTGAGTAAATGTGCGTTATTGTAAAATGTGTTTTTGTATTGCTTTATTTCAGAGACCATTGGCGGTAGGACCAGCAGAGGTACCTTTTTACCCCCTTTTTTCAACAATAGCTTCTGCTGCATTAACAAAAATATGGTGTTAAAACATTTTGCACACATTTAATTTCTGGTGCACTAATTTTATTTTATTATTTAATTATGTAATTGTTCCAGAGCCGAGCATTTGATGAATTCAACAAAATTACAACCTTACCGCCAAAGTCTCCCACTGTTCCTCGTCTTTCTGAGGATGACAGTTTTGGCTCCAAGAAGGCCAGGTCATCATTTGGACGAGGCTTTTTCAAGCTCAAAGGAGGGAAGAGGACAGCCAGCGCTCCAAATCTTGGTAGGATGCCTCTGAGATGTCTCTGATAGTCTACTTTTGACCATGCATTTTTAGTCTGTTCTAGTGTCCCAGCTACTGTACACTACTTTTAAATTTGGTGCCATTCTTTCAACATGCCTTTATCTGTTTGTGGAAAAGAGCTCTTCATATAGACTGCTGTAATGCTAAGTTCATTCCAGCCCCTTTCAGCAGAGCTGGGCTCGAAACATGGCCCCTCTGGCGAAGCAAAGCAACAACTAAATGTTCTCTCTCAACTGGATTTAACACACCTTATTACAGATGGGCTAACCGTGCTCTGCTTTCTTCACACCAATTATTACCCAGTCAGTTACAATAAAATAATCCTTTATTAATCCCACAGCTGAGATATTTGCAATATCACAATATTACAGAGGGCAGTATGTAGGTCTCGGGGGGTGTGGGGGGGGAACTGTAAAAAAAAAAAAAGCAAATATTTACAAAACGAAAAACAGGAAATATGAATCTACTCTTAACTAAGCTACACTGGTTTTAGTACAGTAGTACTAGAGTTCCTGACTGGGTTCATGGTGTCTTTGGCTTCTTAAATGACATATTTTGGCATTCCACACATACCTTATTACCAGAAGCAGCCCACTGAGTTGCAGAATATGGAAATGTAGTGCCCCCTAATCACAAGTTATTCTAGAACCACATCATTCTTTCGCTCATCAACCTTATAACCTTATATTCACATAGTTTAGTTTATGTTATACACATTTAGACATTTTGTATAACTGTGGAACTGGATTTGAAGTCCAGCATTTGTCATGTACCAATTTAATAATTCTGTAGAAGGTCTCACAGAGAAACACATCTGCAGTTTACTTTGGTACAATAGTGTATATAGATAATTTTCTTTCTTTCTTTTTAGAGGAGTAAACCTGTGCATTTGCTGTCAAAATTAAACTGTGCAATAGGTGTCAGCAGAGTGAAATATCTGATGTTGGATTATATGTTTTTGTTTGTGAAAAGCTGAGGCTGAACGGGAAGGCACAGACCATCTAGACCTTGCAGGGATGCCACAGAGGTCGGGCAACAGCGACAGCACACACACTCTCCCTACCTGCCCAGATGGCAAGAAGAAGTCCAAAGGAATCAAAGCATTCATAGGAAAGTGAGTAAGCATACTTTTTTCAGTTTTGTTTGTAATAATGAGTCAAACTACAACATGCTCTGATGGGTTGGATTCCATAGCTGGCTAGATAGCCTTAGCAGCAGCTATGCACTACAGCCCAGATTGTGTTGTGTAAATGTACCTGTGTACATACGGAAAAATACATTTTGGAATGAAAACAGAAAATAAATGTATATATAATAAAAAGATTATGTGTAAAATATCAAATTGGCTATAAAATAAAATATACAAAATATACTTTAAAATACAACTGTTTTATTTTTTTTAATTAAGTTATATAATACAGTAATTGGTGTTTGCTGTTTTAATAGGATTGCTCAGTATGATATTTTGACAGTTTACTCTGATGTATGAAGTTAGTAAAGGCAAGAATGAAAACACACATTCCTTTAAGTAAAAGACTAATACTCTGAACAATATGAAAAATATGAACCTCAACTTCATATTGTCACTGTCCTGTGAAAACTGCAACTTAACAGAAACAAAACCTACTTAACCTACTTAACTGAAAGTCAATGTAAAAAGCATTTATTTCTGGTAATTCATTAATAAATTTTGACACAGTGTTACGGAGTGTTTTGTGTGTTCCAATCATTTTGTAAACTACAAATAGACAAAAAATTTAGATAGTTGTTTTTAATTGGACAGCGACAGTACTGTGTTCACTAGTGCTCAAAATGCTATTTTTTCAGTTTTCTATGAGGAATTACATGAGATTGAGTTAGATGTAAATCAGGTTTGTCTTATACATTAAAACAGTAAAAATCTTTGCTTTAGCCTTTATTACTGAAAAATATTTTCAATCTAATATGTCGTCTTACAAATATTTCCTAACAGAAAATTTTAATGGCATTTTTGATATATTTTTTATGCTTCTCTGCACTGAAGGCTTAGAAGAAGTCAGTCAACCACGTTCAACTTGGATGACAACCTCTCGGAGAGTGAGTTCAAGCGGGGAGGAGTCAGAGCCACAGCTGGGCCCAGGCTGGGATGGTCACGTGATCTTCACAACAGCAACAGGTCAGTCATTAGAGACAGAAAGAGTGAGCTTCTCTGGGTCATAATGTAAACACTTCAGACACTCAGCAGTGCTTTTTAAGTACAGTCTGGAAAGGGAGCACCCTCTATTGGTGGTTCATAGAACATCAGTAGTGTTTCAACAGATTGCTTTTTTGTGACATTTTTTGTTTGACATTCTGCTGAAAGTGGCACAGTAAATTGCTTTTTAAATTTATTAAACTATTAAACTAAATGTCTGTGTAGCAGAATTGTTGACCATTTTCTGCATTCTCTTGCTTTACATGAGTGCTGAAAGTTTGTGTTTGTGTGTGTATTGTGTGTCAGTGAGGTGGACGCTCCATTTGCACGCTGGTCCCGGGAGCAGGTGTGTGAGTGGATGCAGGAGCAGGGTTTGGGGCTGTACGTAAACCTGGCCAGGCAGTGGATCTCTTCGGGACACACTCTCTTACAGGCCTCTCAGCAGGACTTGGAAAAGGTTAGCCTTCAGATACTCTCATATATCTATGAGGTGATCACAGATATTGTCCAATTCTAAATTCTTTATTGTGCAATTACAACACACACTGTACTGTGTGAACTCCTTAGCAAACTTTATTTCTCCTGTGCATCAAATGTTTACATAGGACTGTACAGTATATTTTAAATATAAAGCTTCCTATTTGAGCAGCAAGTGTTTATTTACTCAGTAAGACACTAATATTAGAATAAATACAAATAGCTATCATTAAAAAACAGTGGTTACACATCATTGTGTTTATTAAAACATCTCCAAAACTTTCCTCCTGGGAGGCAATTTATAATTATTATCCAACACTGGTTTGGTAAATCAATGTTTAATAATGTTAAATCACGTGAGCACCCAGAAAATATTCGGAAAACCTAGCTCACAAGGTGTCAGTTACGTTCTTCAAAATAAAAATTACTTATGTTTTACTGTATTAATGTTAACCTGCACCTGTTCAAATGTGATCTAGAGATCTCACAAACAAAAACAGTCTTATTGCTCATTGCTGACTTCAGTTTTCAATAAATTAATAAAGTGTACTAAGTAGTTTGTTGAAGTATTTTTCTGATCCTGAACAAAAATGGTAATGCTGTCTAAGTGCGCTGTTTTCTATATGTATGTAGGAGCTGGGAATCAAGCTCCCTCTACACAGGAAAAAGCTGCAGCTGGCCCTGCAAGCACTGGGTTCAGAAGAGGATGACAACAAAGGCAAACTAGACTACCACTGGGTGACAAGTGAGTAAAGGCCTTTTCATGCTCTCACATAATCACATAATAAACTACAGCTTTCTGGAAGTTGTTATGATGTTCAGCAGACTGATTAAATCAGAGGCTTTTTGTTCCCCTCCCTCACACATACTTTCCTGATCACTTCACCCAGGATGGCTAGACGACATTGGCCTCCCCCAATATAAAACCCACTTTGATGAGGGAAGAGTGGATGGGCGAATGCTTCACTACATGACTGTGGTAAGACTATAAGACAATAGACTTCTTTCTTTCTGGCTCTGTTGAAGGTCTGATACTACAGGCCAAAAATTGTTTTTTTGCTGCACTGGTCAGTTTTGAGATTTTGGGCTAATGAATAACTGCTGACAAATAAATGCCCACAATCCAAATGTAGGTTTGTTGTTGTCTATGATTTTTCACACAAGCTCAATAACCAGTTTCAGTTGGACCAGAAATTACCCTGAATGTATTCTCCTATTCCCCTAGTACAGTACAGGTGATGTCTGAGTGATCCTGTGCATAAATAGAGCAGGTAATTTCTGGAGGATCACAGGCACCACCCCTTGCCTAAACCATGCGCAAAAGTTACATTTGCACAAACACTGCACCAAAATAAATAAAAAGCACTACTATAGCAATAAACCTGGACCTTTGTGCCTTTTCCCATGCTCTAACTTACAACTGCCTCTCGCACTGGCTTCTCTCCATGGCCAGTGAGAGCTGCACTTTATCAGTGCCCAAATTAGTGGCAAACTCGGCAGCTCTGCCTTCATCCCATCACACTCCACTAAAATTTAAGAAATGTATGTGCCAATATTTATAATTGTTAATTTAAATGTCATTTGATTTTTTGTTCTCTGTTTATTAAAAGAAAAAGCCCTTGACTGTTCAACTTGAAGAATCCCAGTCTAACATATCGCTAACTGATGTCCTGCACACTCTTAAACATGACATTAACTCCTTCTCATTCTCTGTTTAGGATGACCTGCTCTCTCTAAAAGTGGGCAGTGTGCTGCATCATCTTAGCATTAAAAGAGCCATCCAGGTCCTTCGTCTCAACAACTATGAGCCCAACTGCCTGCGCCGCAGACCATCAGATGAGGTACCTAATGCTGCAAAATTGCTTCTTCTCTTTTGCTATGCTGTTTCACTGTTGAGCACTCAACTTCTTTGTCTAATCAATACTAAATTCTGACAGTTTTTTTCGTTTGTTTTTAGAACAATATCAGTCCAGCAGAAGTCTCTCAGTGGACCAACCATCGTGTGATGGAGTGGCTACGTTCTGTAGATCTGGCAGAATATGCCCCCAATTTGAGAGGCAGTGGAGTCCATGGTGGACTAATGGTGAGCAATGAGATGCATAGATATTTTTTATCTAGGTGTTGCTTCTCTGTAGATAACGAATAATGTTTAATATTTAATGTGTGTGTGTGTGTCGGTGTGTTCAGGTGTTGGAGCCTCGCTTTAATGTAGAGACCATGGCTCTGCTACTGAACATTCCTCCCAATAAGACCCTGCTTCGGAGGCACCTGGCAACCCACTTTAACCTGTTGATCGGCTCAGAAGCCCAGCAGCTGAAACAGGACTGGCTGGAGAATCCTGACTATGCTGTGCTCACCGCAACAGCTAAAGTGAAGGTACAGATCTAAAGGAGTGGTTCTGTTAAAAAAAAAATTAGACATTTCAACCAACTTATTACACCTGATCATATCTGGTTTGTAGGATTTAAACCACAAGCAATTACACTTGGTAGTCAAAAGCATCTCCGATTAGACAGGCTGAATTGTGATTTGCATATGAGAAGGATTATGTCGATCTGCATATTGTTGTATCAAACATCTCTTAACTGGTTTTATTTATTGTCATTTAGGGGGGAACTTATTTAGTGTAGTTTCTTTTTATGCAGGATGGCTAACACCTAACCCTGTTGTGTGTGTTGTATTCAGCCTCGCAAGCTGGGATTTGGAACTTTTGGGAGGAAAAAGAAGCAGGAGGACAGTGAGGAGTATGTATGTCCCATGGATGTAGAGATGCCTAAAGGACGCAGCTTCCAAAAGGGCTACAGAGGCATGGAGCTACAGATTTATGAGGATGACCTGGACCGACTAGAGCAGGTAAGCTGTATGGACCCTCACCCATGTTTTAGAAATGGGCTTAGTGTCTCTTAGTCTTTTAAAAGGCTTTGTATTAGCCAGAACCTTGTGATGAATGTCACAATACAGGGATTACAACTCAATATATAGTGATACATTGCATTTCTTTGTAAAATATATGTTTCCTATTTTCAATTAAAGCAGAGTGGAATACTGCCATCCATTGGGCAAGATTTAAACACAACACCAAATTGACAGAAAATTACATCAACCATTATATGTCAATTATTTATTAAAGTGGATCCTGCATTCTTAAGACAATACAGTATGGCAAAGCATAATATTGCAGTACTTGGATATATAAATATATTCTTACAAAATATTAATTTGGGGCTGCAGATGGAGGACTCGGAGGGAACAGTGCGACAGATTGGAGCATTTTCTGAGGGCATCAACAATTTGACGGTAAAAAAAAGCACACCAGATAAGCTTCATCACTCAGTTATTACATATTTTTCTTCTGAGATGTATGATGATAAATATTAATAATAATTCATGTTAAATGTCTGTTGTGGTTCAGAGTATGCTGAAAGATGATGAGTTCTTTAAAGAGATGTCGACGTCATCCCCCAACCCCAGTGTTACTGATGACGACTCCAACGTTTGAAGACGACACTTAGGTTTGCCTGTCCATAATGCTGCTGCTGTGATCAGATCTGACTCTACGAACCCCTCTGCACATCTCTCTCTTTCTCTTCCTCAGTGCCATTCATACATTAAGTCCACACAGCTAATGCAAACTCCTCTTAAACAACCATATTACAGTTTTTTTTTTACAGAAAACAGTTCTCTTAAACCTACAGTATAGCATGTGTAGACATTGTGAATATGTCCCCAGTAGCAGATAAGAGTTTGGGGGTTGGTCTGCCTCATATTTTGATCTAAATTATTTGGTTATAGCAGAGTAGAAGAGATTTGATAGGTATTTTATGAAAATGTAAAGGGAATAAGTGGCAGTCCTACTGTAGTTTGCTTTCCAGCTGGTCACTGGAGACGTATGCACACTTTTGTTTCTCTACAGGCCTTACATCTTACTCTTCTGTATTTTCTCTTGTCTTTTTTATGGTAGCAAACGGAGCACAATGACACTTTTAGCCTGTCATCATAGACCTATGAATCTGAATCATAGACCTATTTTAGAAGTGACATTTTTAGAATTAGATTACCAAAAGAATTCCACGTTTTAAAGCAGTCAACACTCCAAAAAAGAACTGCCATATATCTAAATGCCTGCAGTGGCTGTGTTTTGTACTATTCTACAATAAACATATTAATATGTATAGCTCTTCCCAGGATTTCTCGTATGTGCATTGATGCATGTACAGTATTTGCATGCCAAGTATTTAATACTATGAAACAACTCAGTACAATACATTTGATGGCCTGTTTGTAAAATCATGTTATTGCATGTTATTTAAGCTGTTCTCATTTTTGAAAATACTGTGCATCTGTTAACATACGAACATACGAATATATGCTAATCATCAATGCAGTGTTTTTGTGCCTTTCATAAGCATTTCATGTATTATGTTCTGTCAACCTGTGCCCATTTTTAAAAGATCAATAAAATAAGTACAGAACACAGTCTCACTTCTTTGTACTGAATGTTTTTTGGTTTTCCAAACAAGGAAAAGAATTGTCATGAGCATCTTAAAACTGGTGTATATTACATGTCTATACACATCTATATATTATTACATGATATGTTCACAGGGTCATTTTGAAAAATATTCAGCGATTTTTGGATTTTAACAGTCTGATAAATTGTGGTCTATAATTAATAATATAATCATTATTTGATGTTGTGTTCTCTTTTATTACCTTATTTTATCTATATTCTATTCAAGTCTAAATTAAACTTGTAGCGTCTAGTGTTTTTCCTTTTTATTCAGAGCGTTTGCACAGTGTTGTGTTTAAATGCGTTTTTTTACGGTTAAAATCTGCCATATACAGGCGGCCGCGTGTAACTGCAGCACGCATTTAAGGTGGAACGGAAATCCAACTTCAGCCTCGTATCTAACAGTTGGCCTAGCTAAATTGGGAAGAAAAAATGGGGAAAATAACTAAATAAAATAAATCTTAAAAAATATATATATATGTACATTTTACAATATGGGACAACTGGCCTGGCTTTATTGGGATGATTTTTTTTAATAAATCTTTAAAAAAAGAATTCATAAAAAACATTAGTACATTTTACAATATGGGACAATTGGCATAACTCAATAGGGGAGAGAAAATTGGGAATACTTAGAAATAAATCTTTTAAAAAAAAAAAGTACATTTTACAATATGAGACGCTAAATTTGGGCAGGGGGGAAATGGGGAAAAATTAGAAATAAATCGTAAAAAAAAAATTAAGTACATTTTACAATACGAAACAATTGACCTAGCTAAATTGGGAAGAAAAATGGGAGGAAATTTTAAATAAATCTTTTAAAAAAAAGTAAATTTTACAATATGGGACAATTGGCATAGCGGAATTAGGAAGACAAAAATGAATTTATAATAATAATTTAAACAATTTATTTATAATAATAAGTACATTTTACAATATGGGACAATTGGCCTAGCTAAATTGGGAAGAAAAAAGGAAACATTTGAATCAACTCTTAAACAATATTTAACAATAAAAAAAGTACATTTTACAATATGGAGCAAGCTAAATTGGGGGAAAATGTGGAAAAATTAGAAATAAATAATAAAAAAAATAAATAAAAATCATTTTCCAATATGAAAACAGAAACGGCGCCACCTGCTGCCGGTTGTAGCAACACTTTAGATTTAATTATATTCTGTTTGTTTGCAGATTGTTTTGCTAAATAAGTCATTTACTGGCACCGAGTGGCACCGTAATTATTTATCTGTTTGTCCAACATAAGCTGTTATAATGTTAATAGGCTACAGGTTTGAACCATTGTAGCTCCCAGTGTACTGTAATGGGCTGGGTAGTGTAATAGCGGGGCGCGGCCTGTGTGTGTGTGTTGAGGGAGCAGCTCTCCGCTTTACTTCACTGTAAGTTCAGCTCCGCCGAGTGTACAGGCTGAGGAGGAACACCGCTCATGATGGCCGGCAGGTCTGTATTACAGCAGTAAATCTGACTAAATCTCTTCATTTTAATTAAAGTAATGCTGTTGTGAGTGTCGCTGCGAACTCAGGGAGCTGGCTGTACTGCTGAGGTCTGTAGAGGCGCTCTACACTGTTGTTTTTGTTGAGTCTTGTTTGTGTTTTTAGCGGTCACACCCAGCTGTACTGAGTGTTTGTAAAGTTTTATACTTTTTGAATAAATTAGATATAAAGATCACCTGCTGGTTTCTCTCTCTCTCACACAGACTCTGCTGTTCAGTCATTGTTCTTCTGGCTCTTTATGCACAAACTGATGCAGCAAGGTAAGCAGCTCCTCTCAGCCCCCCAACCCAAACTCACCCGCTCCTCCACGTGTAGCTCGGTACTTTTAAAAGAAAAATACTAAAGACATCTGATGCTTTCTTTCGTGTGCAGTAATGTCGCAAACAAATCTGTCACTATATGAAAAAATCAGTTGAAAGCAGTCTATTTCCTTGTATCTTGTATTTGTTTTACTGATTTACTGTATTATATTTTAATTGTTTGTTTGCAGTTTAATTGCACTGATTGTGCTGCACTTTTTGGGCTTTTGTGGTAGATTTTTGTTGTTACATTATTTAATTTTTGTTATATATTTAATTTAGTTATACTGTTAATATTTTATAACAATTAGTTGTTTTGTTTTTTTACTTAATGTACGAAATGTTGGTTATGCTAAATATAATTGTAATATTTATTTTGTTCCATTTGTTTATTCTTGAAATATTTTTTTAGTAAAAAAAAAAAACTAAAATAATGCCAAGAATATTGTTATTGCTAAAATACCCTGACATTATATTATTTTAGGGCCATATCATACACACCTACTATTTATCAAATTTATAATAAGACTTTAGACTGCAGAGGACTCATATTTTCCCAGCTTAATTACTTTGATTTATTACTTGCATAAATGTGGCCAATTTCATAAAAATGTGCTTGACCTAGAGTTGTTAATAACCTTTAGATGCATTTATATATTTTTTAATAACTTAATGATTAAACATAATTATTAAAAACATCTTAACACCATAAGAAAATATATTTAAAGCTATTTAAGTCTGGAAACATTGTGGTTACACAGTCATTGTATGGTATTTAAACAACTATGCTGTGGATACAAAAGCTGTTGATATTGACTCTAATAACATATTTATCACTTTATTATTCAGCATGTAAAAAATGTGTTTTTTTTTTTTTTTTGCTTTTTTAAAATGATCTTTAGCCAAACTGTAAACCAGGATCTGTCTGACATATTCAATGAGCTGTGGAAATTGGATGTCAATCGCATGAAGCCTGGGACAGATTACAGGATCTCACTGCAGGTGGGTGAAATCTAGTTTAAAATCTAAAAGAATAATAAGTAATTAGTTAAGTTATTCTCCTGATGAATGTTGGATATGTACAAAAGTAGTTTTTTAAGTTGCAATCTTTTCTTCTACTCAAGCTATTTTACATGTTTTTACTTGCTTTTATTTGCTCTCAGAAGCTGTCAGTGTTGGGCCCTTGAGCAAGGCCTTGAGTTTTTTTTTTTTTTCTTTTCTTTTTTCAATTCATCATGTACCACCTCTGGGATTAGCTGAGCTCTGTCGTTCAGAATGCTCTTACTGTTAAATCCTGTTCACAGGGCAAAGCTGGTTATATACCCAGTGGCAGCACAACCGCAACGGACCACGCTTCAGCTCCTCTCTTCTCCTATGTGGACATGGACAAACTAAACACCATCACCACATACACCCGTGAGTGAAAACAGTATGTTCACTTTAGTTCTGAATAACTCTAACTCCATAAATCCATAAATCCTCAACCTCAATTCAGAGTAGACATTCTCCTCTGCCCCAACATGCTCTGACTCTTAAACCCAAAGCCTGAAAGCCAAGCCCTGTTAGGAGTTGTGATTGCCTCACACAGTTTACACAAAAGCTCAGATACTGTTCAGAGCTGCTCTAGACATGCCTTTGTTTGGGACATGCCAGAATCCTTTATGTAATATAATTGCATTTAAGGCAAGTCTGGTTTACACAAAAGGGTGGTTTGTCTTTACTTGTATCGGGACAGATTCAATACTCACATTTTTCTTGATTACAAAGAACCCACTTAATTCACTGTGAACTGTTCTGTTAATGTATGTGTGTGTTAACTGCAATGTAATAAGAACAAAGATAGAACACATTTATTCAATTTTTCTGGCAGCTTTAAAACTCATTACTGTATAGAACAGATTTATTTTTATAAATGTAAATATAAATGAGTCTTCTTTCATGTGCTAGCTTTACTGCAGCCTTTATCCAACCATTGTGTTAGAACTTACTTCCAGCAAGGTGGATGAAAATGGCATTCAATGCATTTTTGAACCAAACCTATAGCTATTTAATTCCAACCACAGAGTTAATTTTACTTGAACTTGTTTAAGTTGCACTTTGTTCCACATAGTGTTATTTAGTACTGCCCTGCGTTACTTAAAACAGCCTGTGTGTGTTTTTTTGTAGCAATAAACTTTGTAATGTTTAATGTTTTTCCAACCATGCACCCAAAAACAATGACACATCATTTCATGTGCTAAAATAAGAAGTTTAAGCCAGAATACTACTGGCTTCTGAGAAGAGGAGGAAATTAATATTAATCAACTACAGCTCTGGAAAAAAGGAGACCACTTAAAAATGATGAGTCAATTTTACCAAACTAAAAACTGGAATATAATCAAGAGGAAGATAAATGATTACAAGCCTTCAAACCAAGCTGACCTTTTTAAAGCTTGGATTTTTGCACCGTGAGTGGCATAAAGTTATCCAAAAGCAGAGTGTAAGACTGGTAGAGGAGAACATGCCAAGATGCATGAAAACTGTGATTAAAACCAGGGTTATTCCACCAACTATTGATTTCTGAACTCTTAAAACTTTATAAATATGAACTTTTCTGAAATTCCCTTTGCATTATTTGAGGTCTGAAAGCTCTGCATCTTTTTTCTTATTTCAGCCATTTCTTATTTTCTGAAAATAAATGCTCTAATTGACAATATTTTAATTTGGAATTTGGGAGAAATGTTGTCCATAGTTTATAGAATAAAACAACAATTCATTTTACTCAAACATATACCTATAAATATCAAAATCAGAAAAACTGATTCCGAAACTGAAGTGATCCCTTAATTTTTTCCAGAGCTGTATATCATATTTTAACTCTCACTCTAACCATCATGAAGTAAAATGCTCAGTTAGCTCAGAAACACTGCCTTAACATTTAATCAAGTAATGTTGAAGCACAAAACTGCAGTCAAAGCATCTCACTATCTGACTTCTTATAGGTTTCATGAAGTTGCTGGACAATTATGAAAGGTCCACTGGTGTGGCTGAAAGAGTTACTTCTGAGGAAGTAGCAGAGAATAACGCTTTCCTGGATGCTGTTTTAGAGTCTGCAGTCATGAAGGTATATATAAACATCACTGTCTATTTGTATATGCAGTCATGGTGCTCAGCTGTGTTGAATGACTTTCTGATTACAGTCTAAAGTACCAGACAATGAAGCACTGTGTACGAATGCGTAATGAAGTCATAACATGCTGAGAACATTACTTTAGCGTAAGACTATATAACAACATTGTAAACCCTGCAGCTTTTGCAGCACATTACTGTGGTTGCTGTTCTTGGTAAGCCAATGTTTAGTAGATTCCAGTGGGAATGCTGTTTCGTTCTGTCACATTGTGTTCTTGGAAGCTGCAACGGGAAAGTAGAATTCTGTCCAAAGCAATGTGAAGTTTTGTTCTGACTGCAGTGAATAACACTAACATCTGTTTAATTAGTTTAGGACATGATTGTTTTTTTTTTTTCTTCTTTCTGTTTTTCAGCGTGCTCATCAGTATTTAGTGAATAAAGGCAAATCTCAGTCTAATCTGAGGCAGTTTAAGAGTCAGCTGTACTACATGTGGTTTCGTCTTTATCACAGAGATAGAAACGGAGGGTAAGTTTCTCTCATATGTACGCGAGTATCCTTGATATTTTGTGGTTTAAAACAAGAGTCAAAAATGTGTACAGTCTTATGCAAAACTTTGACTGCCTCTGTTCAATGATATGTAATTTATAATTTCAGGTGAAAATAATGTAACATTTTTATGGAGAACACGTATAAGCACTTTTTAATACATATTCAATGTGTGTGCTGAATTAAAAATATATATATATGTTTAAAAATATATAGAACACTTTCATATCAAAGTTCACAAATAATTATGTTTTCACTATAATTTTGGATATACAATATGGAGCATTTTCTGTATATATTCTGTATGTTCAAATGTTTGTATGGTCCAAGTGCATTCAACAACTTTAAGTTGCACCCACTGCTGACAGATGATGTGCAAATGCACACACACACACACACACACACACACACAGCTTGTCTAGTTTCTAGTCTCTTGTGTAGCCCCCTCACAGCAATGCTCCAAAATCTAATAGAAAGTCTCCTCCTGACAGTAGAGACAGTTACTCCAACATGACATGTTTTTTTCTTTTACTTTTCTCTCTATCTTACTAGGGAGGACTCCAGTGGATTTGAGCATGTGTTCGTTGGTGAGACCAAGTTTGGAAAAGAAATTATGGGCCTTCACAACTGGGTCCAGTTTTATCTTCAGGAAAAGCAGAATCTTCTTGATTACAAGGGATACAAAGCCAGGAGTAACGATGTGGTATTGTCCCCCACACTAACATACATGCATAGAGTGCATTTACATACACATTCTAAATCAGATTACTGCAGTTAACTGATTAATTGTATATAAACGCCATACTTCTGTTTCTTACATTAGCGTAAGGTCTAAAAATCTGAATAAAAATGTGCAGGAGGATCTAATTTCCTTAGATCTATCATAGATTATATTCTAGTTTAACTGCATATTTAAAAAGTCACTTTTTTGCTTAGTTCCTATTCATCTCCACTGAAAAATGTCTCTGTTTCTGTCCCATTTTAGCCGGACGAGGATGACCACGTGTTAAATGTGCAGTTCAGCTGGCATGGTCTGGTCAAGCCTGTAGGCAGTACTTTCTTGGGTGTGAGTCCAGAGTTTGAGATGGCTGTTTTCAGCATACTCTTCCTCACTTCTACTGAGAAGACTACCACTGCTGTGGTTAACCTGGACGAGTACCAGCTGGAGCTGGTTGTTCACAGACACGGACGCTCCATTGGGACATCTTATCCCAAACTACTGAGCAGCAACAACCGACACTTATAGAGCAGATAGTGCAGTTCTGTTTTACTCATAGCTTTGTCTGTTCTTTTGCAGCTTACACTGTTTTAAATTAGCAACCATAATTAGAAGATGTGCAGCCTCTCAGTATTGTGAATAACATGTTTCTGTAGAAATCAGTACAGAACTGAGCTGCTGAGATGTTTATTCTTATATCTAAAATGCCCTTTTAACTTTTTACAAGAAATCTTTAGAAATGCTTTACTTTTTGTTTTAACTGTTTTTTTTTAAACCAAGAGTGATCTCATAACGAGTTACTTTTTACTAATGTACTTGTCTTAATGCAAATAAAGCTTTTTGACTTTGTTAATGAAGTTGCGTTTTTTTGTCTTTGTTTAGTTTACAGGTTCAGGACAACAGTATTTAGAATTTCACCTTTTATTTTTGACTGATGATGTAAATAACATTGATAACTTTTTCTATACCATCACTACCTGGTTCAAGTGGCACCTGTCTAGGGGTGGGATATACATATTAAGCACTAAGTGAACAGTCAGTTTCTGAAGTTGATTGTAGGAATCTCTGGCCAGATTGTAATGGCAAAATGACTGACTAAGTTTAGAGCATCTCCAAAACATTGGGCAGGTCTGCCACTACCTACCAAAAATGCTTTAAGGAAGGATATGTGGGAAACTGGTGAAAGGGCCAAGGGCACCTTGGTGCAATAATGCAATCCATGAAGGCCCCATCTTACAACTTACAGCATTTAACAGATTCTGTCCCTTGATGGGACGAGCTGTTTTGGCAGAATAAAGGGGTTTTAATGTTAAGGCAGTATAATCTATGAATAAAGTGGTTCAGTGGACTATAATCTGATTTTCAGTGATTTAAAATCATGTGTCATGGTGCTTGCTGTCAGCAGCCAGAGTCAGAGAGAGCACAATTACTCTCATTGGGTGGGCAGATGGCCGCTCTCACTACAAAGTAGTGATGGGCAGATGAAGCCTCATGGGGTGTATGGCACATTTCCCAAACTGTATCGACACTGTGTTGAAACTGTGTTGCTGTATCACTTAATGGCGACATCTGCTGGACTAAGAAAGTCATTGCAAGCAACTGCGCGAGGAAATGCATCGGTCACGTGGTTTTCCTTAAAATGATACGCGGTCCGACACAGGGGTTCGCCTTGTTTGCTCGGTGCATGCGCTGAAGTTTCAGTGTCGTCAGACCCATCACTACTACAAAGCTCCCAATGTAATGTTGGTCAGCACAACCATCTGCTAGCTGATGTATCAGAGCTAAGCACCCTGGCTTCCCAGTGGCATTCAGTCAAAAGTTTGGACACACTTTCTTATTCAGTGTTTTTATTTTTTTTTATTTTTTCCCCTACATTGTAAATGAATACTAAAGTAATCCATACTATAAAGGAACACTTAAGAAATCATGTAGTAACTTAAAAGTGTTAAACAAACCAAAACAGGTGGCTTTATCTCATCTGTTAACTTGTGGATTCTGATTCTGGTAAATCTGATGAATTTAACCTGGGCAACAGATGTAACTCTTGCTCTTTCTTCCTATCTCTACCTCTTTGCAACTTTACAACTGATGCTCTCAAACAGTAAGAAGACAAGAAATTCAAGTAATTAACTCTTGACGAGGCACAGCTATAAACTGAAAGCTATTCCAGGTGGCTCTACCTCATAAAGCTGGCTGAGAAAATCCAGCCAAGGTGTGCAAAGCTTTGAGGTGCCTCTGGTAATATTTATTACCGTTTTATGGTATATATGGTATATATACAGCACAGTATTGTTAAATCTCACTGTAAATTTCAGTATTTTCTATAATAGAGCACATGCGGAACCATTCCTCCGTGTCCTGTGTTTTGATTTAGGCCGGCAGCGTTTCAGTGTTACGCTACACACTCACATGTATGTGGAGCTGTAGCTCAGGTCCTGCTGCTGGACTAAGGTCGTGTCGTGTAGTGTAAATGTGTGAAGCGCGTTCAGAGTGATGGACCTGCTGAGGGAGGATTTTGGGGAGCTGTCAGCCCAGCAGCTCGCGGCTCCTGTCAGCACAGTGGAGGTAAAGCAGCTTCAACACAGCAGCAGCAGCAGCACCATGCTCCAGCTCTCTGTGCTAAGCTAAGCTAACAGCAGCAGATTAAGCTAGTAGCTGCACTGCTGACATGGGCGTTAGTTGGCTAACCTACTTAATTAACTACATAAGTGTTTGAACAGCTACAGCTTTATTAAACGTGTTTACAGTGGTATGATGTATAAAACATGTTAAGACAGTTGTCCTGTGTTTGTCTTTATAGGAAAAATGGAAACTTCTCCCTGCCTTTCTGAAGGTAAACACTTAACTTTTAATGTCCCCACAGTTAAAATGCACTTTAACAGCAAGTTAACAGTATTATGGGCCTTCATACAATAAAACGGTGGTCTGTTTGCTTCGTTTTACTTCTCCGGCAGCACAAATATTTATTCCTTTTTTGTTTTTATAGGTTAAAGGTTTAGTTAAGCAGCACATTGACTCCTTTAACTACTTCATCAACGTGGAGGTAAGCTGACTGAGATGGGAATATGATTCTGTTTATTTCTATTGAGTCTCTTAAGAAAGTGTGAAGAGCACTGATTTCTGTTTAAGACTTATGATGTCTTGTGATCTTTTCAGATAAAGAAAATCATGAAGGCCAATGAGAAGGTTACAAGTGATGCTGATCCAATGTGGTACCTAAAGTATGACCCCCTCCTCTGTTGTATATTTATACATTTTTATACATATTTACAGTACCCTCAAACGTGTGGACACATTCTCATTAATGTTTTTTTTTATTAGTATTGTTACTACATTGTTGATTAATATTAAAGGTCACCTTCCGTCGTTTTTTCTTTCATTTTAAAATGTCTAGTTGTGGTCTCTAGTATGAATGAATGACATGTGAGCCGTTTTTGTAAAAAAAAAGTGCTCAGGTGTCTCTGTATAGCTCTTTTTTAATGGACTGTTTTAGGGGTGTGTCCAAAATGACCGGATTCCAGCTTTGCTCATGAATATTCATACATGCAAACAGCATGCAAATATCTCTCCTCTGATTGGCTAGGAGCACT